>NC_140946.1:157494667-158094667 GCF_014529385.1 Adiantum capillus-veneris
TAAAAAACGTAGCACCTATTTAGTTTAGTTTGCTTTCCAAAAAAAAATAAAGAGAGAGAGAGAGAGCTGAGCAAGTCTCCATCGATCTTTTTTTGACATCGCTCTCTCTCTCTCTCTCTCTCTCTCTCTCTCTCTCTCTCTCTCTCTCTCTCTCTCTCTCTCTCTCTCTTCTCTCTTCTCTCTTCAGGTTGAGAGAGAGAGAGAGGACTTCCAACGCCCACATCTTTAAATTGGATGTTCCTAGTATCACTAAAAAGGATGTACAAGTGCATATGCATGAAGATGGTACCTTGGAAATCAGTGGGGAGTTCAAGAATGTGGAAGAGAAAGGATCCGTGACATGGTATGCCGCAGAGAGATTGCTTGGCCATTTTGTTCGACAATTTCAAGTGCCTGATAATGTCAAATTGATGATGTGAAAGCTGTAGTTGAAGATGGTGTGCTAACCATCACTATCCCTAAGAGACACCAAGTGAATTCCGTCACCAGAAATGTGCCTGTTTTATAAGCAAGTTTTAACAAACAATGCTACTTATTTAATGTGCTACCTGCTATTATTGCTTGCTTCATCAGAAAAAAGGTAAAAAGGAAATGGTATAGTGGCTATCAATGTGCGTCTTTCTTTGTCAGAAAAAATGGAAAATGCAATGTGCTAGTCGAGGATATGTCTGCAAAATGTTTTAAGGGTGTGTTGGTGCCGCTCATGCACATATGTCCGCACACAGCTTTGTGCGAGGCAATTGTGACACAACTTAAGAGGAAGATGTCAATGGTCTTCCCGATTGGGCACAATGAGATAGTAAGAAGAAGGCAGTGTTCAACGGAGAGAGAGAGAGAGAGAGAGAGAGAGAGAGAGAGAGAGAGAGAGAATCATGCCTACCCATTCTCGTGTAGCACAGATATGGAGGTCCATGGGGCGGATTGAGGAGGAGGGTGTCAATCTCATTGAGGGCAGGCTCAGATCAAAGTCGACATTTGGTATCTCTAAACGCTACTCAAGAAAATAGAGAGAATCGTGGACACGAACCACTTCCTGTTGCCATGTGGCAGTTTTTGTTGTGCTTGAAGTCACCTAAGAAATCATGTTTGGTTTTTGTTTTGTATATGTGCCTTGCCCTATCTCGCTCGCTTTAGGGATGGCTCGGAAAATCTCGCTCGACCTTTGAGATTCCTCAGTTCTTTCCTGTCAGGGACTTCCAATTCTGATTTTGGATTTAGGCTGACACTCATCATCTGGAATGGAATGATATCATATCCTTCCTCATCACAAAATTTGGTCAAGGTCACCTCATTCATGTATACATCAAGAGTGGCCAGTATTTGTTGCTATCCAAAAGGTTCAAACATCTCTTCTGGAAAAGGCTCTGGTACATATGCCTCGTCTTGTGTTGACCTATCACGAATGCAATCCTCTTTTTTTAAACTATCACCCTCAAAAGTTTCACATGTCCAATTGTGAGCTTTGTTTTGAAGCCAAGCCGGTATTTCTCCTTCTTGGTCAGTTGTGGAGTTCAGTTCCTCTCCTGGGGTTTGTTCCACATCTCTATAGCTATGGTCCATGATATTGATCTTCATAGTAGTGACATCCTTGTTTCTTAGGTAGATGTAGTCATAACCCCAATCTTGTATCATTTTGAGCTGATGCATAAATGGTCTGCCCAAGATGACATCGAAATTGCTGCTCTCATTGAAATTCATAATGGTGAGTATGTTTTCATATGCAATTCCGTAAGAGGTCACTACAATTTGCTCCAAAATGTCAATAGGTCTCTCCAGATACCCATCAGCTACTAATTGGAGTCTCATTCTAGTTTTCTAGATAGCAGGTTTTCCCCATTTTTCCCACATTGCTTTGGTTGCTATGGCTATTCCGGCTCCACTATCCAATATTGCTATCAACTTCAAGTCTTTGTACTCCACGGGTAGGGTAGTTCCTTCTTCCCCTTCACAATAATCTACTACCTTGTTCACTGGCACTGGCTCATATTTAGCTTGCTTCAAGATTTGGGTATTCGGTGTTTTTGGAGAAGCATTTGGTGGCAAAATTACCAGCCCTATTCTCTCCAAAAATTTTCCCACCTCTGTCCAAAGATGAGGTCTTATCTGCAGTAACTTTGATAGAGTTAGCGTACAATAGATAGGGGATGACATCAGCTCATGAAGAGTTTTGGTATCCATCATCTGAGGATTAGCCTTCCATTGAGATGGCACTTTCTTTACCTCTGATCTGGTTTCATGGTTGCCAATAAATGAAGGTAAAGTCTTCAATGCTTGAGGTTTGTTGTCTTCCGATATCTCCGTACCTACATCACCATACAATGATCGAATATCATTTGGGTAGAGATCGGTCTCCATCTCCGATTCCATGTTCCTTTAGCTAATGAATTTTTTTGCGGATTAACACCTCAATTTTTGGAGCAATTGGAACTAGTGGTTCCATAAGCACTTGAGGGGCTTGGATCAGCTCCTTGCACATTTTTAACCTCTCTTTTTTCATACCCTGGGTGAGGGTATGTTCTCCACCTATCCTCCTGGGTTTGGTTAGCCTTTAACTAGCATCGTAAGCTTTTAAGATCATGTCCAAGGGTTCAAAGACCTTGTCCACCAAGACAGATCCCCTCGATGATATTGCTGTTGGATTTGCTACATCGTCTTTTTCCTTAAGGTCTCTTTTCGTCCTCAATTGTTCCTTTGTTTGCTGTAATTTGGTTTCCAAAGCCGTTTTTTCCTTCTCTCTTTTGGCTTTTATCTTATCTTGTTTTGCCTTCCAAGATTTCCTAGGGAATCTGATAGACAAATTTTCTATCTATGTTTGGCTGGCTGGGGCATTCCTTGCAGTCTCATGTGCTTGGGCTCTCGTTATCGCGTATATAAATGGTTGGTTCTATTTTTTATCCACTTGAGCTTGGCACGATTTCAATTTTGTTCATGGTTGCTTTCCCTTTGTTATCAGGGTTTTTTGGACAATGTGGAATGAGATGGTCATTTCTACACCCTTCACAGAACCCAAAAAGTTTGATTGGTTCTCCTTTGTGTGGAAAAATCCTGGCCCAATGATCACCACCGCATTCATAGCATGGTCCTACAGGTCGTGAAGAAGCTTGTGGAGCCCCCATCGGTTGTCTTGTTCTAGGAAAATATCCCCTAGGTTTGTAGTTTTGGTTTTCCATGCACATAAGCATATTTTCATCGACCAAGTAATGGTTTTTTGTTGGTTGTGCTATGTATGAGGGCTCTGGCATCTCTTCAAGAACCATCCATGGAATTTGTCCCTCCAAAGCATATGCATTTCCATCAAACCCCCTCTCATAGGTATTATCTAAATTTTCTCGGTATGAAACTACGTGGACCATACTCTAATGAGAAGGTGCTTCTATAGGTTGAGAAATCCTTACCATGTCCCGGTTTTCCTGGGGTAAAGGAGGTTAATACCACAACATAGGTTGAGGTTTTTCCTGAGCTTGGATTGCATTAGTTGGCCCAACTTGGTATCTTGGAGGGGGTGGAAACTGCTGCCCTCCATGTGGCCCGTATTGTCTCTCTCTAACATAGTTTCTATTATAGAAACATTCGTGGGTTTCATGGTTTCTCCATTTTTTTCAGTAGCACACCACTTTACACATGGTACGTTTACTCATGGCCTTTGTTGAAGGTTGCACCACTGAGTTGGATGATCTCCTCCACAAGTGTCACATATTTGGGTGCACAGTTGTTGTGTGTTTGGATTCGTCCTGTTTCCTTGGTTCATCCTTCTAATCACTTCCTCGATCATTTGATCAACGTCCGACACAGTTGGGTTTTGCCCGCCCAGTTTCATTATGGACTCACTAGTGGTTAAAGAGGTGCTACTCATCCCTTGGTTTGTGTCTTCGATCACCTCTCCATATACCTTGCAATTGTCTACCAAATACAACGCCTCTTTTATGACATGCTCATAAGTAGCACATGCCTTTAAGTGCAAGTCTTTTTTGAGGGTGTCATTTTGCAACCCTTCTATGAAAAGGACTGACAATCTCTCATCCTAAGGTAGTTCTCTAGCACGGCATCTTTCTATGTATTGCTTGAACCGAGGTGAGGCTTCCTTCACCTTTTCCTTCTTCTTTTGTCTAAATGCATAGATCTAGGAGACAATATTATGCTTAATTCCTCTCTTTGAGAATTCCTCAGTGAATTCTCGGAGAAGTTGCTCAATACTTGGGAATTCTAGGTTGTTTAAAGGTTAAAACTAGGTCAAAGCAGTCCCTTCTAAAGTCAACCCAAAACCTTCATATTGAGTATGGAAATCAGTTACATGTTCTACTCTCAACACTTGTTTGAAGATTGAAACATGGGCATACGGATCTCCCGATCCACTTTACTTTTTGGGTACACATTTTGCCACTTGAGATGGTTGCATGTGTCTACACTCCGCAACCATCCTCACCACCCCTGGTCCTCTTGGTGTGATCTCTCTATGTTCATAATCTCCCCTCGGCACTATGATTGGTATCCTATCCTCTATACGTTCATCAAGTCGATCTCGTGTAATAGTTGGACGGATTCTAGTGGTGTAAGTTACGTCAAATGTCGCACTGCCACTGTGTGTGCTCATAGAAACCCTAGATCCCGTTGATCCCATAGGCCCTGTGTTCAAAAATTGTTCATGTCCAAAAGAATCTTCCAGTCTAGTTCTCATCACTGGGCTTACATGCCCAGTTTCTGGTAGTCGTGGTTTTCACTTCTTCTGTATTTACATAGTATTGGTGGAGTGGTCCCCCAAAATATGTATATCATTCTAACTCCTTATGATCCATAGGAGAGTATTTTTTGCCATACTTGTCCATTATGACCACCTGAATACTTCTCCCCTCTGTGTGTAAGTGGAAACATAGTTTTTTTGCGGTCAATCAGTTCCTTGATGTGGGGTTCATCACATCTATAATAGAGTGTGTGTTCTCCATTATTGAATTTATATAGACCCACATAAGTGTTGTCTGTATTAACCCGCTCTGTCTCATTGGTGTGTCTGAGCACCGCGTTTTGCTTGTCCATTTTGGGTGGTTCATCTGCTAGCTCTTCATCTATCTTGTCCTTGATGCCAGTCATCCCCCATTTGTCCACAATAAAGGGGTTGTGAACCACTAAGTACATCATTCCCTCTCTGTCAAAATATCTATCCCCATCATAATCCACATCTACAAGGTCTCTGAACTCGCTTGGCTTATTTTCCAACTTAACATAGTAGCGGTCCATTCCATCCTTATAGATTTTGGCCTTAAGCACATTTTCAAATTGAAACTTCAAGTACAACAATTTTACATCAGATGCAGGTCCCATGGAAGCTGTTTCTTGAGGGTTCAACTTGTTGGAGTCCTCAGTCATTAGGCTATATGACCTTTATGACAAGGTGTCATAAATGCTTTCCTCTACAATGGTTTCTAAAGGATGCAGTGGTCTTTGATTCATGCTACCTTCAGTTGAGTGATTGCTCACTTGGTCTATGATGTTGGGATTCCTATTCTGGTACAATCTTCCTGATCGAAAATTCATGAAGAATTGGTATTGCAAAATCCAAACCGGGTTACCTCATTGGCTAGCCTGAATTCTTCGTTTTGATCTTACTTGTTGGGTAGTATTCTCTAGTACCTGCAATCTGTCAAAAAATGCTTAATAGCTGTGAGTTGAGGGTTTCTAATCATCGAGCAAAAAAAACCAAGCGAAGAGAATCCGAGCAAATTGATGCAAGAGCAACAATGGTGAAATAAAAAAGGTATGCCATGCACATTACTTTCACTACCACAATTTGACACTCAATTGACAAAAGATGAGACTTTAGAACCATTTGGAAAAGATGAGACTTTAGAACCATTTCTTGAGATAGAAACTGACATAGTCGTAATTACAGTGGAAAATCTGAGTAAAACACAATTCATTTTAGAGAATTTAGCAGGTGCTTATACAAGCAAGTTAAATTGATTGAGAGGTTAGCATGTCTAGCTGCCATAGATTTGCCTAATGTTGTGGGAATTGATTGTTGTCTTCTAGATTTGTGAACATAGTTGCTGACATGCACAAGGGCTTAGATAGTATTTTAAGGGAGGAGTCCAAGACAAAAACAAAGCGGTAATGTATTGTTGATTTTGAGAAGTGACAGTAAAAGGGTTGTGGCAAGCTTCAGTTCAAGTCAAGACTTCTCGTCTCGCTTTAGTTCCTTAGTAGCTTGTGTAGCATTGGCTTCTAGGCTGCCTCTTAATTTGTTGAGACCTCCTAATTGAAAATTTAATTAAGGATAAAATAAAGCTTAATGAGTTGCCTTGTCGGGACCTCCAAAACGTTGTTTTATCTGATTATTTTGCTTCTAGAACCACTTTCCTTGAGGACAATTTCTTGCCTAATGAATCTACTATTTGCTGGTTTTGCTATTTCTTGGAGATCCGTTCTTCAAGACTGTACATCCATTTCTACCACAGAGGCAGAGTATGTTGCATTGAGTGAGGCATGCAAAGAAGCTATATGGCTTGCTCGCCTAGTGAAAGATCTTGGATTGGAGCAGTGTACACCAGTTCTATATTGGGACAGTCAGAGTGCTATTGGCTTGGCTAACAATCCAGTGTTTCATTCCATAATGAAACACATTGATGTGTGTTATCACTTCAATCGTGAATGTCTGGCAAACAAGAGCCTTAGTTTAGTGAAGATTCCTACATCAGAGAACACAGCGGATGCACTCATTAAAAGTCTCTCCAACCATCAGTTTCAAGACTGTCTGAGTTGATGGGCATTGGGTCAAGAGTGGTTCTCTTCTATTCTTATGGTCTCCGACATTGGCCATCGAGTGAGAGAATGTTAGGTTTAATGGCCATGTGGTGGACTGCCCATCACTAACTCCTACCAACCCTAAGTGTATAGCTGTACCCTTGTGTGAGCCACTAACAATAAGTACAATGTGTGTTGTGCCTTAGTACAGAAGATAGAGAAGAAAGAAAGGGGTCACATAGTGTGTGATAGCTCTCCCCCTCAACCTGTGTGTGTGGCTATGATGGTGTGTGTGTGTGTGCGTGTGTGTGTGTGTGTGTGTGTGTGTGTGTGTGTGTGTGTGTGTGTGTGTGTGTGTGTGTGTGTGTGTGTGTATTCTTCTTTCACTTTTGCTATGCTCCCGGCTCCTCTCCTTCAATTGGATACCAGTTGAAGCTATTGATCTTAAGTTCCACCAAGGTCAAGTTCTATAGAATTGTGTTTGTCCTTGTACCTATAGTTGTGCTAGTACTATGACTCAATGAGGATCTTTTATTTGTTTTGGTTGAGCCATTTGATGAGAAAATGTTTCTTATGTTGAGGAAAAGTATAGTTCGTACCAGTAAAGTCCTTGGGAAGACTAAGATAAGCTTGGTAATCATGGAGGAGAGATATGACCACAAACTAGTGGCATCTTGGTGTTCTCATCTAGAAAAGAGTGGAACAATGAATAAGCTTTGAGCTCATTTTAGTAGAGGCAATGAGAACACACCTTTCCATTCGTAATCACTTTTGTTAGTGTCCTTGAGACATGTACTCACTCACATCTAGTGGATGAGGACTAAATGAATCTTGAGCTTGGCCAAAGGGAGAAGATATTTATGATCTCCCATCCCCTTCTTTTATTGCTCTCATGTGGTGCCAAGAGAATGGAAGATTTGGCACTTTCCAAAATTTCACCTTTAGTCTTATGGAGGCCCACACAAAATGTAATAAATACTTTTTGTGTTGCTAACAAGTGGCAAAGCACGATGGATTTATGGGTTATGCTATCGATAGCTAGTTTATGGATGTTTGATTAGTGGAGAGCTCGTAATGAGAAATGGTCATTTTTTTGTCCACGCTAATAATTTTCATCATTTTGAGCATTGATTGAAATCTATAAGTAAATACATGCAACAAGAGGGGGAAAATCACTCTTGCACGGGAGGAGATTGTAACCAGTGCCTTGTGCACCTCTTCTTCTCCACACTCTCCTCTGCCCATGTGCATGAGTAGAACTCTAGTTTAGGAGGTGTGCATGTGCATTATCTCTATATCTCTCCTTCACTCTCTACCTTATGCTTTGCCAAGGTTGATAGGTACATGCAATTTGTATTGCATATATGTTTCATGTGTTGTTCATGACTACTATGTTCTTGATTGTTGCAATGGTTTCACTCTCAACTTTATGCTTTTCCATGGATATTATGCCAAGGTTGATTGGTAAGTGCAATTTGCATTTTGTTTATGTTTTATGTGTTTTTTTAGGGTCACTACACTCTCGACTGTTGTAGTGGTATCAGAGTGCAATTTGAAATGGGATTTGATTAGGATGCATTAATAGTTAATTATTACACATGACAGGTGGCAAAGCAATGCATTAATAGTTAGTTATTGTACTTGATAGGTGGCATTGTTGATTTATGGGCTATGCAAGTAATAGCCAGTTATAAATATTTTATCAGTGGAGAGCTCTTTATGAGCAATGGTCATTTTATGTCCACATGGACAATTGTAATCTTTTTTAGCATTGACAAAAACCTATAAATAAATATGTGTAGGAACGAAATGCTCACTCTTGCTTGGCAAAAGATTGCACCTAGTGCCTTGTGTCTTCTCTCTTCTCCTCTCTTCCCCTCTCTTTGTTTCCCTTCCTTTCTCTCTCACATGATGTGTAGCACTACAAACTTGAAGGTGTGTATATGCATGCTCTCTCTGTATCTCCTTCACTCTCTACCTTATGCCTTGCTATGGATGATATGCCAAGGTTGATGGGTGTGTGCAATTTGTTTTCCATATATGTTTTATGTGATTTTTTACAGCTGCACTATTGCATTCATACTATTAGACTCATGCTCGACATATTTGGCAGTGACTTCATTCCAAGAGACGTATCTCTGATAGGAAGCTCATCAAGAACTTTTCTTCTTTGACGGGTATTACAACTGATATACATGTCCCCATTTTTTTTCAAGCTTTCTTGCAAGAAATATTTTTATCAATTTTCTAACCATGTCAATGTCTTGCCTAATACTACCGTGCTTTCCACTTGGGCATTTCCCCAAATTACAAAATAGGTAACTTCTCTCAATAGATAAACTTTATTTTGGATGTTCTTTTTTTAAAGGCTTTATGCATATGATTGAACAAGTCCACTTCCATATACCAAATAACACAAGACTAAGTTTTTTTCCCTATATAGTTATAAAGCTTTTCCATCAATCTAATCGACTCAAGATATTGCAGGGACTAAGAAAAGTGGTATTTGCACACCCTCCTTCCGTTGTGATGGTTATGCTTAGGATTTTATTAAGTATTTACATGGATTCAAATTATATGGCTTGCTTATGAGTTTTTCTACTACCTAGATTATTATAGAACCTTAAAGTATTCAATTTATCAATGACTTTTGCTCTTCTTAGGTGCACTCTAAGAAGAGCATTTTAAACTATATTGAAGAGTTCAATTTATATATGTATACGCCCAATACGCCAAACATAATGTATCATCTTTTCCTTTATCTTACAATCATCATGAACCATCTTTAAATCATTGGCTTGTACCAAAATCTAGTAGTTTGATAATGCTCGCCTCTTCTACTTTCTTTTGAGTAATTTTCTTTGCAAATGAAGCTAATTAGATAGGCTCACATAGTTTAAGACAAGGGAGAATATCGTTGTACAATTTTAGATGGAGAAGATCCTTCAGGTAAGTGCACCTATAAAGCATTTATTTTTTCATTTTTTCCTTATTTACATCATCTCATTAGCTCTGACAAAAACCATCTTATAAGATCTTAAATGGAATTACTATTAAGGTGATTCGCCCTTAAGTTATAATGCTAATCACATGAGATAAGGTGCTCTGGAATAATTTTCAACAGTCTCATTAGTGTTTCATTTCTCAAACCTACTCCAATTTTGTGTCAAACAAGCGGTAAATGTATTATTTATACCTTCCCTAGTCCATTAGTCACATGTACACATGTTTGTTGGTTTTGGTAGTACACTTATCATCCTTGTGTAGATCCACCGGTGTAGGCAACACAAGTTCTTTTTTAGTGTAGATCTGTCGGTTTAGGTAGCATGTAGATTTTCTAGTGTAGGCAAGATGAAAACAAATGTAGATTCAATAGTTTTAAGAATTAAAAGTGCAAATCCATCGGCTTAAGTAGTACAAGTGCAAATTCGCCGATTTCGGGATCACAACCATAAATGCAAATCCACCAATTTAGATAGCATAAGTGCAAAATCATTGGTTTAAACAACACACCCAATTGGTGTTGATTCATCGGTTTAGGCAACATCGACTACAAAATCATGCTGCAATGGTCGGCCACCACTACCCCTAGTGTGATTTTGTTAACCATGGTATATGAAAAAAATGAATAGGATTATATCAATTTAGATTTGGTTTCTTATGATATGATGTTGACCTCATGTTGATAGTGTTTATAGATTTGGACTTGGAATTGATGGAACTTGGATATTACGTAATGATTGTGACCAATGGTATCCTAATACGTTAAGATATGACACATACAGCTTATTCCAATGGTTTGGGACATTAAAATATGCAGTATGTGGATGAAGGTAGGCATAAGTAGTATGTAGAAGATGGATGGCATACTCTGTTTAAGTTGTGAGCTTTTATTTGATACATTATGTTCTTGATATATAATTTAACCACTAGTTTGGATAAGTTTATGATTGGAAGGATAATATTATAGCAATTGAGGACAATTTCTTCTTAATAGAGAGGTACGATTGGCATGATAATATTATAGCAATTGAGGGCAATTTCTTTCTTAACGGAGAGGTATGTTATGATATTTGGTTATGTGCATTAATAAATGTTTTTTGTGTGGCTGATAGGTCACAAAGCACGATGGATTTATGGGCTATGAAATCAATAGCTAGTTGATGAATATTCTAGTAGTGGAGAGCTCTTTATGAGAAATGGCATTTTTTTTCAATGTCCAGGCAGATAGTTGTAATCATTTTGAGAACTGATTGAAATCTATGAATAAATACATAAAAGAGGGAAATGCTCACTCTTGCATAGGAAGGTATTGTACCTAGTGCTTTATGTATCTCTTCTTCTCCCTTCTTTCCACTTTCCACGTGCTTGCGTAGCACTCTTCTCTAAGAAGTGCACACATGTGTGTCGGGGTTAAAGGTGGATGTGCCCTTGCCTCAGGCTGGACGTCCGGTGCTCGCCATCCACTGACTACACTAGCCTACCTTATTCTTTTATATACAAAGAATAAGAAGATAGAGAGAGTTTCTCTATCATCCATCCACATAGTGTCTCTCCTCTTCCCCTTCTTGTACCATGTGCACACTCAACGTGCACTCACAAGTGGTATAAGAGCCAAAGGTTGTAGTGCTACTCCTTTCCCGATTTTTCCCTCTTCCCGATGAGCTTCATATAAGCAATGGATCAAAACTTGGAGCTTCCATGGCTATGGAGGCCTTGTGAGCTTGCCTCACATGTCAAGGTGGCAAGGGGTTGAACACCACAAGCCACAAGGGGAGAGAGATTGAGCTTTCTTTAAGCTCAAAGAGAGAGAGAAACAGATTGCTCAATTTAGGACACATTGACAGCACGTCACTATTTTGCTCATAACTTGAGCTAGAAAACTCAGATTCAAAAACCCTATTTTATCAAAACAAAAATATCTTCAAGCTCTACGACTTTGTAGAAGCAATCATTAGCTAGTTCGGACTGCATTTACGTCTACAATAAAAAACATAGAGGCTATTTTCTTTGAATAGATTGTGCATTTGAGTTGACTAAGAGAGGAGAGAGAGTGTAGAGAGAGAAACACATAGCATCATCTCAACTTTAACATTGAAGGCCTTGAGAACATACACACAATGGAGCTTTATGGTTCCCTTTGTAGTAGATTTTGTGTGCTCACGTATGGCGAGCTCTCTTTGCGTTTTGAGAGGAGATTTGCATTGCCATATGCATTTTTGTTCGTGATGTATGACATCTATGGTTTGACTTGCTCTAGCTTAGTTGGCTATTTTAGGTCTTGACAATTTACAGATTTGCACAAATAGATATTTGGCAGATTATGGCGCAACACTTCACAGGCATGAGAAGTTTATGCATATGGCATTGAGAAGTGCGGTTTGATCTCCATTGAGAGCATGTATCACCACAAGTACTATTTGCATCACATGGTGCCAATTTGAGTACATGTCTTTATATGCTTAGTAGCGAGTTTTTTTCGGGTATGTACCTTATATGCGGTTCCTACCATTGTACGCTTCTATGGAGCCATTGTTAGCATTTATGATTGTCTTGCCTATATTGAGAAAATTACAATTTTTAGTCAGCTTGTGGTGGTCAAGATCATCCCTTTGGCATCTTAGATGCAGGTTTTTATGGTTAAAATTTTTCTCATTTTGCAGGGGAGACTCTATCCAATTTTTCCTAGATTCTCGCAATACATTTTCACGTATCTGCAATCTTATATGATGGTATAGTGGTCTATTTACTCCCACTTTGATAGCGATCCAATATTTACTCTCACTTTGACAGCTCTTTTTTGTCAGCTTGGACACAGATTTAGTGTTCTTGTATCCAATCTTGTAGGAGTGATATTAATGGTATGCTCATAGTGGCTACATGTAGATTTGGTATGCACTATTTTTTATTGATGAGCATTGTGATCGTGTTGCATACAATTTATAGGTAATCAGTGGTTACAGTTTCTACATGCTTATAGGTGCAGATTTATGCGGTTGTTGGATTTGTAGCACTATTTGTGGGATGCGCCTTTGAGCACAATGTTTGCTCATGACTTGTGTGTATGGTTATGAGCTTTATGCTTAGTTGAGAGTTGTTTATCCTAGTCTTGAGTTGCTGATATTCTTTGTGCTTGCGTTATCACTTTGCACTTGATTATGTGTGGATTCTGCTTGGTTTAGAACAAACATTGGACACATTCGAGTTATGGATTGCATATGCAAGCATTGGATTATTGCAATTTCATGCTTGATTAGCGTGGTGGTCAAGTGATCTTCCACTTTGTGCATATGTGTTTTTCTTGACTGTTATGACATCCATTATGTGTTACAGATTAGAGTCAACAGTGATGATTCTTGGAGAGAGTGATCTCTATCTTGCCGATACATGCATGTTGGCATTGTGGTCACACATGGCACATTAGACGTCTTTGTTTCAGATGTATGAGGTAGCACCAGAGATGTATGCACGACGTAGAGATGGTTTTGACACAAACTAGAGAGGTGGTTTTGTATGCCAGTGATCATGATTTCATGTTTACCTCTAGTGTTCTTCTTGCTTTCATGTCTGATAAAGATGACACTTTCTCTTGATGGCTGCTAGATCAGTATGCAACATTCCACATCACATCATGTTGGGAGTGGTTTAGCACTTTTGCTATTGGGAGTCTTGGTCATGTGCATCTAGCTGATGGATCGCCATATGGCATAGAGAGTGCAGGAGATGTATGCTTGTCATTGCCTAGTGGTGAAAAATATGCCATGACATGTGCATTATGTTCTTGAGATTGCACAAAGCTTGGTCTCACTGAGATTCTTGAGAGAAATGGTTGTCAAGTACTGCTTTGAGAGCATTCTTTACAAATGCAATTGGGTTGCCTAGTCATCACACTAGGAGCTAGATTCTACATCATCTACCCATTGTAGGTTTCTCAGGTGCAAGACGGCATAGTCTTAGTGACGACACTAATGTGTGAGGAGCAAGAGACGAGGTGTGTCTCATTCACGGATGAGCTCCAGTATGCTTTAGAGACAAAGCATGTAGTTGTGCAGGACATGTCAATGGACTTTGTGAAGGCAGAGATGGGGCGAAATTGCTCCAATCAGACACAGCAAGTGTTGTCAAAGTAAGTGTAGATAGATGTAGAGTAGGTATACTCCCTAAAGACACATGCAGAGATGGCATGCATGGAGTTCTTTGATATGCTCATGCTAGAGGCTGATGAGTTGATGCCACAACACATAGGCATCGAGTCCCTATGGATGAGTAGGAGGTGGTCCTCCAAGAGTCGACACATCCATGCGTAGTCTTGATGGTGCAACATAGCAATGATAAGGCTAGCATAGTCAAGTTTGCCATATTTCATCAACATTCAAGTGTCTCATGTTTGACTTGTTAGTCTCAAGGCCCAACTTAGTAGCTGTAGTGGGAATATTTTCTGCAATGCGCATGCACGCATCGTGCAATCACAATGTGTAATCTCTCTATCTCTCCTTCACTCTTTACCTTATGCTTTGCCATGGATGCTATGAGAAGGTTGTAGGTACGTGAAATTTATATTTTGTCTATGCTTTTTTTTCCAAGACTGTTACGCTCCCACCTGTTTGCAGATAGATAATGAATTTCTTGCTCCATGGACTTATTCTCGCTTCAATGTTAATAGATCAACATAGGAATTTTTTGTTGAGGTATAGACCATTCCTAAGAATAGTAGGTGCACTATACAGATTGGAGTGTGAATCAGATTATCAAAAGATTGTGACAGATGAGGAGAAAGGAGCTATATTAAGAGAAGATCAGTGAAGAAGCATGAGGACATTTCTGTGGAGAAATTGAGAAGCATATTGCTGATTTTAAGGTTGATTTGAAAGCCTCTTTTTAAATGTCTGATTTGGGGCTTTTGCATCATTATTTTGGCATATAGTTTAAGCACATTGATGGAAGCATTACTTTGTGCCAAACAAAGTATATTGAGACACTATTGTGTAGATTCGCCTTGAGGATTCCAAGCCTATTCGTTCTCCATAAGGAGATATTTTTGAAGCTTAATCTTCATGATGCTAGATATTACTTTGATATCACACTCTATCAGTATGTTGTTGGTTGCCTCATCTATATATGCATTACAAGGCTAGATGTCCAATATGTAGCCTCACAGGTGATGATATTTATGCATAGCGCAGGGTCTACCCATTGGAAGGTAGTTACAAGGATCTTTTGCTACTTGATTTCCACTATACATCTTGGGTTGTTTTATTCCAAGGGGGGACCATTGCCTCTAGATTTACAAGCTTTTCTAAACTCGGGTTGGGTTGGTTGCTACGACACACGAGTGGCCACTAGCTCATACATATCTAGATTGAGCAAGAAGTAGCCTATAGTGGACACTTCAAATTGTGAGGCTGAGTACAAGGTAGCTTTCACAACTAGGCTTGAGTGTGTTTGGCTTAAACACCTTTTTATTGACTTGGGTGTGCCACCACGATCTACATTGATAGTTAAGAGTGCTTTGGTAGTTGTAAGGAACCCACTGTTGCATGCTTGCATGAATCACATTGAGGTACATTATCATTATGTTAGGAAGACACTCTCAATAGGAGAGTTCAGCTTGGCTTATGTGCCTATGCACCCTGCTGATCTTTTCAAAAAGGCTTTGCTTTGTGAGAAGTTCAAAGCTTTTCACAAAGCTTTGGGCTTCCTCCCTTTTGTGGACTGATCACATAGGGTCGGTCACTTCCCAATACATCAGTGCCAACTCATGTTCACCACACTCCCAGGGGGATTTTCACCATACTATGGTGGTGATGTGTGTAAACACCCTTAGGACCGCTGAAACACTTTTTTTCCTCTTTAAGAGGTTTTTCGTCCCCGGCTTGTATTCGTCATGTCTGTAGGGGAACTTTTACCTTTGTTTCGGCACACTCATACTACTACTCCTTGTGTTGTGTGCTCTTGAGCTTCTCCTTCATCTTCTCCATCTTTGCATGCTGATTACTTTTAGGACAAAGGGCATGCGCTACACACCCATTACTTCTTTTTCAGAAAAGAAAACACGTTTTCAGCTACTGTTGGTAACCTATTGGCTAGATGGACCCTATCGACTGTGCTGGCAGGAGTTCAACCCCTAATCAAGCTTGGGCACGATGTCGTGATTGTCCATATTATTGCATGTTGCCAATTTTGTGCCAAATCATCTTACGTTGGTTGGCTTCCATGTCGGCATTCCCACCAAGCTTGGGGAGGTTGTGTGAAAGAGGGCTCTGCTATAAACCCTTTAAAGGTCCTTTTATTTGGAGGGTCCTCTGTCTCTTCAAGGACCCTCCAAAATAAATGGTGGGTGCCCCATACACCCAAAGTTTCAAATTGCTATTGGATGACTCACCAAAAAGCCTCTACCTATTTTCTAAAAATGAAAAATCCAAGAAATGGCCACTTGATGACGCTCAAAATGGAACTACCTTTTAGCTATGGGGTTGTTTAGCCCCCCCCCCCCAATTTAAAAAAAGGCACTAAAAGGTAGGAGTTACCTCCACTTAAACAAGATGGGGTGCCCATGCCTCTTTTGGGACTATGGGGCTTTGCGTGAAAAAACAAGGTCGCCTACAGTAGACAAGGGCACTACCTCTGATTAAAAATTGGACTTACTGGTTAAAAATATTATTGAACTATTATTGATATTCAAAATAACTAAAAGAATATCCTAAGCTCTATCTGGGTCTTACTTCAATGTTGTGGATGGATATCTCTAAGGATTATGGTTCATAAGAGATTTGACCATCAAGGCTGTTTTTTTATGGGCACCCTTGCCCTTTAAATTTGGGGCTATATCATAGTATTCTTTATAGAGGCTCACATTTTTACCTGTAAAAAGTAGAAACTAGAAAAATTTAAAAATCAACCTTGGTGCAATGACAAAAGTTGGGTTTTGAAGTCACTTAAATAGTATGGCAATAAGTTGCCAAAACATTTGTTGAAAGAATGTAGGGCCCACTATGCTAATAGGAATTGGATGATAGTGTGAAGCAAATGGTTTTATGTTGAACCATTACTTTTCCCCCACCCTTGGCTATCAAGAGACATAGCAGACGATGGGAGTCTTGTGAATTGACCCTTCTCGTTTGCTTGCCTTTTGTCTCCTAGTGTCCACCTTATATGCACTTGAAAAAATCTTTTTTTCTTGTTTACTATAGGTGTCTACTTCATATGCACTTGAGATTTGACTGGAGTGCCTACTTTATTTGTGCTCGAGAAGTTTTTTTAAATTTAATTTGCGCTTGGGAACATTTTACCTTAAGGCCATAAAGGATTCGATCAATAAGACAAGGTTGAATTTATAAAGAATCTAAAAGATAGAAAAGAAGATTCCCATGAGCTTGCAAGCTTGTGCTAGAACTAGATTGAAGAAAAGTCATGCACCATGTGGTTTAATATAATATGGTTGCATAACCTTTTAGGCTTTTCAAGTAAATGGTGTTGTCCAATCGAGGTTGTAGCCTCCCCCAGGCCCAAAAAGTTAGCCCATATTATATTATAGCCCATGTTGCTTCACTTTTTAACATAAGCATAGAGACCCAAGTTCTATCCAAGCCCTAATCATTGTTGATTGTTTACAGTCTGACAACATGCTAAATTGAACATAAGCCTCAACTCAACATCAAAATAAATGCCAATTGTGTCATAGCCTAGCAATAGCATGTCAGTGTAGGTGCTTCAAGACACATAGACCAATCAGGGCAGGTAATTCCCATCAATATCCATTCCACCACTATGTCCTAAGAAGACATGCATTGCAAATACTTTAGATAGATACTTAAATCATATCACATACACCCACATGCAAAAAATGAAGCATCAAGCCCACCTAAATGATGCTTAGATCGCAACTATGAGGCACAAGATCCAATACCAAATCTGTTGTAGTAAAGTGCAATCTCAATGGCACTGCCTCTACATATTCATTGACCAATATATACCTATGATATATACTAACCAACTTCGAATAGCTACACTCATGTGAGCCACCAACCACTAAAAAGAGTGGCTCAGTGGGGGTGTTAGGGGTGCCATAGATATCCCAAAAAGCAGCAATAAATTTGGCTATAAGGCCTTGGCATGACCGAGGCTCTACCGTAGTTAGTGTCCCATCCCCGGACATATCAAGCCAAACCCAGATAATCCAGTTCGCACTAGTTACCTCCAAGTGATTAAGATCTAAACCCCATGTCCTTTTTCTTTGAGAAATTGCACAAAGGTGCATTCCTAAATCAATGTAGACTCATGTTTTACTCCAAGAAGCTAGTCACCCTTAAGGACCTAAAAAAGAAGCAATCCTGCTACCTCAATCAATAGCTCGAAGTGCCCGAGATATCCAGTTCAAGCCCCCCCCCCCCCCCCCCCCCCCCCCCCCCCCCCCCTCCCCTTCCTTCTTTCCAAATCTCAAAGTCTCTGGAGTTCGAGCGAGGCATGCTACCATGGGACACTGCATTCTTTCACAACTTATGTGGGCAACATGACTCGACTCTCTAAAGGAGTGGATTGTGGCTGGCACCTCAAACTTGGAGCCATCGAAAGAAGTTCATTTCTTGAGTTTAGGATTGTAATCGGCTTCCATTGCCGAATTTCATCAACCGCGCTCAGCATTACTGGGCGGTGGCATGGAGACACACACACACACACACACACACACACACACACACACACACACACACACACACAGAGCACCAACAATAGTTGAACTAGCCTTTCACAAAAAGAACACCTTTGGTTTTGGGATGCTTAGCAAAAACAATGCAGAAACCACAACACAAAAACGTACTTTCCAGTTTTCACGCCCAAAAGACACAACAATATCTGCATGCATGTCCTCCATCTAAAAAATACACCCTCCCACAAAAAATCTTCATTGGCCAAAGCCCCTATGGCCATGCTAGCAAAATTCATCCCCATTGACCTTGCCTTAAAGACAGTGCCCCCTAGTAGCACCATTATTGGGTCTAAGGGGAGCCCTCAACGCTGCAGCGGCTGGGTTCAAACGAACCTGACGGCAATCTTCCATGATTGTTGGCTCCTCCCTTGCTCTGTTCACACAAGCCGGTGAAACAAAACACTTTTAATTTAGCGAGAAGGTTGGACAGAAATCAGTGTTACTTCAGCGGTAATGTGTGCATCTCTTGAGCAAGCCAGTTGTGGTTCAAGTTGCATCGCTCGCATTTTGCGTTGAAAAGCACCCGAAAGTGCTACTCTTCCAGAGCGAGGGGGGGGGGGGGGGCTCTAGACTATGTGGCACACGCAGCCTTTTAACTGAGGCGAGGGCATCCACGGCAAGGAACTTGTTGAGGAGCGTGATTGAAATCTGGGCCATCAGATGGATGAAGGGCTTTATGTTTGTAAACGTGGCCACTTTTGTAAACTAGGTCGGGATCGGGCGTGTCTAAAGAAGGCTGTCCATCTCGTGTGAAAGGCGACAGGCAAGCGAGAGGACTTGAATGGGGATTGAGGGGATTGACTATACATTGGTTTGCATGCATGCAAATGTGCTAATGTTGTGTGCATAGAGGTTGCTTCATCTTGCTTGGTGGATGTTGGTTTGGGTTTGGGCTAGTTTGCAACACCTACACAAAGCCTCTCTCATTGAAGTGCTGCCCACACAACCTCTTATGTATGGAGTGTTGGAATTAGGGTTGCAGGAAAACGCACACAGGCTGGAGAAGACGAAGGAGGCTCAAGGAACACAACCGAGAGTCTATTACTTAGTGTGCAATGGAAAGATTGATAGCCCTAGAATGATGGACGCATATACAATGCACGGCCTTGAATACAAGTGATGAAGAGGGTTTACATATAGTAGACACCATGAGCACTCAATTGGCCTCCATAGTTTTCTAAAAGAAATTATGTCATTGTAGAAAGGGTGGGTTGTTGAATTCAAAAGCTAAGTTCACAAAGATTATCCATGAAAGCGGGGGGTGATGCTTGCCACTAGAAAAAAGATCAACTCTAATGAGTGGAATGTGTGGTAATTAGGGTTTCAAGAAAACACACACAACTTGGAGAAGACGAAGGAAGCTCAAGGCACACAACAAAAAGTGTATTACTTAGTGTGCAATGGAAAGATAGATAGCCCTAGAGTGATGGGCGTTCATACAATGCATCAGGGAAAAACCTCCTAGTGAGGTAAAAAAGGCCCTGATGGTCCTAAGTGTATTCACACACATCACTACCACATGTATATGGTGACAAATCCCCCTTGGGAGTGATGCAGTGAACGAGAGCTGGCACATAGAGTATAGGGAAGTGCCATGCCTTGTGAGGACATGATCAATCCACAAAGGGGAGTAAGCCCTATGGAAAGCTTTGAACTTCTCACAAGACAATGCCTTTGTGAAAAGATCTGCAAGTTTGTCTTGTTTGGCACATAAGCCAAGCTGATCTCTCCTATTGAGAGCCTCTCCCTGACATAGTGGTAATGCACCTCAATGTGCTTTGTAAGAGCATGAAAAATTGGGTTCCTCAAAATGGCCAATGCACTCTGACTGTTAGCATAAATAGTGTTGGCAGTGTCCTATCCAACACCCAAATCATCCATAAGGCATCTGAGCCATACACACTCAACCATATCTGTGAAGACAGCCCTGCACTCAACCTCACAATTGGAAGTGGCCGCAGTAGGTTGCTTCTTGCTCAACCATGATCTGCATGAGCTACCAAGCATGAAACAAAAATCACTTGTGAAACAACCAGCCCAATCTGAGTTCGAAAAGGCATTTAAGTTTGGTGGCAATGATCCCCCCTTGGGATAAAACAAGCCAAGATGTAAAGTGCCACTCAAGTAGCAGAAACTCCTCTTGATAACCTGTCAATGCTTAGACCCTGGGCTATGCATAAATGTGCTGACCTATGAGACTGCAAACTGAATATCTGGCCTCGTTTTGCATACATAAATGAGGCATCCAACAGTAGTTTGGTAAAGAGTGACATCTCCAGGATCAACAGCATCATGAAGACTCAATTTCAAACCTATTTACATGGTAATGGCAATAGGTTTGCAATCCTCAAGTGTCCAAACTTACATAGCAATGTCTCTAAGTAACTTTTCTGACACAAATCAATACACCGTCACACTGCTTAACCTATATACCCAAGTAATGATGCAACAGCTCCAAATCTTTCATCTTGAAAGTAGCATTCGAATCACAGCCTTAAATTCATCGGTATGTCTCTCATTTGGTCTTGTGATTAGCAAATCATCTATATAAAGATCCACAATAAGAAGTACATCACCCTCATGCTTTATATACAATGTGCTTCTGTTGGACTATTATGAAAGCCTTGTTTGACCAAATGAGTGTCAGCTTTCTCATACCCAAGCACCAGGAGATTTCTTCAACCCATACAAAATCTTCTTACATCTGCACACTTTGTCCTCTTGTCCTTTCTTGACAAAACCGCGAGGCTACATTACATAAACTTCCTCAAATATGTCACCATTCAAGAAAGCAGTAACAATGTCCGATTGATGTACATCCAATCAAAATGAGCTACCAATGCACATAGAAAATTCACAGTAGTCATACGACAAGTGGGAGCAAAAGTCTCTTCATAGTCTATGCCTTTTGTTATGCATAACCCTTTGCAACAAGTCAAGCCTTATGGCAATCAATCTCACCATCCGGCTTGCGTTTCAACTTGTAAACCCACTTTGTACCAATGGCCTTTTTGCCAGGAGGCAAATCACATAAAGTCCATGTGTCATTTTCTATAAGTGCATCATATTTTTGATTGCATGGCAGCCATCCAATTTTTTGAATTCTATGATTCATCAAAAGATAGAGGTTCCTCAACATCATGAAAGCTAGACACAACCAAATCATAACAATCTGATGCATAACATGCATGGTGAGAGCGTGAACGAGTGGGACTAGACAAAGGTGCATCCAATTTACTATCATGCAATGTATGCACTAGCCATTTTGGCATACCTCTAGTCTGCTCATTTTCAGCCCTTTCCTCATCAAGTACATCATGTATATTTGCATGAGTAATAGGATGATCTATAAAATTTTCAGAAAACCCCCTAGGCTGTACATTTTCCTCATTGGAATTTACATTCGAACTTCCACTACTGAAAAGAGGCAACAAAGTGTCATAAATCTCATGTGAGCTGACATTACTGTCTCTAATACATGACAGCAAGGGTTGAACAGAATCTTCCACAACTACAACATCTCGTGGGCATCTCGTGAGACCAAGGTATGCTTTGTTTGTGGATGATACAACCTGTAACCTTTTCTTTCAGCAATATAACCAACAAAAATACATTTGACAGCCTTATCATCCAGTTTTTTGCGTTGTGTTTGTGCCACCAAAGCATATGCCAAACAACCAAAAACACGCATGTGCTCAATAGAAGGCTTTCTATCATGCCATGATTCATATGGAGTAATAGATTGCAAATCTTTCATAGGACACCTGTGAAGTACATAAGTGGCACACGTGATGGCCTCAAGCCAAAACAAATGCGGCAAAGCTTGACTTTTGACCATACATCGTGCCATTTCCATAAGTGACCTGTTTTTCCTCTCCCCAACACCATTTTTTTGAGGCGTATAAGGCACTGTACATTGGTGTTTTATCCCACGACTAGCCAAAAATTCATTAAATTCATGAGACATATACTCCCCCCCTCGATCGGAACGGAGGGTGTCCATAGTACATTTCGAGACATTTTCAGCCATAGCTAGAAATTGTTTGAAGCACATAAAAACTTTGGACTTTGCTTTAAGCAGATACACCCATGCATGCCTGGAGTAAACGTTAATGGAAGTCACGAAATAAAGGTAATTGCCCAAGGATGGAGTTTGCATGGACCCACAAACATCACTATGCACAAGCTTCAACCTGCATATGGTCCTAACTGAACCATCCTTTGGAAACTTTGAACGCTTCATCTTACCCAAAATATATCCTTCACAAACATGTTTGATAGGTGCTTCAAGAGGTGGCAAAGAAGAAATCAACAATAGCTTCATTTGTAGTGGAACCAACATTTGCAGTGGAACCACCCTCTTTTTTCTTTGCCTCTTTGGCCTTCAACTTAGAAAACTGCTTGATCAAGTGATCATTAGCTTTACAATAATGGCAACGCATCTTCTTTTTTCCCTTATCACCAGAATTTTAGATGAATTGCAGCCAGCAAAAGCATTAAGAACAAGTCATTTTCCACTCGCAGAAGAACCATGAGAAGTGGCTGCATTACTGTTACCACCTTTTTTTGAGCAGCAATAAAGGCGTGTTCAACTGCACGCTGTCTAGTCCTGTTTTTTCTGGAAAGCGACTCTTACAGAATAGCAATGTGCATAATGCATCAAACTTGACAACTTCAGGATTTCCTTGGGTCATAAGTCTCCAAGTACTAGCAAAAGTCTAATAAGAATCTGGCAAGGCATCAAGAACAGGTTGCACAAGGGAACTGCCTGAAATGACTTCACCTGCAAAAATAAGTTGCTCATTGATATCCTTGACAGCAGCAAGGAAAGTGTCCATATCATATTCCTCATGCATAATCTTAGATTCCAGCTCTTTATGTAGCAGCAATGCAATTTTAGCCTCATTGCGACTTGCATAAAGACCAGCCAGAATATCCCAATCTTGGTTTAGGGTGTGCATCTTTTACATCCCAACGAGCTTGCTCAGCTATAGGCAAAACAACTCTAACAATAGCAATCCTTGTAGCAAGACCTGCAACATCCTAAATATTGCCTACATCCTTAGAACCACGACGTACATAAAATGCCCTGCACAATATTCTAGACACCCTTTGACACAAGAACATGTTGCATGATGCATCATACAAGCCCACATAGGGTAATTGTCCCCATCCAATTTGTCCTCAGTAGCAGCAACAAACATCTTGAACGCATCTGTGTTGTTGTCAGCCATGGTAAATGATGCATTTGATGTGAAAACTGTCCAAAAAGAGGAGAAACAAAGTGGGAACAACAAGTGCTATATAGCACAAACTATAAAAGACTGTAAGGAACCTATAATGCAGATGTTGCTTCTTCATGGTTTAATGTGCAACATATTTATGAGGCTTGGCAAGAAGAATGCAACATCACAGCTCGCAACATTTCCATTTGCGGAAGTTGTGGCATTTGCAACCTATCAAAAAAAGATACCCACAACGATGGTCTTAATACCACACGCACGAAGCTAGCAAGTGCAACCTTATTGCAAACAACTGCAATGCATAATCTCAACGTGAATTGGACTTGCTGTTCTGCTTGCCTGAAAAGTTCATGAGCAAGCAGTGTTGTCATCTTGCAACCCGACTACATACAAGCCATCCTAAACACAAATCAACTAATTGTGCAACTCCTTAGCGTTATCGATGTTACAATCAGCGTCACAAAAACAACAACTGCGGTTGCAAAAGGCTTGCTTGATAGAAGATCGCTACTCGACAATCCACTGATCTGCTGGTCGACAAAGCAAAACATGTCTCGTCCAACTTCGTTACTTGCAAACACGCCACTAGCAGCATTGCTAGCATACAACATAAAGAATAATCCAATTCTCAAGAAGTACCGGTGTATCGCTGAGCAGCCAAACAAAAGGACATCTATTCGTATTCTATTAGCATCGGCTATACAGAATATCGTAAGGGACCACTCAGAGAACAATCCATTTGAACTGATGCAACAAGCAGAAGCACAATGTGAAATTAGCATATTGCAAAATTTGTTCAGCACCACAAAGAGAACTGCATTTACTGCTAAAGACAAACACGAGTTTGGTTCCATACAAATACGTGATACCGCTTATCTAAGCAAGCGGACAGTTAGTTTTCAATACAATGGACTTCCGTCTCATGAATCTGAAGTGCATGATATTACATTAGAATCAGGGATATTCCCTTTCCTCTTTCCCACAGGAAAAGGAAACTACCAAGGAGAATTCGACTTCAGTGAATACATTAGAATGAGAATCGGAACTTCCTTCTCTCTGTATACACATTGTACAAGCCATATTTGCTCATGATGTACCAATTGAAACAAGCTATTATGATTGCAAACTCCACAAACAGTACATATTTACAAAGGGATATTGATAACTACAAACGAGCACACACTGCGACATCTACACATGATGCAGTGAAGCATATTATTCGATACAATCTCCCAGCCACAATGCCAGGTACTCCACCATGGCATCGACGAAACTTGAGAGACCTCATAACAATGGTGGACACATGGGGACTACCACATCTGTTCTTGACATTCACTGCTGATGAGGTTTCCCAAACAAGATGGCAAGAAGTCATCACAATTGAAAAACTTGCTCAAGGCTACAACCAAGACTTCAAGTGGAACGATTGCCCCGTAGAGTGTGCAACACTGTTTCACCTTCGCTTGCACGCTTTCCTGAATAGACACATCATCAATGGAAGCAGCATACTTGGCCATGTACACCATCACATGGTGCGCTACGAAGTGCAAAATCGAGGCTCACTGCATGCACATGTCATACTGTGGATCTCTAACGAAGATTTGTGCCGAGTTACAAATGAGATTGCTGCATACATACCAGCAGAATCACAAGACACCTTCACCACTGAGCTGCGAACCCTCGTTACCACGAAACAGATACACAGATGTAGAGACTCTTGCAGAGTCATGGGATCAGCTAGAGTGTGCAAATACGGATTTTCGTTTGAACCACAATACAACACGACTTCAATTATGGATGCCTGTACTGCTAGATGGCTTTACTACCGCCCTGGGTATGACCATCGAAATGTTGTCCCGTACCATCCCACAACCTTGCTCCTATGGAAGGCACACATGAATATTCAAAGAGTCACAAATTCATCTATATCGCATTACCTTATCAAATATGCAATGAAACCAGAACCCCTTGGAAAACTGAACCTCTCCACAGACGATGCAGCAAGGCTTGGACTTCATGGCTTGGACAAAGTAAAGCTTCAACTAATTGCAGCCTCTATATTATCAAAGCCAACATCTGCGACAGAGGCAGCAATCAACTGTTTGAAGATTCCAATCATCACAAGGAGTGAACGGGTTGAATACATCGACTCCTCTCCACCATCACTACGGCAAAGGTTGCTATCTCGTAGCGAGACTATAGTCATGCATCCAATTGATTTATATTGTGCAAGGCCCCTTCATTTTGAAAAGATGACATTCTATGACTACCACAGAAGGTACAAAATTCTGAAGCCACACGAACATACTCCTGTACTGAGTTTTTGTGATGCGTACAACATCAGCATTATAGAGAAACGCCTCGTCAGATTTACAGAGTACGATCCTGGCCATCAAACAGAGGGATTCTTTTTCAATGTCTTGTTGTAAAAACTTCCCTTTAGGAACGAGATGGAGCTTCTATCACCAACTAACACACTCTCTTCTTACTTCCTGGAGTGCAAAATCCGTCGGATCATTCTTGATGATGAAGATTTGGAGATGTACATAAATGAGCACACCCAACGCAATATGCTCGTCTCTGAAAATACAGGACACACTTTAAACCTCATAAAACAAAAGTTCATCCTCAATCATGAAGATCCACTCACTTGTACAGTGAACGACACAATTGAACCAGGAGTATCTCAAAGTCGTGCTACAATGCTGAAGCTACTGCAAGAGTTCTCTAAGACCAACAATGCAGCTCTGACCTCTCAACAGTAAGAAATCTTCGACCGTATATCAGGCCTGAGTAATGGCCTCCATGTCATTACAGGTGTTCCAGGATGTGGAAAAACATTCCTCATAAAATTCTTCACCTCAAGCTTCATAAAAAATAATAAGACTGTTATCCTGACCACATCAACTGGAGCAGTGGCCGCTCACCTTAGCAGCCTTGCAACCACAATCCACTATCAATTCAGGATCCCTTGTTCTAAGAAACATTTCCCACAAGCAATTCATCCCACATATGAAATATTTGTTGCTATACATGGTGCCAACGTCATTATCATAGACGAGATATCAATGCTAACGAGTACAATCTTCAATATGGTCGTTCGCCAGATAGTTAACATCACCAACGGAACACTCCTTGACCCATTCAGTCAGAAGCTCATATTGCTTTTTGGGGATTTGGTGCAGCTTCCTCCAGTCTACCATCACCAGGAGCCATTATGCCATGTTTGCAGTATACAAAACTCAGCTTACATCGCTGCAGCCACTACCCACAACATGACCTTCTCAGTTTGCCATGCTGCAGACCCCACTTACGTCCAATTCTTGGATACGATCCGTGTCAAGCAACCAACAGAACAACAAATAGCAGAAACGCTTCACAGTGTGTAATCAATGAAACTTAACTCCTGCAAGTAATCGATGACGCTACTACACTGATATGTACTCATAGGGAAGACATATATAAGTACAACAACTTGATTCTGCAAAAGTCTTTCTCAGCATCTGATATTGTTGCCATTCCACTGAAGACCAATGCTCTTGACGAACCATTGTTGCAGGAATGGCTCCAAGACAAGGCATTCCATGAGATGGACAATACTACAATTGGGGCTAGATGTATGATTACAGAAAACATTAACTTGTCTATGGGTGCTGCGAATGGATCCACCTGCCGTATACTTTCCTATTCATACGACTGTACCGGTCAAATTTCTGCTATAGAAGTAATGCTACTTTCCACTGATACCACCATGACAATACGAAGGACTAAACATGCTACAAGAGCAATCAACTGCAAATGGTTCCACAAAAGCACATTCCCTTTGTCACTCGCGTACGCAATCACTGGACACAAATCTCAAGGAGCTACGATATCAAAGAAAGCCATCCTCATTTAAAACAAGCTTTCGCCCCAGGATTGGCATACGTCATGTTCTCTCGAGTGACAGAAAGACGCCATCTCAAAATATTGAACATCCCAACCCCAAGGATGTTCTGGCCGGCCAGTAGAACACTCCCCCAATGGTTAGACATTTCCTCGCTTGTCTTTAGACATTGCGTCGCTTATTTTTAAACATTTTCTCGCTTTTTTTTCACAAACAAGTCCTCTAGCTCTTTCGGTCTTTCATCTCGTAAGGTGCATGGACTACACAAACAATTATTTGATGACAATTTTCTTGACTGCAGATTTTCTTCATAGCAAGTAACAACCTCCAGCATCTCCTCATGGACACCGATCAGGTAACCATTCCTCAAATTAATCTATTTTGTAGCTAGATTTTATGCCATTCAATATGTACAAAACTCAACCATCATATTTCTCTTTCTCTATCATTCAGATATTCGATAAATTCATCAACATCGCAGCTACCTCAAAACCAAAAAACAATTATTCTGCATACCCATCTTCAAATCAAATGCGCCTAGCAAATATGGATGGCGAGGCTCCAAGTGCATTCATCGAAGGGTTCCGCACGACTCAACTCCTCCACTCATACATCAATAAATGCAGCAATCGAAACAAAGAATATAGAAATAACGAGCTAAAGCTGGCAACAGGTACTTCGAGCTCTTCATATTCTTGTATTGCAAACACTAATAGTTAACAAATTTGGTTGCTTCTACAACATCTATCCTTCTTTTTCTACAGGGCTACAAAAAGAGATACTGCTATCGTTGGGCATTGACTTTGATGAGTCAAACAAACTACTGCTAGACACAGAAGCCCAAGAAATACTGAACACAAAGACTGTTGGTATCACCACCTATGCAGTCGAGATGCTACACTACAGTTACAAAATTGCCCTCGACAAATTGGTCGTTCTCGACAAGAATACAGCAAGCCAGCCACTTTCCAACATGGTCAAAGAGTTTGAGAATGAATTCAAAGGGAACGAGAGAGCAATCTTAACTGATGAGAAATTCACATGGCATTTTAATAGAGACCTTTTTCATGCCCGTTTCGGTCAGACAACTGATCCATTTCGAAAGCTTGAACCACTACATGGTAACCATATGCACCCCTTATAGAATATAATTGTCTGATTATTATCTAATTACATACTAAGTCATCACATCACTTCAGTGCAGGACATCGACAACCAAACCAACAAGGAGATCCCCAACAACATAACAACTTCACAAGAGGAAGCAGCACGTTCCGACGTTGTTCCAGCTCCCAAAAGACAACGACAAATGAAGAGAGCTACATAGTTTACTCTATGAGGTGCAAAATCAATAACCGTGTTTACATAGGCATGACATCCGATTTTGAAGCTAGGAAAAGAGCACACATGACAAATCCACCAAAACGGATGAAACATGTTGTGTCGTCCTTTCCCCCATTTTGTCAAAACTTTGAGTTTCATGTACTGCACAATACACACGATAGGAGAACTGCTATTGCATTGGAAGCACAAGAGATAATTACTCAAGATGCAACGTCCACGAAAGGATACAATAATTTGAAGGGACATCCTCCAAACTGCAAGAAATACTATTATTTAAAACACCATAGAAAAATATAGCGTGTAATGAAACTTAATTTTTGTTCTGAGGTAGCAACTCCCATTCAATTTTCTCTTCTGTATTCAATCACTTCTCAAGAGTCTTTTCCTCTAGTATCTGCCATAATTTTTATGTTATGCTTCTCTATTATCTGTGAGACTTTCTTTATGCTGTGTTCTATTCAGGTTATGTTCTGCAATTTTTTTCTCGATATCATATTATGTTTACCTTATGTTCTTGCTTTCCTCTACATGAACATCATTCAGCTTTCAAATTTTAGGATTCAAGTGTTATCTAGATGTCTTGCAATAACATCAAGAGAAACAGACAATCCATTCCAGCAACCCCATGTCTAATACTTCTACAAAAAATTATCAGCTAATAAGAGACAAATCATGTAGCAACAACTTATATATTTTACAAAAAAATATAAATGTACATATGCTGCACCTTGTCTTCAACATATTAAACAACACAAAACAACATATTAAACAACAAATGCATTAGGTTATAACACTGTTCTGGACATCCACCAAGGTTAAGAATATATGATTTTTTGAAAACAATAAGAAAATATAGTTGGGAACTTATGCCATCTTTATTTAATTGCTTTGTTCAGTGTCTTTGTCATATAAAATTAATCATTGGCTACAACAATGTCTTTTTTTTTCCATTCAGACTATGACAGACTTGACTACTTATCAGCTCCCTTGATTTGAATGCTTTTTCTTTTTTTAGTTTACAATGGGTAGGCCGATCCCAGCTGATCTGATTGAGCAACATCCAGAATTTGAGACTGCAATGTATAAGTTGCAATACTGTCTTTACCCACATTTGCAAGAGCGGGTGCTCAGACACTACATGCATAAATGGATTGAGTTCATTCCATGGCCAGTTCAACCACCTACCCCATGGCATCCACATTATATCACTTGGAACACACTCGGTCGAGAAATCACCATCGACATCACCATGCTGTCTGGTTGCTCCACAAAACACCATTGTATGTTGTTTGTGAAGATTGCGGACGTGCTCGGCCTACTCGAGACTATAGAATTGAATTATTCTAACGTGGTCCCCAACCACCTTCAGTCAGCTAAACAATTCGTTTCGCGTTATTTTCTTGTCAACCAGTTAGTCACACGCGCAACTTTGAAGATCATCTTACCGATATAGCCCTTACTTCGTGCATCAAAATCTCCCACTAATATGTGTTGTTACCTAGTCCTCCTCCTCTTCTCCACACAAGTTCTATCCGTTTCATTGTAAAGAAGTCATTGCATGCTACATTCAAAGTCTTACCAACTCTCGTTCGGTTAGTTCCGTTCTTGATTCATCAACTTTTTACCATACTATTTCCAGTGACTTACACTCACTTAGCGTAACAAGATTTGAGCAAAACAAATAATAATCTCTCCCTGTCTCTCTCTTTTTTTTAAAAAAAATGCCTGCCTCTCTCTCTCTCTCTCTCAAAACAAAACAGTACATAAATTCCTGTATATATGAGTGACTTCTGCTAACTAACGCTGACAAGATTTGTCGACATTAAAATAAGTACGTGCTTCTTTCACACACTCCCTCCCTCCCTCTCTCTCTCTCAGCTTTTACTTCTATTTTCTTTTTACTAATGTATACTCTTCTTCAATGCTTCGATGCGAAAAAAATAGTATTTACAATGGTGCCCTTGCTCTCCATTCATTTCCATACACATCTAGGTACCAAATCCATAAACATCCAAGCACCAAAGGGAAGCTCTCTCTAATTGCAATAGTATTCCTTCAAACACTCTCCAACTTCATGCCTTCTCCTCCAAAGCTTGGCAATCAAGGCATACTAGTTGAGGAGAGTGGTTGAAATCTGGGTTGTCAGATGGATGAAGGGCTTTACATAAAGCCATGTTTGGCCATGTTTGTGAACATGGCCACTTTTGTAAACTAGGCCGGGATCGCGTGTGTCTAAAGAAGATTGTTCGGCTCTTGTGAAAGGTGATAGGCAAGCGGGAGGATTTCAATGGGGATCAAGGGGATTGAATGTGGCTCATTAGAACGGATGGCAGTAGGGATCGCAAGACTACCAGCTTTTCTCAGGCACAAAGGGTGCTGTTATAAGTAGGTCTTTCAACATAGAGGTATCTTACTTTTTGCTTACTTTCTTATGTACATCCTAGAACTGTTTTGCAGGAAGATGACATGCAAGTTTTTTTAAGAGATACAAGTTGACTGGACAACTCATAGAGAAACCAAAACATGGGGTTTGGCGAGTTCTCAGCAGATGAAGCATTTGATGCTTCCTTATCTAGTGAGGATACAAGCTTCAATGACCTCTTCACAGAAGAACTCATGCATATTCAAGAAGACCATACAAATGTTGAAGATAAGCATGATCAACAAGTACAACCTAATGAACAGCAAGTGCAAGGCGATAGTCAAAGCTTCCATGTCTTGGATCCATATGTGTATGTATCATATCGCTATTTTTCGTTTGATAGAGAAACATTTAAATTGACCTTCAAGGGAGCTTGACCTTCAAGGGAGATTGGCTATCTCGATTGAAGTAATTAAAGCTCATGATGCTCGAGGGCTACTTAATTTGAGGAGGTGAAGACAAATAAAAGATTATCTTTGCTTATTACCTTATACTCTTAATGCGTCCTCAGCAGTACAACATGATGTAAGACTAAAGTCTAAACCTCATTTGATAATTCCATGCATAGAGGATTGGGAAAGTATTTTGTGTGAAACTCACTTCTCAGAGACATGTTGTCATTTGAGCATTCTAGATACTATAAATGCGATCAAGTTACGATGGTGTACTGATGTAAGAAGGCATGGCATTCCCCTAGCATATATCAAGCATTGGATCTCAAATTGTGCATGTACGCTTCGTCAAGTGCAAAACAACAAAATCCGCAATTTACCATTAACAGAAAATAAAACAATTCAAAAGTCGACATCTTCCAAGATGATCATAGATAGAGATCAAGTAAAAGAATGCCTAGCTTTGATAATGATAGAGCATAAGGTTCGACTTGTCATGAAGCGGTCTACAAAGAATCGAGCTCCTTCAAAGTTTGTAAAGGAGTACATTTTTTATCGTGGTGGGAAAGTGATTCAAAAGGGTTCAAATGTGCAAAGAATTCGAAGATCAAGAAAAGTGGGCTACCCTTTTCAGGTGGTTGTAGAATATTTAGATAACGATGTTGTTGTCTCTATCACCTTACACATTTATGTATAGGTACTTTATGTTCAGCCATACAACCCGTAGAGGAAGAAATGAGTCCATTTGTCATTACCATACAAGATCATTGGAAGCTATAAGTTGCTATCTGCTTTTCATACCAAAGTGCATGGGATGTTGATAGCACATTCAAAACAAATGTGTATGGACTTCCATTGTATGTAGTTGTTGTCCCAAATCAAGTGGGTGTTGGCATTCCAGTGTGGTTGATGATGTGCTCAAGTGATGTCGGTACAAACCAAGAAAGCATGGCTTTGGAGTCGACATTTAAAAAGGTGTTCCAAAGGATGGGCTACATTCAACCGACTGCCATTGTGATTGACAAGAATCCGCAAGAGCTTCACTCCATCCTTAAGGTCATTCACCGTTGTTGGACACACGAGTCAAAGTGCATGCCATGTGTACTATATTGGTTCCATGTCAGAAAGGCATGGGTAGAGAATTAGCTACCTCAGGTAAGTAAAAAGATGCTATCATTCAATAACTTGCTCAAAGAGAGGTTGATGCCGTTGTTGATGGGTATTTGTGCTAACTTGATGCAGTTGCCAAGAAGCATGAGAGATCATGTGTACAACTCACTTTCAAACCTGGTGTACACCTTCTCTAAGGAGGCTTTTGATGAGAACTTCCACGCCTTAGTCAAATATTTTCATGAGTACCCTAAAGTCCAGCATTATATTGTCAATGGTTGGTGTGGAGACACATGTGAATGGCAAGAATGGTGGCCAAAATTTATTTCCACACGAAAATGTTGATACCACAAATCTAGTGGAGCGATTATGGCAATATGTAAAATATACTCTCCTTAATGCAAAGATCAATCACCCTATACTTTCTCTTCTTCATGCGCTTATGGGAGATCCCACCAGGGGAACCCACATGGGAGGTACCCTCATAGAATTCTTTAAGAAAAAAACAAGAAATAGATGAGTATTATGTAATTTTTCTTGCAAGGAAATCATGTACATCTTTTACTTTTTGATTGTGTTGTGTTGTCTCCAAGTAAAATGTGGTTGGTTTTGTATATCTGATTCTGGGAAATATAGCATAGCAGGATCTAGTAAGTCTCATACTGCAAGACTCTCAAGTGGGGAGAATATCTTCAGAAGGCATATGGCTGATCCCTCAACCCTTGAAGTGATTGACGAGGCAACATTAATGTTCAAGATGCAAAGCACATCGAGGCCAACATCTTGGTATCATTGAATATGTAGTCTTCTTATTGTGATTCTCCAGATTGGACATCTAATTGCAAACACCTTTATGGGTTGCGGGTGATAATCCAAGAGTATTTTCCTCATTTGAAACTTGTTCTTCTTATTATTGATAATGCACATGCTTTGGGAATCACATCAGATGACACTCCAGTTTGTGTGGAGGATCATGAACTAGATCCAAAGCCAACAGACAACGGTCAGCCTTTGGTATCTGATATCGATGGGAGGATAAAAAATTGTATATCTTATATCCAAACAGTGATTGAGGATATCGATAGAAAATTGGCAAGCTACACAGATAAATAGAAGGAGGAAATCTTAAGGGACTTGATGGGATGCACCCTTGTTGTTCCCAAAAAGATCATCTTACCCTTAAAAGGAAGCATCAAGCAAATACAAGCGCATGTGACAAATACTCGATTTGGTCATGGACAACCTTGTGCAATACATCCTCAAGGGCTTGATCACTCTAACTAGCCACCAAAGCATATTCAAGCCATAGGTGTGTTGCGAAAAAAACATCAACGCGGAAGAGGGCGAGTACACTTTGTAGATCGGAGGAAAACGAAATGTTTTACACAAAAATACCTATGAATCAAGTGTTCTTGTTGCGCTGACCAAAAAGCTCGTCTACAAAATGTGATAAACAGTATTGCATAAACAACGTAGAAGATATTCACATAGGTGTTAAATCTAGCGAAAAATACATGAACATGTCCACCACTCATTGCTCCAAAGTACGCATGCACCGCAGCTCACAAACATCTTGATGTCAAAACCACTCAATTGTAAGCTGCAAAATACACAACGGACTAAGCCAGAACCACTAATCCACACTATTCTCAAATTAGAGCAAGGAAAAATATAGTGATCATTGCTTTGTTCATGGGACTATCCATTGCAATTCCATAGATCGTATGCCAACAATATGCAATTACATAATACCCACAGTCATGTGTGTTTGGCTGTTGTAGCACACTCACACACTTGAAATCCACACCTAGCAGAGGTGTAGAGAGATCTGACCTCAACTGCACATCATTGCATGTCTTTGCCAAGCTTTGCAAAGCCCTGTTTCAAATAACAATTGCAATGTAGTCATTGCATGCAAGGATAAAGCATAGACAATATTTGCAATAGCACCAACACAAAGAGGAGAAGCTTCACATGTGCATAGTGGGCATGCATTCAAATGGATTGACAAGTTGCCCAAAAGGAGTATAGTAAAGTGCTCTTCTTCATATCCATCTTGTTGATCCTCTTGATCTTTGGTTTGAACCATACAAACAAAGCCTAATGTCCTCAAAAAATACTTCAATGTATAAGCCACAAGAGGCATGGACTAGGCACTACCAGGTAGAGTCAAAGATATCGCCACTCACCTCTTTATGATAGGAAAGAAGATGAACAATTTGTTTCCTGCATCAACTTCATGGAAGAGGCCATCAAGATCTCGATTGTCCTCTTTCCCCTCCATATATGAGTACCAAAGTGCATCGACAAAGTAAAAACGCTCAGTTGTTTCCTTTTGTGTCGTGTTCTCCATCCACCTACATCAGCCATCATACCTTGATGTTTATGCATTCCTTTATATAGACGTTTTCTATAAAGGTAAACACATTAGAATATGACTATTATGAAATAAAGAACACTATGTATACATTTCAAATAGATTCAAAATCTCTATGGAAGCCTCAACGTTATTGAGAATCCCTTCTATTGTCGCTTTCTCCAAGGTGGCAGACAACTTGGAGATTGTAGACCTAAACTCAAATCTACCCTTGAACGCAAGCCTAAATTTAACAACACAAATCAATCAAAGTTAGTAGTTTTTTAATTATATTAAAAGGATAAGGAAAGAGAGTTGTTGCAAGAGAAAGCAAAACATATGAAAAGGTACCGTCATTCTGCAACTCTCCTTGTCTTGCATATTCCGATCCCCTCATCATTCACATCGATAGAGCCATTATAAATTTTGAAAACCAATTCATGTGTGTGCTTCGGAAGGTTATTAGCATCGTTAATCATTATGGGATTTGTTGAAACTGATCCTTTGGTCAAATTACCTCATAAAAAAGCTAGCTTCTCTAGGCGAGGAGTTTATCAATGGCTGATATTTGGGGTTCTCCTTGACCTTCTCTTGTTGAATATTGTCACCCTCTTCCTTGATTTTTTGTATGTTACTTGATTCCACCACTTTCCCAATGAATTTTTGTATCGGGTTTGACTATCAACTTTCGAGTGTGAAAACCCATGCATGAGGAGACATTGAGAATTGTGCATACATCAAAGTGAACAAAGAAACATCCAACACAAGCCTGACAATGTTCATATAAGCAATCAAGAAAGAAGTCAAAGAGGGTTTGTAAGCAAAAATTGTTTCAAGATCTCTAACTTACTATATCCCTTCTCTAATCGTGCTTTTGCTCGCTGATGGCAAAGAGGTTTCTTTAACATCTTATGATTCCATTGTAGCTCTCACAAAACCTTCTAAAAATGCCTCTTTTGAACCTAGCTTCTCTTTCTCCTCACTCGTGAGCGTAATGTCCCACATTTTTTCTGCAGCCACTTGTTTGCAATATTCTTGTGTTGCTTTTGCAATCTGCATCTTGCAATCAAGTTCGTAAAAGCATCTGTGACATTGTTCCACATATCAATCTGCCTCCTCTTACTTTGACCTCTAATGACCTTTCTTTGGACGACCTGCTGGCAAGAAAGGCACTTGCATGTGCATGCCATGCTGTGACATAAGATACTCCTCAAATTGAGTCCTCTTGACGTAGTTCCTATGCCTTTGTGGACAAAAGACATCAACACGGCATTGTCTAGCAACCCTGCCAGTTCCACACTTCAAAGAAGTTATGATGATCAACCTACATTATAAACCAAGAGAACGGCGAATATTTTAATGTGTGTCACACTTCAAGAATTAAAATAATGAGCATAAGTGCAAAACAAGACACTCCCTCAAAATGTGTATTTATAAAACTAAGAGACATCTCGATTTATTACCTGTGTGGTTGAAGTTTGTGGGCTTTTGATGCCCGAATCTTTACACGTACATTAGGACTCTCCTCTTATTCATTTAGAAAAGTGCCCATTGCAGTCTTATCTTCTTCTCCCTCCAAGGTACCCAATGTAGTACCATCATCATTGTTTACATCAATCACATCTACTTCCCTTTGTTAGAAGCTTTTGATGCATCGGATTTGAGATGAAGGAATGTATGTTGATGTAGAAGCTCTACAACTAACTCATCACAAACTAGCAATTGGTGCCCACCCTTTGCTTTCTTTAGAGTTTTTGGCTCATTGGATATGCCCACTTGCTTGTGCTTAGGCAAGGGTGTTTGCCAAGTTTTGCATGAAGAGTAGACACAATGTTGACATGTAGTAGACATTAAACAACACAAGAGAAACAAGCGTCCAAGGCTTCCTCTAAGTTTTGACAAAATCCTCAAATCATACTACAAGGACTATTTAGTGCTGTACAATTAGCATTGGAAACCATTTTCTACAAGAAGAGAGAGTACTTTCAACATACCTGCAATATCTTGTGGTGGATGAAGAAGCGTAGTAAAGCTACTGTTTGAGAATGATAAGCTTGCAATCTACAAGTTCCATTGCTTCTTGGAGATGCTTGAAAATAAATTTAGTGGATGCTCCATGTTACCATATACATTTGGTAGTGATGTGTGTGAACACACTTAGGACCATTGGGGCATTTTCTCCCTCTTTAGGAGGTTTTTTTCTCGTGCATTGTATATACACCCATCATTCTAGGGCTATCAATCTTTCCATTGCACACTAAGTAATACACTCTCGGTTGTGTGCCTTGATCTTCCTTCATCTTCTCTAAGTTGTGCGTGTTTTCTTGTAACCCTAATTTCAAAAATTGGTATTTGAGCAGGTTGCATCCTCTCGGGCTTAGTCACCAGCAGCTCCAGCATATGCTTGTTCCTTTTCTCCAATTTCAGTGAGCTTCGACAAGCGTTCGCAGGTCTGTTTCCACTACAGGCAATATTGCACGGGCTATTTTGTCATTTTGTGCAAAATTTTTGTCAGTGCCAGAGTAGAACTTTTCGTCTACTCATAGTTTGAAAAGCGGCATATTCACGGCGCCTTTTGCGGGTAGCACGTAGCGTAGTAGCGATTGCCATTGAGAAGACCTACACTTAAATGCAACTGTGAACACAATAGATACAAGTTAGTCTGATTCAAATTAGAAGGGACTAATATAATGAAATTGGACGACGAAAAAAGAAGTAGAAGGGATGAATATAATGGAAGTAGGCAACAAATTAATGTTCAAAAAACTATTGCAAACCATAATGGAACTTTCAGCTCAATAAATAAAAAGAGCTTGGTAGTAGCGATAAATTTTCTAGGATCAATGGAAAAAAGAAATACACATTTCAGAGATGGGACACAAGCATTGTTCGGGGTGCATGTGCAAATGTTCCAGATCTTTATCTAGATCAGCGAGCGTCTTTCTTTCAGACGGATTCTCCAGAAGGTAGGCATTGTTGATTATATTCTGTATGGCTTCAACCTCTACAGCAGTACTTGTTTGCATCAAGTCAAGTTTGTAATACACACAAAATTCGTTGCAGAAAATACCAAGCTGATTGATGACCCATGCAAGTGCATATACATCGGTTGATTTGCTCCAAGGGCATGTAGATATGGTATTCAGTAGTTCGGCTGCTCGCCAAGGCCTCTTGGTATGCTCTTTTGGCTTACGAATATTTGTTGGTCTTCTCTCATACGGTGGTCGAAGGGCAAGACCCCAATCTATAATGCCTACTCTTGGTATTCCCTCTCTAGTGAAGTCTAGCATAATGTTCCAAGGGTGAAGGTCATTGTGAATGACTCCATTTTCATGTGCAAATGCTAAAGCTTTTATTAGTGCATGAATCAAAGACGAAGCATGATTGATGATAAGCCTGCATTGCTGCAACTCCAGTTCAGTTGGTTTTTTGTGTTTTTGATCACCCATCGCAAGTACAATTTCATTGATGCTTCCAAAAGGTGTAGGCACACACTCCATCAAATCGCCCAAGGAAGATCCATTGAAATAAGGAAATATAAGTATCCATGGTGATTGAATTGTATGTGCAAGAGCACGCACAATACCTCGGTGATTGAGGTCAACACTGCTCTCGATTGCGAATGATTTGAATTGTTGTTTTGATTGACCTTTGAATTCCTTACAGCAATACACATTGTTGGACGGCAGGAAAGAAATCTCATAAGTGTCTCCATATGACCTAGATCCTAGTTTCCTTTCTCGTTTTATAGCCTCAAATGGAATGCCCAAGGTGACAGAGCAAAATGAGTTCAGTACAGTTTTCTGAATGTGCAGACTAGACATCGATCCTCTGCTATCTTGAAGGGTCTCCTTCCGCAATTTCTTACTGAAGGTGTTCTGTGTGTCAATATTCCTTGCGCGAGTGGATTTTTCCTTTTCAATCTTCCAGCATTTATACTAATGTTGTAATTTCTCCATTTCTATGCCCTCTGGTAAGTCAGCTCGCAGGTCGATAGCGCATTTTGGCATGTCTCCAACAATACTAAAGAGAAGATGCTGCACGTCACTAATATCTGCGCCCCCGAAGTTTGAGCGGACCACTTCAGAGAGCAAGGCCTGCAAGCACCGCTCATCTCGCAAGGTTGTTGTTATCTCGTCTAATGTGAGGGCATCCACTACACGCACTAATTGTGTGCGTAATCTTTTTTTCAATTGCACTGCTTGATCGGGAAGCATTTTACCTACAACCATTCAAACGAAATTATGATGTATTGGCGAGAGAATTTATCACTTCACAGCTCAAAAGGGGAGCGACATTTGTTGCATCAATGACCAGTATTGTATTGAATAAATTAGTGTGTATAAATGAATTTTGTAAATGACATCAAATAGTTGATAAAGCAGTGCAATATGTTTGGGCAAGATTGATGCTCGTAGCCTAGGACGGCCCTCCACGTACAAACTAATAGGAAGTGCAATTGTTTCACATTGGATGGCGTGTTGAGGGTAACAACTAATGGGAATTGTGCTCCTGCAATGGGAACTAATAGAAAGTGGCTCGGTTAGGCGCAACGACATGTGGGGGGTCAAAATGGTAGCCAATGTTGTAGAACGGGATCGGATCTTTGTAGTCGTCAAGTTAAACAATGGAGTTCTATAACTAATTGCAACTTTACAGTTTAGAATGGGGGGTGTGTAAAAAGGACGCAATCACCACAGTGTGTTTGGATGGGAGACAACGACATTTGCAATCGAGAGGACGATTGGTGTCGAAGTAATCATGCTGTTGGTGTGCGGTAAGTTTTATAGTTGAAGACGGGGATGTACACAAATGAGGGATGCCAACATCTACAATCTATAAGATAGTTGATGTCGAAGTGATCAGGCTTTTTGAGTGTCATATAGGTCCCTATATGTACGCCAGAGCAGAACTAAGCTTAATTTTATAGTTTAAGATGGGGAGGTGCACAAATGAGATGGTGACTGTAGTGTGTGAATGGGAGAGCGCAACATTTGCAACCGAGAGGACGATTGATGTCGAAGTGATCAGGCTTTTGGAGAGTCATACAGTCCTTCACATTTACCCAACAACAGAAGTAAAATTCAGTTTTCTTCTTAATACCTTAAATTGATATGTACAAGAAAAAACCCTAAATTGATATGTACAGAAAAACGATCTCTAAACTTGGAACGATAAATTGATAGCACTAAAAAATATACTAGCAATCAATTGATCCCTGGATTTTCAGCAACAACATCATAGTATTGCGTAATAGATGAGCAACCTTGATCACTAAATCACCAACCAATGGCAGAGTGTTAAGGAAATATGGTTTTTTCTCAATAAAAAAAAGGCAATGCAGAAGGTTTGCATTAGTTGACAGCATGGAATTATTTGTTACAGTAAACCGTACAATACATCAATATGCACATGGACGTATACAAATGGGAGATGACGACATTTGCAATCAATAAGACAATTGATGTCGACGAGATCAGGCTTTTGGAGTGTCATATAGGAATGGGAGAGTACGACATTTGCAATCGAGAGGACGATTGATGTCGAAGTGATCAGGCTTTTGGAGAGTCATATAGTCGTTCACATCTACTCAAAAAACAGAAATAAAATTCAGTTTTCTTCTTAGGGCGCTAAATTGATATGCACAAAAAAAAAAAAACCACTTTTCTAATTCTTCATACCCTAAATTGATATGCACACAAAAAAAACGACCTCTAAACTTGGAACGATAAGTTGATGATAGTAAACAATATAGTAGAAATCAATTGATCCCTAGATTTTCGTCAACAACATCATAGTACTACATAGTAGATGAGCAACCTTCATCACTGAAGGAAATATGGTTTCTCAATTAAAAAGGCAATGCAGAAGTTTTACGTTAATTGACAACATGGAATTATTTGTTGTAGTAAACCATACAATTCAGCAACATGCACGTGCAAAATGCTAGTGTTTTTTGTGCAAACATCGTGCACAGAATGCTAGTGTGTTGTGGGGAAAAAAACCATACATATGTATGGTGTGGAGTTGGCACAATTCTCCACATATTTTTATAATACCGTAAGGAATGTGCCCTTCCCCCGCCACTTTTATCCCCTCCACTGTTGAAGGGGGGCTTATGCTTTTCCTCTAGTGTTAGAGGGGCTAGTTTTTTTAGTAAAATCTTTTTTTTTTTAAATGACGATAATTTGTTAGCTTTGCTTTCTTAGATTTGATTCAAGGAACAAGCATGCACGTAGTATTTTTTAAGAAAGGACTAGCATGGCCACTAACAATATCATCGTGAAGTACTTAAGAAAAGTAATTGGCAATAGTATAATCGAAAAGCCTTAGACTAACAATATGATCATGAATTACACAAGATGCACGCAGACTCCCTCTCCCTCTCTCTCTCTCTCTCTCTCTCTCTCTCTCTCTCTCTCACTTGGAGGCAGCTAGAAAATCAAAAATCCTTCGACTAACAATATCTTCGTGAATTATACTTCCAAAAAGTAATTGGCTACTGCTCAACAGTATAATCGAAAAGCCCTAGACCGACACTACCATTGTGATTTTTCCTTTTTGTCTATATTAGCATCTTGCGATTGCAGACTGCTCTCTCTCTCTCTCTCTCTCTCTCTCTCTCTCTCTCTCTCTCTAACTCTCTCGTTCGATAGCTCCTCAGCAGCTAGATGTTTAAGGTCTCTTGGGATAGTTTCTTACGACATTAACAGTCTCTTAGACTTACAATATCATCTAGATACATGTAGGTTGGAAGTTATTCTCACAGCCTCGACCACCTTGCAAGACCATTGAAATTTGTAGTTAGCAGACGTATCGAGCAAAAGATATTGCAAAACATAACGTTTAAAGATGCGTACGTAATGGGGGATGCTTGTGCCCATAAAAGAAAAAGAAAAATCATATGCATGCATGGCGTGGAGTTGGCACCATCCTCCACAAATCCAATAATCCCGTTGGGAACGTTCGCACACCAAGAAAATGTCGACCCGTGGACAAGCTCATTGCAGGTGTATGGCAGCAGGCAAGGTCGTGACAATGTGGTTGAGCCTGTGCCGGACGCCAAGTGTGACAGGTATCATTGGATGTGTATGCTAAATGTGGCTCGAAGTGGGTCGAAGGCCGTTCCAAAGCTTTGCCAGGCTGAGAGGCATCAAAGTGTTGAAGCTTGATGGAAATCGTCGCGAAGTGTTTCTGTGATATGTGCGCCAAAGCTACCTTGTGCTTGAAGACCCTTGTCAAGCAGGACCCTAATTATGGTGGCTTAGTGGTTTGGATGTTCGGTTTCCGGCCGTGCTGCCTTCTCAATGGAGGCACTGTTCGAATTGACAGGGCAATTTCTCAACAAGTGAAGGGAAATTATGTGAACTTCTTTGATCATCGGTATTGAAGCCCTGCCGTGGGTGTTGGCGGAATAAGCGGCCGTGGGTTGGCCGCGGGTTGCGTTCGCTGGGAATGGCCACTAAGTTGCATTATAATTTATTTATTTTTTAAAGATGCCATAATAAATTAAAAAACGCGATGCAGTCTGCAGTCGACTGAAGGCGAGAGCACTATTTGTTGGAGTGCCGGTACAATGCGCTCGCCAAGCCCCTAAGCTGCTAATCAACTCCCACCTCTGAGGCCTCTCTCTAATCCATGACTGGGCCATGCAAGGCTCCCTCTTGCAACCGGCTGCCCCTTACTGCACCTGGCAGGTCTCTGTCGGCTGCCCCTGGCTTTGCCTTCACGACCCCAACCTCATCCTGCAGTCCATGGCGGGCTTGCAACTAGTTGTATTCTCCACATGCGCCCCAAGTGGCCCGAGTTCAATCTGGAGAAATAGGGGAAAGGTGTGAAGCTGCTGATCTCACGCCGGCCATGTGCAGGTCACAGAGGTAAGGAGGGAAGAGGAAGCGGCCATATGTGGGGAGGGGGCCAGCTCGTGGAGCAAGGGCAGCCGAGGAGGGTGCCATCTGTGGTGGGAAGGAGCGCGGAGGTTCTGAGGAAGCAGGAGGCGGCCTTGCTGTGCAGGGGAGGCCCAGAGGTGGGCGTTGCTTGCAGGTTGGAGGTCATCAGAGGGTCGCTATGATATGGAGATGGCACTACAAGCAGGGCCATAGAGAAGGAGGAGAAGAGCAGGTGAAGTCGGCACTGAGGGATGGGCCTTGAGGATGCAGAGACGGGACTTGGAAATGCAAAGGGACGGGCCTTGGGGATGCAGACAAGGGAGCTGTACGTGACAGCTTCTCTCTCTCTCTCTCTCTCTCTCTCTCTCTCTCTCTCTCTCTCTCCGGGCTGTCCGTCTCTGGGCAGCACTTCCGTTTCTGCAGCAAGGCGCACGCCCTGCACGACTCTCTCTCTCTTTCTCTCTCCCCGAAAAGCAAGACTACAGAAAATATTAACGAATTACCTCTCCAAGCTCTGCTCTGCACTTGCTCCGCGTCAGTTGCCTTGCTTGCTCTCTCTCTCTCTCTCTCTCTCTCTCTCTCTCTCTCTCTGCGCGCTAGGGAATTGCTTGATCTCTCTCTGCTAGGTGCTATATAAATTGGGTGGCCGCGGCCATGCTTTGCTTTTCTCTCTAAAAACAAACGGCCATGCTTTTCTTTGCTCTCTAAAAACGGCACGCTTCTTTTATTAGAGAGAAGGGTGCTTTTCTCTCTAATAAAACGGCACGCTTCTCTCTATATATATATATATCTTCGTTAATGTTTCAAACAAATCAATGGATGCCAAGTGGCATGCCTCTTCTTGCTCCGTTCGAGAAATCGATTTTGGGTAATCAAGGTAACCAGTTCCTTGGGCGGGCGGCGCCCAAAGAATGGTGGGTCCGGAGAGGAGCTGCGCCTTTTTTTAATCCACGAAAGACGCAACGCCTCTTGTCCTCGCTGAATTTTTCCATCGGATTCGCACGCCCTTCTCCTGCTTCCTGCTTGAATCCATCGCGGAAAAGCTTTAGCCTACTCTAAATTTGGCAACCAACACTTAACAGATATCCATCGCGCTGCTCAAGCAAGGTCCTCTCTCTCTTCTCTCTCTCTCTCTCTCTCCCTCCCTCAAGCATATGTACATAGTTTCCAGCATGTTTTCTTTTGCGCATATGTGCGAAGCCTCTCGTTTTCTTGCTGAATCAGATATGTCTCGCTTCCTGTTGCTTCTGATTTGGCTTCAGGAATGGAGATGTATTTATTAGTCTTTCCGGGCTACTATTTTGCTTGATTCAAGCTTATTTCAAAGCTTCGGTTTGTACTCAAGCAGTCCTTCGTTTTTTTTCATAAGCCAGCAGTGTAGAGCGAGAGTTTGAAGAGAAGAACGGACAAACGAAAACATACTAGAATGCTGGTAGAGAGGGAGAACAAGTATTACAGAGAAAGTGCATGTGTGAAGTATTGTATTTTTATTACAGGGAAAAAAACTGGCCTTTGAGACAACCACGTGCACATGTTTTTGTCCTCTCAAATCCTGCCAATCCTCTCACTATTGATACACCAGACCACACATCAATTAGTTATCCAGCATCATGCATGCTTAGCTTTGGTCTTGCTTGTTTTTATCAGTGTAGAGATTGTGTTTTTACTCTGCATACCAAACTTTACTAATATCTTATGCAGATAATATGTTAGATACATGTACCTTCTTTACTTTGCACAAATCGAAAGCCTGAAACAATAATGAAGCAAACCAAAATTATGTTAAAGTCGACAATGCGGAAGCTTAGAGCTATATATATATATATATATATATATATATATATATATATATATATATATATATATATATATATATATATAGAGAGAGAGAGAGAGAGAGAGAGAGAGAGAGAGAGAGAGAGAGTCGGGTGCAGCAGAATTGAAATGATGAAGATCTAGTTTTACACTCCCACAAAATCCTTTCCTTCTTTCCTTGCGTTAGTGAGTACCTTGTGCTTCCATGAATGTTCCTTTTATGTTCCCTTGAAGAGAGGGGTTGAGAGATTGCAATAGAGATGTTTAGAGGGAGAGAAAAAGAGAGAGAAGAAGAGAGCGACACCCGATGGGGTCCCAACCAACCCTCTCAAGGGTCCCCCACACCGTTACCGATGTGGTATTTGGTTTAGATTGCTTGCGTAAATGGAATGTATACACAATGCAATACCTCAATGCAGACTCTACCGACTTGACGACGACAAATCACCACGGTAACTCCTCGGGAAGAGGCACCTCCGGGGCTTATTTGATGCACCTTGGATCCTTCTCGATGTGGGAATTGTGGATGACCACCACATAGCTTTTCCAACAAATAAATCATAAAATGATTTATTTTAAAAATAGGTCAAGGGGTCCAGATTTGGGTGCAACTGTCGCACATCCGCCCAACCGGGAATCCGATCGACGAGCGGCGTGGCACGTCAAATTCCTCTAACCTAGAACTACATGCTCGTCATGCCAGATGCCCAGCGTAGTGTAATAACATCTGTCAAAACGCGTATACAAACCATTTATGCAAGAGGGTTCCAAACTAGAAAACCTAATCTAATCAACTTGTCCGGACATGCAGGTCCTGCGAACAGGCTCACAAAATTGCCGGTACTAATCCTCCTAGGATTCTAGACATCCCTATCTAGGAAGAAGGGGAAAACTGGCCCTGGAAGTCGATGAAGTATGTCCATGTGGCACACAGAGCCATGTGCACGTGACACACACATACACACACACACAGAGCAACCAACTTGGGCAATGAATTAGTGATTATACAATGTGGGCAAGGTGGTGCTTATATACTAGCCTTGGCAAATTGCCCTACCCAGAGTTTGAAAAATAAGTAAAATAATATTCAAAGCCAAAATAAATATTGGGTTCACATTGGGCTATTCACTTGAGATGCCATAACTTTAACACGCTCTTTGCAGCCCATAGTGGACATATGTAGGAAGACCAAGTCGATGAAGAAGCTACCATGGACACCTTAACACCGGTCGGGATATTGGATACACCTTGGTTATGGGGCCACCAACTTTTACCTTAGAAGCATGCCATAACTTTAACACGCTCTTTGCAGCCCATAGTGGACATATGTAGGAAGACCAAGTCGATGAAGAAGCTACCATGGACACCTTAACACCGGTCGGGATATTGGATACACCTTGGTTATGGGGCCACCAACTTTTACCTTAGAAGCATGCCATCTTGAGCACCGTTTGCCTCATAGGAAATTGAATTTTAGACCACACTACATCTAAGAATCCCCATTCGTGAACTATGAACACATCACGTCCAAACAGTCCTAGACAATGAACTTTGAAACACATCTTATTCATAATCTGGACAACAACATGGATTGGTGCTCTCCTCCGTAGTGTTTTTATATGTCGCGTTGGTTCCTTGTCAAAGTGCCGTTTTGTTGTGTATGCTCTTTTATAGGACCGGTATGCTTTCAGAAAAGCACACGCTTGAAGTTCGGACCACTGTAACGGGACTAGCACCACATGGCAACAGAAAAGAACAGACTAACAAGTTTAAGCACTTCAAATAACATTGAACTGAAAGAGATGCACGACACACGATACGGGGAGTGTCACAAATTGATGACGTGGCTGCCCGAGAAACCCTAATTTGCAAAAACCCTAATTTTTGCCAGAAATCCTAATTTTTGTCAAAAACCCTAATCTGCAGAAGCCCTAAATGTTGCCAAAAACCCTAACCCTAATTTTGGGGCATGATACGTGGCAGCAGTACGGACGCCTGCAGATTGCGGCGGAAATTGCGGACTTTGCAGATTTGCTTTCTTGACAGTTTCTGGACACTGCTTTTTCCTACGCAAAGGATGGGAGAGAGAGAGAGAGAGAGAGAGAGAGAGAGAGAGAGAGAGAGAAGAAGCTTTTGCTTTATTTTTTACTGGCTCAAGAGAGCTTGTGAGAGAAAGAGCCTTTGCTTTATTTTTAGGCTTTTGATTTTAAGCTTTTGGAGCTTTGCTTTTGGCATCCCTTGTAAACAAATAAATAAGTGGTTTGGGCTCCCACTCTGCAGAGCATCTGGACGCAAAGTTTGAGAGTGAGACCCAACCACTCTTGTACTTAGATTAATACAAAAAGAAATACCGAAAGGGGCGTCAGTCTTTGGGGCCAATATCTCTAGGCACGGAACTCCGCCGGGCCAGTGTAAATCAATTGTGAACTGTGAACTGTGAACTGTTTTGAAGTGGTTATTTGGTGCTGTCGCGGTAGATTCTTGACTTGGGAGTGTCCAAGTCTATTACAGTGGTATCAGAGCACGGTCGATTTCTCTTCTACGGGAAATCCAATCCCCAAATTTTTTCCGCGGCACCTATGGCTTCACGCAAGGATCAGTCGACTCCCTCTGCATCCGGAGATGCGAGAAGGGATCACAATGAAGATTCTGGCAAGGAGTATGGCCCGCCTTGGCCTACTCAGGTGCAACGACGAGAGATGGAGCGCCGTCAATTGATCGGCGATGCAACAAAGATGATGCTCAATTTTGCGAAGGATCCAAAAATTACAAAATATATGAGCGAGACTTCTTTTGAGGAAGTGCACGAGCAGTGGCAGAAAACAACACCACCACCCCCGAAACCCGCTCTCAAGAAACCTTCTACTCACAAAGAAATACTCAGAGAAGGAATTAGAAGAGGTGGTTGATGCATGGATTGCTCAGCTTTTTGACGCGCAGAAGAAAGCTAAAAAGCACGGCAAAAAGCAGAAGTAAGGCACTGACTTCCCGGGTTATTTGGGTCGTCAGTCGACATTTGATAAGGCAAAGAAACAGAAGAAGCGTGTTCAATTTGAAGAAGTACCCAGTTCTTCTTCTTCTTCTTCTTCTTCTTCTTCTTCTTCTGACAGCTCTTCTAGCTCATCTGACTCGAGCAAAGAAGACTGAAAAGGCAAAAAGTGAAGCAAGAAAAACGCTTCGGAAAAGGCAAGAAAAAGGCAAAGAAGTCTAAATCTCGCTTAGTGAGTGACAGTTCTACAAAGGACTCGTCTACAGACAGTTCAAACTCTGACGACGGCAACTTTTATGCAAAGAAGAAGAATTTTTATAAAGCCAACCAATATGGCTCGCGCTTGCTCATGCTCATGCTCTATGGATGCCTTTCTTTCTGCTTCTCTTTCTACTTCTCTTTCTGCTTTTCTTTCTGCGTGTTTGCGATCCATTTCTGCCATTCTTTCTACTCTTCTTGCTTCGCGTTCTAACTTTCTGTCCATAAACATCTGCTCCAACTCCTCCATATGAGTTAGTGCAATCCTTGGCGTAGATGGGGAAGAGGGAGGGTCGGAAAAACCTCCTGGTGAGGAAAATTCTTCTTCGCCTCGCTCATGCTCATCACCTCCAAGCGAAGTATCCATTCCGCTTCGAGTGATGACCATCCACTGAAGTTGTGGGTTCTTGTGGTCTTGGGTTCTTAAGTTCATGAGGAACTTGGGTTCTTGGGGGTCTTGGTTCTTGGGGTTCTTGAGGGTCTTGAGGTTCTTGAGGTTCTTCTTTCGCTTGTAATCTGTGTTAGAGAAGGATTTTCTCTTCACCCGAGTTCTGCTCTTTTCCGCGGGCACACCCCTTGGCGGCCTTGAGCTCACACCAAGGTTGCTTTCTCCCACCTCACGTCGATTGGCCGGCCGCCTAGTGCACGGTCCACTCTCAATGAGTGAAAAGAGGCACAAGGGGAGGCTGGACAAGCCCTTCTTTCCTGGGATTCCTGTCACTCTTCAAAAACACGATTAGGAATCGACACGTCCAAGCGAACTTGGGTTCGTGCGACCTCAACAAGCAAAAAAAATTATGTGGTTCTTGTGGTTCTTTCCTTGAGTGATACAGAACACTGCCAAAGCTCTGATACCAATGTAAGGTGCAGCGGAATGAATGTTGAACTTTGCTCAATATGAGTGCTCCGAACTGTGCTCAAGGTTCCTTTTGTTCTTATGGAAGGGAGAGCCTTCCGTTCCTTTAGTGAGAGAGTGCAATGGACACAAACAAAGTGAATGGACACTGTGCGTGAAAGTGCATGAGACTGAGAGATAGAGAGAGAAGAGAATACGACACCAGAGACATTGTGAAACCCTCCTCCGAAGGCCCCACTCTCGTCGGCGAGAGTGGTCTACTATTGAGTGCACAAATCTCTACAATGCTTGGACTTGCCGACGATGTCGACGACTATGAGGACGACGACAAGACGGACTGAAATCTGAAAATGCTAATGGCTGAAATCTGCAAATCTTTATCTACTGAATTCTGACTCTATGTTGATGACGATGTCGATGACGACGCGCTGAAAACGCAGATGTTGCAATCTGCGTTTTCCGGGCTGAAACTGTAAACCTTGCGGAAACTGACCGTGCGGCGAGGAACTGTTGCGGGAAGGTGAGATCTGCGAGGTTTGGGACTTGATCTGCGGTGTCTAAGGGCTGAAAACTGGAAACGCTGATGGTTCTTGAGGTTCCGTCGCGGAGAATCTGCAAAACGTTGGGGTATAATGCAGATGCAAAAACGCTAGGGCTGAAAATCTGTTGCTGTTGCCGGTTGTTCTGCAAATGCAAAACGCTAGGCTGATCTGCTGTGTCTTGATGACACCAGGGCTAATCTGCTGTGCACAAATCGCCAAGGCTGATCTGATGCAAAAACGCTAGGTCTTCTGTGGAGAAAACGCCAGAGGAGTCGTAGGGGTTGGTCTTGCTGAGAACTTGCCTGTTGAGCAAGGTGCTCCTGCTGCCTCTTCTACCAATTAGTGCTAGTCTAGGTTTGCTTATATACAAACTTACTCAATTTGCCCTATCTACTTTCCAACAAAAGTCACTTAAAAATAATAAGTGAAAAATGTCAAAAATAGGTAAAATAGGCTAAATGCACTAGAAAATTCCCCTGAAGGATTCTGATGGATTCTAATGGGAATGCTTATGATCATGCTGTGTGCAACCAAAGGATATGCATCTACACTAAGTGACTGGGCATGCACGGTCTACGAATAGACTCACAAAAGTGCCAGATCACTTCTAATCTAGATTGACTGGACTGACTGAACCTTGATCATGCTGTAGCTTGTCCACGGACACATAGGTTTGGATGTGTGACGTGACACCCCATCTCGTGTGTCGTGCATCTCTTTCAGTTTAGTGTTATTTGAAGTGCTTAAACTTGTTCTTTTCTATTGGCACATGACAACTGCTTTTGGGTGGCAAAAAGCATAATCTATATAGTTTATCCAATCTTTGCGGTATTTGGCTTGTGCTTGCTCATTGCCTCCGACACAACTTTGTCCAAATTTGCCTACTTTCCAAGGGACAAACCCTTTTTCCTCCTCTGCAAGGCAACGACAGAACTACAACCCTCTTTTCTTCTAAAACAAAAATGAAGAAAATTGTTGGAGGCCGAAGTTGGTCTTTAGGACAAATCAGATCCATTATTGTCATTACATTCCACTTTTGGGGAATGCCAGAAGGAATCGTGAAGCAATGACCATTCTGAAAGAACCCCAATTTTTAATACTTAACCCAGCTATAAGCTCAAGTTTGAAACCTGAATTTAAACTCCAAATTTTCAAACTTTTTCAAACGTCTAATAATCATTTGAAACGAGTTTGAATGCAACTATGCTTTGGCTCATGCATATAGATAGGCAGTTAATAGCCTTAAGCTTTGGGCTTGTTTTTTCTGTTTTCCTTAGATGAGATATACTTTTCATTGTATGCTTTCTCTCCCTTCTTCCCTCCACAATGGTACGGGGTCTTGTTTCTTAAGAGCACCACTTTTAGAAAAGCAAAGCACGTTTGAGCTGTCTCTTTCCATGTCTTAGGCGGTGTTGGACGGTTTTATTAAATCTGCGTTCGACCCAGTTTTACCTGGTTGTATATAGGATAGCCACCATAATGCAATATCTAATGTGGACAATGGAACTCATCAGCGCAGAATGTGTTTCATTTCATGAAAAAGAATGGAACATTCATATGCACAATGTGTCATTGTAGCGCCTTCTTTTCACATATTTTCATGCTCGATGCAAATTGTAATAAGCGGCTAGTTCAAAGTTTTGCACGACATTTTACAGAAAGTTGGTTCTGGTAGCTGCAGATATTGCCATGCAGTGAAAAACAGATCAATGTCAGGGAACCCAGCTGCAGCTGGAATTGAGAAGGGTTTTTGGTTTGTTTCCACACCACAGCTTGATGACGAAGAATTGTCTTGGCAATTTGGATCCAGCACCTCATTTTCTTATTCTCAGTATGTAGTAGTTGATAGGCACCCTGGATTGTGCTTAAATGGTGAGGGGAGGAAGACCAAAGTGTGTGGTAGGTCTGCAAACGCAGAGCTTGGATGGGACTTGTTAGCACGTGAAGGTTCAGCAGTGCTCTCTTGTCCTGAGCAGAGGGTGGATTATTATTCAAACGCATGTCGTGATAAAGCTTTTGAAGGGGGAGCATCTTTGAAATCACAGGATGTAAAAAACCTGGGTTCTTCAACTAAATCTGTGAACTCCCAATCAAAAAGATATGGCTCGCCTTGTCCAGCTCAAAATGGTAAAGAGGACCTCAAACTATCATCGCTGATGTTTATAGAAAATCAATGGGTCTCTTCTCACAACTTTCAATTTGCAGCTCAGCCCCCGGAAGTTGATTTGCAAGACCTACCCCACAAGCTGGCCAGGGGCAGGTTAATTCTAACAGCTGCAATTCACTCTTTGATGTTTAATTTTGTTGCACAATACTGTCTTTATTGGAGTGGAATATTAATGTTGTGTTCCGCTTTTTGACAGCTTGCAACGGAGACAAGTAAGCTTTGTAAATCTTGAAGGTCCTGCTGAACAACCTGAAAAACTTGGGGAAGCATTGTGTCATTCACAAACAAGAGCCAGAAATGCAGAGAAGCTAGCTATTGACGTTCTGGTAGAGAAAGAAAACCTTTCAAAGCTTCTTTTTAGAGAAGCAAATACCTGTCGTACTTACAAAGAGCGAGCTCAACTACTGGAGCTCGAGAATACGTGGCTGAAAACACACAGGGATGAGCACGCTACAGAAGTGGTCCCAGCGTATTGCGATGTGTCTGAATTAAGTGCTCACTGTAAATTCTACCAGAAGGGGATGTCCAAGGGGGGGTGCTCCTCGTTGCTTGGGACAGTTGGGCTTGCCTTCGCTCTTGGGCTAAGTTGTGCAAGTGCTGGCTTCATGATTGGATGTTGCATGGGTATGTTTGGCTTCTCTCAATAGTTAAGCTGTAACATGGAAAGAAAATGCACTTAATGAGCTCATGTCGGGCAATTTTGATGTTGGTTTATGCCTTTTGTTAGCTTTGCACATGTCATGATTAATATGAATGGTTGCATGATGTGTTAGCCATGGCTCAGGTATACTCAACTTTTGTCTCTTTGGATTATTTGTATAAATCGAATTCTATTTATGAAGTCTGCATCCCATCTATTGGACTGTCTCACCTACTCTCCTATCTCTTCACCCCCGCTATCTTTTGTCTATTCCACTCTTCTCTCCATTGTTTCACACTCATCTCGTTCCCTCCAAAGTAAGATCGATCATCCTCTCCTCCTCTCAATCTTTGCCTAAGCCTTGCCTCTTTTTTTTCCTGCCCAAGATTCACAAAGCCACCCTTGTAGGCCGTCCCATTTGTTCCTGTAAAGGTTATGTAGTTGAGAATGTCTCCAAATGGTTTCATGTACAACTCTTCCCCATTCTCTTGGGTAAAAAACAACACCTCAAGGATTCTCATTCTCTTATTTTAGACCTAGCCTCCATCCCTTTTTCTCCTCATGTCACTCTCTTTACCTTTGACGTACAGTCCCTTTACCCTAGCATTCCTACCCGTGAAGGGCTCTACGCACTTAAGGGTTCTATCCAAGGTCTCTTGTCCTATCTTAAGGTCAACTTTATCCTATCTCTGGCTTCACTCATTCTTAACCATCATTATATCTCTTTCAAAGGTAAGTTTTGGCATCAAGTAAATCGTACCACCATGGGGTTCAACTTTGCGGTAGTATATGCATGTCTTTTTCTTTGCTCCTTGGAGGAAGGAGGTAGCCTTGTCTCTTCCCCATCTCTCTTATACTTTAAAAGGTTCATAGACGACGCCTTTGGAGTTTGGGATGGCTCTCCCTCCCAACTTAAAAAAGCTCCTTCATGTATATGGACATCCTCTCCAGGATCATATAAAGATCACTCCCTTCATCTCCTCACAGAAAGCTTTTATTTTGGGCATTCATTTTTTCAAAAACCCCTCTTTCTACTCTAGGGGTATTTTGGACATTCATTGCTACCAAAAAATTCTTAACTCCTACAACTATATCCCCTGGCAATCTTGTCGCTTTTCCCACCAGAAAATTGATTTTATCTTGTCGGAGCTCAAGAGGTATATCATTAGGGAAAGTTCGTTTGAGAGCTTCATCTCTATTCGTAACCTCTTTTTCTCCAGGCTTAGGGCTAAAGGCTATCCTTCACATTTTTTGAGGGCTTGCTTTCTTTACGCTACCTATACCTCTACGCCCTCTCTCCTTCTAGAGGTTAATCACAAGAAAGCACCACCATCCATTGTCAAAATCCTTTTTTCACCTTTTTTTCGCACAGTCAACTTAGCGCGTGCCATAAACCAACCTCTTTCTAACGTTTTAAAGAGTAACTCCAAATCCCCCCTCATTTCCAAACCGGTCATCTGTTGGCTTAATGCACCCAATCTTAGCAAAGTCCTCTCCAAGAAACCCGCATCACCTTGCCTCCCTCTCTTTTCTTAAACCCCCCTCCTCCCCCTTTCCTTAAATAAACAACTTTACCCTCATCTCCCTTTTCCTTTGTCATAACCTTGGTTTGAGGCGTTCCGTTCATTTCAAAAATGCCAAGAAGAAACACACATATTGCTAGAGATTATAAACAACGGATTATTTAGGAGCGTAGTAGGTGGATACATCTCATACACATGGTCATACAATGGTGCACATTACACACTATACGACTACTTTTTATTTTTAAAATTTAGATTAGATTTTTCAAAGAACTTGAGAAACACATGTTGTCCCCATGTTTCAAGCTTGTTTCAAACATTTTGAGTGCATCGTTGCATTTTGCCCCCAATAGAATAATCACTTTTGTGAAAAGGGTGGATGCAAAGAAAAAGAGTGCTACTATTTTAAGGAGTTTTTCTAGCATCAACGACATGTCCTTGAACTGGCTATTATATCAAGTAAATATCTTGCACCAACTTACCCAACATTTAGTACACCTTTGGTCACACCTAGTTGAAACCCTTCATGATCAACTCTCTTCCATCCCCTCAAGATGTTAAGTAAGATTTTTTTATGCTATTTTTACTCAACCATGTAGAGGATGGACTATGGCCAATGCCACTTCTCTATGTGAACCTACTTCATTGTCTTTAACAAAGCAACCTTACAAAATTACAATAGTTTTATATAGAGATCTCAAATCAGTGAAATAACAGTAGTGTTTGTACAGAGATTTCAAGCTTACAAGATTACAACAGTTTTGTACAAAGATTTTTCTTAGCTTTGAGTTGTGGCAAGTTCATCTCCGAAATCTAATGGAAATTATTTTTTGGCTTGAAGGAAGGAGCTCTCTCTCTCTCTCTCTCTCTCTCTCTCTCTCTCTCTCTCTCAAACTCTAGTCTCTCTACAAGTATCTTTCTAAACATACTTCCAATCTATATGATAAACATGTAGGAATGTGTGCTTCCCTTATGCCATGTTCTAACATCCAAAAGCATTGCTATAGAACAAGGGGCAAGTTTTTCCACTTGTAACTTTGTGTTACTATGTGTGTCAGTCGTAGATACCTACCTAGCTCCTATATAAAGACTCATTATGCTCTCTCTTTCAAGGATGCAAGTATTCATTTTCTCCTTAAGTTTTGAATGGCTCACTCTTTTATCCACCCCCCATCCACCCTAATCACTTTATTTGGTATTAGATCTAATTGAGGTTAGCACCAACTAATCCCATTGATCATTTTGTTAAGCACGCAAGTTAATTAAGCTTTCAGCTAGATTCTTCCCCAATCTATGAACAACTAGTCAAGTGTGGACATGGTCATTGTTAAATCATTCAACCACTATCCTCCTAATGAAACTGACATAGAAAGCAAACAATGCATGGAGGTTTGTGCACCAAAAGTGGACGGACAATAAAACTCGATCTTTCAACAACTCTACAAATATTCAATTTCCTTAGATTGACAAGATTCACATGGAGAATTTTTTTCTTATCTTGCATGAAAACCATGAAAGATTGCTGGAATTGAAAGTTCTAAAAGGAACTGAAAAAGGAGATATAATCCTAAGTAAATCCTCCACTCTACCAAAAAATATGTGAACAGATATAATAATGGAAGTTCCTTCTTTTTTATCTTCAATTTATTTTTGCCATTGCCCTTGCTCTCATGAAGCAACAACTTAACAAAACAAGAAAGCTTATTATACAGCATGCCAAAAGATGGAAACTACTGCAATCTTAAAACAGTGATTGTGACCTCTAGCAAATAGCTATCATGAATTGATGGATAAAATGACCAAAATAACAAAATTCTTGAAATGTAAAATTGAAACAATAAAAATCGTAGTCATCAGATGTTCTTGAAACGTCGAATTTTTCAAGTCCAAGAAAAGACAAGTGCATGTGGAAGATTTTGGAGAAACTTGAAGGGCAAGCGAGGTGAAAGTTTTAGTAACTTGAGTCTTATGGATATGTACACGCATTGTATGTTTAAGCAACCAAATGCTAGAAAGATGTCATTTTATGGTTCACTCCAATGTTTGCTCTCTTTTTTAGTATTGAGGATGTATGTCACTCTTGATGTTCTCGTGGAGCAAAGTTGGTTGAAAGGCAAGCAATTGTATTGTTGCTTTGTGGACTGCAAGAAAGCTTTTGATATGATTCCAAATAATAATTTGTGGAGAAATATGGAAGAAATCCAAGGGCCAAGTGAGTTTATACTTGTGGTTTTTTTAATCTATGAGAAGGTGACATGTCAATTGCACAAGGGAAGAGGAATTTCAAAAAAATTGCAAGCACTATTGGGGTTTAACAAGGAATTCCGTTGTCACCAACTCTCTTTGGCCTATGCATTGATCAATTGGAACAAATGGTACTTGACTTTATGCAACAAAAATACATTGAAGAAGTTTATTTGCAGTGCGTTTATCATGCTTTTGCTGTATGTGGATAATGTAGCGCTTCTATCACACACTTTAGAGGATGCACAAAAGCTTATGGTTGTCCTTGAGAACTTTTGCTTGCATAATGGGCTGATTGTGATTGACGCCAAAACAAAAGTTATGCTTGTGAAAACCATCCATAAGGAGAAGCCATGCATTGTGTACAACAGTGAGACACTTGAAGTTGTTGAGAGCTTTAAGTACCTTGACCTTGAGGTTCCAGCCAATCACAAGTGGCATGAATGTGCTATGCATCATTTGGAAGGAGAACATACTACGCATTTGAGAACATGTGTAATGCGGAGGATGTAAAATGTTGGGTTCTCAAGAAATAACTTTTTGACACATTGGTGACACCGATTCTTTTTTATGGAGTTGAAGTATAGATCAAGAGCATCTCAAAGTCTACTTGGAAAGAATTCGAGAATGTCCAAAAGCATTTTTTAACAACTCCAAGTTAAGACACAAAAGTTATATATGCTCTTACTTCTTAAGTCGGGATCTCTTCCAATTGAGGTTATGGTCATGGAAAGGGTGTAATAAAGGTGCATCAAATCCCCTCACAACAACTTTCTAGAATTGCATAGAAAGCAAGCAAAAAAATTCAAAAGATGCATTAAACTAAGACCTTGATAACGGGATGGATGCAAAGACATAAAGTGGTTTGGGGGGAAGGTGGGGTGCATTACAGATGATACATGATGCCTCCTTTGACTCCCACGTGAATGAAGCTTTTCTACAACACCATTGTATTAAGGCTTGGGAGGAATTTGCAAAGATGCATTAGCATACAACTACATTAAATGAGAAAGTTAGTCAATTTTATGGCGCAGGAAGTTGTAACAAGAATATCCACTATAGCCAAGGAACACCAATTTTAGGAATTTTGGGAATTATTCAAGTCCCATTTTACAAAAAAGCAACTTGAATGTTAGCAATTTTTAAGCATATTGGGGTATGTTGGATTTTAATCAAGTAAAGGTCTATGCAAGCTCCTTTATTATTCATTAAAGTAAAGGTTGGTTTAGAGAATATTTATCTCTAGCTTGTGGAGAATTTCAACAAATTACATTAAATATACTGGTGAAAATTTAATTATTTACGATAAATGTTTGCATTAACATATAAGTTTTCATCCCTTTCATGACTTCATTATCAATCAAAACTTAGTCCAAATCTAGAGCTCCATCAATCTTGATCCCTAGATCAAAAAACCTGTATACCACAAATTCTTAATTCAAGCATATTCCCAATGCATGGAGCCTAAAACAAGGATCGCAATTAGTTATAAAATAATATACCACCAATTCTCACTTCAAGAATAATCACAATGCATGGAGCCTAAAACAAGGACCACAATTACCAGGACATAATCTAAGATTCCAAAAAAATAATCTTTTTGTAAAATTTACAAAAGTGAGTGATGTTATTTTAAACATATCAAAACATTACAAAACTAGACTTGCTCACAATCCAATCCAGGGCACCCATAGGACCATAGAGATACATGAGACATCATAGGGTTCAAAGAGAAGCCAATAAAGAAATCCACCCACATGACCATAGAGATACGTGAGACATCATAGGGTTCAAAGAAAAGTCAATAAAAAAAGCAACAGACTTAGATTAGCTTTAAACTAACAAAACATCATTGATGGCACAATACCATTTGTAAAGGTCTTTTCTTTTAAAAATAGATACAATCAACTCCCTGCTTTCTTGCATGATCTCCAAAAATTGACACAAGAGAGACATTTCTTGAAGACCCATCAATTCTTGGCCTTCCATACTTGTTTGACATAGAAAGATCTAACAATTTGCGTGCAAATTAGTAACAATTGTCTTTTCATCCCCACCCCTCCAAGGAGTAGGTTGTTCTTGAAGAACCCTATCTTGTAGGTCTTTTGTACGCATTTGCACATCTTCCCGGCTAGCCCACTTATAGTCGGGCAATCGTTGAAGAGGTGAACAAGGTCCTCACTAGCCATTTTGTAGCCCACCAAACATCTTTTAGCTCCAATCCCTCTAATAGAGATCTTCACGCCTGATGGCAAGGCCTATCTATAGCACTTTCCATAGAAATATCTTCATCTTCAAAGGCCACTATGTCTTCCAGATGTTATTTTTTACCTTTGACTCTGAATACATCTTTCAATGTTATTGTTATGATCATATCCAATCTATCATCAGTCTCTACTTCATCTTATGCTAAAGACTGAAATAAGTTTACAGCTTGAATTTGAATTGTATTGGCTAGCAAAACTTTAGGGATTGGTTGCATTGCGGCTTTTTTCTTTAAGATTTGAATGCTCAACTCCTCTTGAGATTCCTCATCACTTGTTGTCGTTTAAGATTGCGTTCTTTAGCTATGTACATTTTTTGCAAGAGATCATTAGTCAATGGCAAATGGTATTTTCTCAATTGACATCCACTAATCCAATTTTCCAGTATTACTCCATCTAAGGTGGCTATTTTAAATTCCCCACTTGGTGAAACACTTTCAATTACAAAAGAATCGTGTATTTTTCTCTTGAATTTAGAGTTGTGTTGTTTCAGCAAGTAGACCAATACCAAATCTCCTTGCTTGAAAATTTTTGTCCGCAAATGTGAGTCCAAGAACTGTTTTTATGTGCTCGATAGCAGCTAGTCTTTGCTCATCAAATTGTTCTAGATTCTCAAGTTGTTCCGATAGTTCATGACCTTTCCACTATAATTTTTATGCAACTATGAAGGTTGGTGACAAAACCTCCATTGGAAATATAGCATCAAGTCTCGGGGGGTCACTATATAGAGATCGTATATAGCATGTGCATTCAAGAGGTATTTACAAAACCTCCTATTCTACATTTTTTGAGGTATATAGAGACCCCTTATGTACCAATTTTCTCAATAAATAGAGCCCTTATGTACCAAAAGTTTCACTTCTTCAATTTAAAACACCTTTCTATATGTATATCTTTTGTAAGTTCATAAGAGAAACTAACCCCTTATGTTGAACTCATGTTCTATTCTACAAAAATTTAGTGAGCCCACCACGCATCAAATCCATGGACCATATTAAATGGAGTGATATTCATAGCGATTTTAAATTAAAGTTTGTAAGCCCATAAAGTTGAGTGAAGATTCATCTCCCAATATGTTCTTCCCAAGGTTACAATCTTAGTAAGCACCAAAATTAAGATCTTGTTTGTCAAAATTTTATCCACACTTGACATACAAAGTGAGCTTATACAACCCATGACATAAAAGGCTAGATGCAACAATTTCATCACCAAAACTGAGATCATGCGTTGTACATCTGTCATCCACAAATTTGACTACGAGACCAAGTCTAGCAAGTGTAGATACAGACAAAAGGTTCTTTTTGATCCCAAGTACATACAATGCATCAACAAGTGTAAAAGAACTACCATTTGCAGCAGTAAGCACAATCTTTCCAACTCCTTGAACAGGATAAGAGGCATTGTTGGCACAAGTCACTGTATTCCTATAAGTGACACACTCAATAGAGGTAAACAAATCACAATGTGAGGCAATGTGCTTTGTAGCACCACTATCAAAATACCACACATGTGAATCTGCAGCAACTGACATACATGTATCATGGACAATAGGATCATAAGTGCAATCTGCACTAAATGCCCATTCTGCATCAACATCAGTATCACAATCTCCTTTGAGAGAAGACTCTACAATCGTTGCACTTGTATTGAACCTTGTAGTGGACCCATCCTCCTTCTTCTTAGCCTCTTTTGCCTTCAATTTTGGACACTGCTTGATCAAGTGATCATTAGATTTACAATAATGGCAATGCATCTTCTTTTTGCCATTATCACCAAAATTGCCAGACAAAGTGCTGCTATTGCTGCTAGCAATAACAGCAGAAGCACTAGGAACAGAAGTTTTGCCACTCGTAGCAAAACCATAAGAAGTGGTTACATTGTTGTTCCCACCTTTTCTTTGAGCTGCAATAAAAGCCTGTTCAATTGCACGATGCCTAGTCTTGTTTTTTTTGGGAAGTGACTCTTGAAACAACAATGTGCATAATGCATCAAACTTGACAACTTCAGGATTTCCTTGGGTCATAAGTCTCCAAGTACTAGCAAAAGTCTAGTAAGAATCTGGCAAAGCATCAAGAACAGTCTGCACAAGTGAGCTATCAAAAATGACTTCTCTTGCAAAAATTAGTTGCTCATTAGCATCCTTGACACCAGCAAGGAAAGTGTCCATTTCATCTTCCTCATGCATAATCTTCGATTCCAACCCTTTACGCCAGCAAAGCAATTTTAGCCTCATTGCGCTTGCATAAAGACCTGCTAAAATATCCCAAGCCTGTTTTGTAGATTTTGTTGAACGGACGTGAGGAGTGATAGTGTGCTTCACAAACAATGCAATCAATGCATGAGCATGTGCATCTCTTACATCCCAACAAGCCTGCTCAGTCGTAGGCAAACTAGTTGTGACAGCAGCAACCTTGGTAGCAAAACATGGAGCATCCTCAACATCACCTGCATCCACAGTACCAGGACGTACATCAATGCCCTGCACAATGTTCCAAACTCCCTTTGATACAAGTACATGTTGCATCATGTAAGCCCACATAGGATAATTGTCCCCATCCAATCTGTCCTCAGGAGCAAACATCTTGAACACATCTGTGTTGTTGTCAGCCATGAAAAATGCATGCACTTGATGTAAAAACTGCCCAAAATGAGGAGAAACTGAGTAAGACCAGCACGTGGTATATAGCACAACCCGTAGTAGATTGTATGAGACCTGTTATGTAGTAATTGGCACTGATGGAAATTTTGCACAAAATGACAAAATTGCCTTTGCAGATCTGGCTATAGTGGAAATGGAGGTCGAAATGAGCCCAAACTTTGTATCAATCTGCTGACGCTTTCCAAAGCTCGTTGAAATCTGAGAAAACAAACAGGGGTGTTTTGGCGACACTGGCGACTAAGCCCGGGAGGATGTGACGTGCTCTAATACCAATTGTTGGAATTAGGGTTGCAGGGAAACACACACAGCTTGGAGACGACAAAGGAAGCTCAAGGCACACAACAAAGAGTGTATTACTTAGTGTGCAATGGAAAGATGGATAGCCCTAGAGTGAGGGGCGTATATACAATGCACGGGGGGAAAACCTCCTAAAGAGGGAAAAAATGCCCGAGCGGTCCTAGTGTGTTCACACACATCACTACCACATGTATATGGTAACACATAGATGAGCCCAATTTCTTTGATATTTTATATCTCCTCCTTTATCTTTTTAGCAAACATCTTGTTGCATGTATAGGGTCTCTATCTACTCAATTTGGCATCATCTCTCATAGGGATAATGTATTGACATATTACAAGATCTACTCAAAGACATCCTATACTCCTTCAGAGTTTTGATGAGGATTTATTTCTCTTCCTGAGACAAGTGTGTAGATATGTATGATGGCCTTGGTTCTTCCCAAGGTTCTGCTAGGTGAATCCTCTTGGCATTCTCTAGGCCCTCATATGACTTTCCTGGTTCCTTGTATTGTCTCATTGGTTGCTCTACTATGATCTGTCAATCCTGCAGAGTATACTTCCTGTCATGAGATGGAACACTAATATCCCCTTGTCTATCACTACTCGTACTCCATTTCAGTGGTCCAAACCTCCTTCAAGGTTCTCTTCCATTCTCTATACTTGGCTTTTTGCTCCATTTGTGTCATTGGAGGTTCCTTCTCTTTGGTCTCATCAAATTTTCTCGATTTTTGTCTTGTTTTGGGTCGTTGTTTCATGCTCTTTCCTTTTTTTGAGGTGGGGTATCTACGTGTGATCTTATCCCTGATACAATCTTTTGCATCTACCATCATCAAGACTTGAGTTTTGTCCCCTATCTTCCGCACATTTTGTTTTCTTTTTAGTTTGTTCTCCCATTTCCTATGATATCTCTATTGGCATCTTTGATGTTGATTTGAAAACTCAAAAAACTTTTCTTCCCCTCTCAAAAGCAGTAGTTTTTCTCTCACATGCTCTTTCTCAGAGGAGCACTATGTACTCCCATGCTTTCTTCTCAAGCTCATAGTTCCCTTGTGAATTGTCCGTTTAAAGTGTCGTATGCTTCATTGTCCTCACAGGTGAAATCTCTTGAAGACATTGTGCTTTTCTTATGATAAAGTTATGTTTTTGTTGTTGCTCGCCTACTCCTTAATCCGCAACTCAAGGTTTACTTAACAAAACTGCAATTTATGCATTGGAGGGTTGTAGGGACATCATTGCTAAGCTCTAGGGTTACCAACATGGATCCTCCCAATCTTGGTTTAGATTCTTTGTACTTTGACGGCATTGATTGAGCTATTTCCTCGACCATTTTTTGGGTTTTCTCGTCCACTTTGTTTTTGTCTTCTAAGCCCATATCAGACTCGCTTGCCTTGTTCTTCTTGGCATGTGTCATGGTAACTACCTAGACCAAAACTATGGGTTCACTGGCGTGAGAAGCTACTTGGTATGACTTGCACTACATTTATGGCCATTTTCCCTTTTTTTGCAAGATTTCTAGGACAATCATCAAGAAAATTCCCACCTTTTTTGTTGCATTGCATTCAATAAGCCTCAACTTTTCTGGCATTCTTATCTGATTATTTTTCCAATAATGGTCATTTGAACCACAATTTTGGTGATTCCCCGTTCTCGATTTTGACATTTGTTATACCATGAGTGGCCTAGCTCCCTAGTTTGCAATAAAGTAAACCGGTGCTGCCTCTAGAGGTGCCTGATAAACCGGTTCTACCATGGTAGAATTTGGTTGGGTATACCACTTATCTTCTACTACCACAGTTAACGAACTAGCTTCATTGTATGGAGTAACTAGTACTAAAGCATGCTTGTCCACTTATTTTGCATTGCATTATTTCTTGGCAAAGGTGGTTTTTGCCCTAGCACAAGCTATGGCCTCTCCAAAGCCAAGGTGGTTTTTTCATTGGCCCCATGTTAGGGGAATACCTATACATAGGTTGCCCTTGTTGTCTCCTCGATACATACTAGACATTTTTGTTGTATTTAGGCTTGTAGTAGCACTCATATGTTTCATTGTCTGTCCATTTATCCTTGATGGCACACCAATTAGAAGGTTTGGGTTGTCCCATAGGCTACCCTTGTGGTGGACCCTGTCCCGGCCCTTGCATCGATATTCTTTGCATGTTGCTCATCATACCATTCATGCATTTAAGCATGTCTTTGATAACGTTTACACGAACTTCCATAGTAGATCCTACTTGTGCTAGCATAGTGGAAGTGGTTCCCTCACTCTTGGTGTCCTTAACAATGTTTTCTTCATTGAAGATTTCATAGTTATCTCCCAAGTCTATGGCATCTAATGTGCATGCTTCCCATGTCATATGCTTCTTGCTATACAGAATGGCATGTAGCTCCTTATCAAGTAAACCTTATAGAAATAATGAGACAAGTCTTTCCTCTATTGGAGTTTCCAACTTCAAAAATTTGTCGATGTATTGCCTCATTTGACTCACACAATCTCTTATCGTCTCTCCCTATTTTTGTTTAAGCTATAGATTTGTGCTACCTTAATGTGCTTGATTCCCATTTTCAAACAAGCAGCAACAAATCTCATAGCCAATGTTGATAGATCCATGATGGATCCAAGACGTGTGGTATGAAACCAAGTTAAAGCTTTACCTTCCAAGGTCTATTATGAGCTTGTCTCTTAGTACCTTCCTGGAGCTTACTAAATGGTCATATGGATCCCTAGATCCATTGTATTTTTTGACTCATTTTTTGGGATTTAGCTGGTCTGACCCTACGAGTGTATCCAGCATCCGCTCTCCTGGATGGAGTCTCTCCAACTAAGCCTTCACACCATTTGCTTGGTAGATGTGACTTGTGTGGACCTCTTCTTCTCCTAGTGTCACCCGTTCTTCTCCAAATAATGGTGGTTATTGCATCACTTTCCCAATTCTCATCATTGAGGTGGCTACCTCGGGTTGTACTGTCCTATTGGTTGGCCATACTGCCACATTCTCTCTCGGTTTGGTCCCACGTTTTGTTCTGTTTTAGGTTGCATACCCTTGATTATTTCTCGGATCGAGTAGCCCTGGTACTTTGTTTGTTCAACCTCCTTCGGAGTCATCATATCAAAGTTGTTGTCATAACAATCCCTAAAGAGATGTACGGGAAGGTCTGTTAGGCCTCTCTTCCTTATCTTGAAAATATACATGATTTTCAAGGGTGTCAATTGCCCTAGTTTAGCATAAGATGTCCACAACAAATTTGCGACATTTTTGTCCTCCCAACAATAGATCCCAAGTCATGGGTTATCCGTAGGTATGCGTTTCAGAGGTTTGACATCAATCTGGTCATATCCTTCTAGCTCTAACACTGGTGGTCCCTCCTTGATGTGTTAAGTATGGAGCCTAATTTACCCCTTGTAATTTTCTATGTTAAAAATGCACATTTGTAAGGCCCCCATTATGAGGAAAAGCCATCGTGCGTGAAGAAAATAACTTGCCGGAAAATAAAATCACTTGCCAAAAATCAAAAATTTCACGGCCGAATATTCTTTTTCGCCAAAATATTATGGCCGGACGGCAGATGGAAAGTGGTCAAAAACGATCGGTTGGTTGGCCGGTTGGCCGATGGCCGGTGGTCGGAAGTCAATGGCCGGTGGCCGGTGGCCGAATTCAAAAGTGGACTTGTCTTCTCAAGGGAGGCCACACATGGACGGATTGAAGGGTCCGATTTGGACTTACCTACAAAAGGGCGCTTACACATGGTTGCCTCTCATGAGAGAGGGTAGCCCTTTTGGCCTATAAAAGGAGGCCATTTCTACACACATTTCATAGTGTGAAGTTGATGCAACAAGGTGGGTGTGAGGTGGTGAGAGTGAAGCAAGGCGGGAGCTCCAAAAGGGCATAATCCCTTTGTATCCTACTTCTTGTTTTGAAGTACTAAAGCCATTGAGTGGTTGCTTTCCTGTGGACATAGCCCACATTGGGTGAACCACGTATACCGTGTGTAGTCTCTCTCTCTCTCTACTCTATAATCTCTTGTGTGTGAAAATTATCTCTCTCCATTGAGTAATCTACTCAATTATCTACTTAGCTACGTCATATTTCCTAGCATGATGGTCATGTTTGGTATCAATGTGTCAGCTTACAAGCCCCATTGATCCACAATGTCACGATTCTCAACTTTGAGAAACTGCACTTTGTTTTAGTCCATGTAGAAGGTATCTTGCTTGTTAGCTCTAACCTTCTCTTCAAACTCAATTGTATGGTCATTAACTCTCACCACATACTCCTCATTGGGATCCAATTCATTTAAGCTTCATGCTTGTTGGTCTTATATAAGGTCAAAATGTGTTTGAAGCTGAGAGAGGTTCTCGTTCTTGATTGAGTAAAAAAGGAAGACATCTTGAAACTTGAGTCAAAGTAAGTGTCTCAATTATAGTCTCTTAAAAACCCCCTTGGTTTACGCTCTCCTCCATGGATAATCTACTTTCATTCTCTCTATTATAGCCTTGATTTACTAAAACATAGCCTGACTTAAGGTACATAAAGACTCAAAATACTCAATGAAATAAATACGTAGCCTTCAGCCCATTTCAATCACCATAAATCCTATCCGGCTATTTCTCAAGCTGGATCTCGATCATTCCTATACTATCAAGGGTAATGAAGTTAGTATATTGATCAACAAGCATATCAAGAACTCCTGGTCAAAAAAATTAGCTTCGATCCTATCAAAGTAGCCACGAGACCAATCTGCAACCTTCAAATCTAGAAAACTCAATTTCGAGTAACAAACAATATCCAAATGACTTTAAACTTGCTAGGCTATTTGTATGAGGTGTCTATCAACCTTGTGAACTAAAAAATGTCAAAAATGGACTCTTTGGCTAGCAAAAGATAATAAGCACGCTTATTATCTTCTAGGTCAAAAAATTATCATTTTCCACTTTTGTTGGTCCACACCGGTCAAGCATGTATTCAATAAGCCTTGAATGTGGTTTTACAATTTTTTGACAAGTTGGTCTCAATTTCCCAATAGTTTCTAAGTTTGAGAGTTTCAAATGCAAATCTAGTGGTCATGCAAGTCAAATATTGTCCAAATTTCTTGAAACTTCTTCCAAGCACTCTATTACTACCCTAGACCCAATTCCCTTTGGAAAATTTTGCAAAAGTTGGATGTTTAGGGTAGGAGATATTAAGCGCGGTTATTATCTCCGAGGTCAAAATGAAGACTTTTTTCAACTTTTCTGGTTTGTATTGAATGTTCACATGTCCTTGAACATGTCACAAGCCAAGTTTCATGGAATTTGATTCAATTTTCCAATTTCTAGACCAAATTTTGTGTCTACGTTTGGTTTCAGTGGTTTTTGGGCCTAACTGACAACTTACAATTCTAAATGCTACCAAACTTGAATTAGAGCCTCCTTACACTATATTAATGCCTGTGGACTTGAAGAATGGTCAAATTTTTCTTTTTCAAGCCTCAAGATAATAAGCATGCTAATTATCTAGGTGCCCAATTTTGTAACTTTTTCCCAGTTTTCACTATCCTCCGTTGTAACAAGGTGTTTTAAGACCTGTCAAGAAGTTTTATCAAGTTCTGTTTAGTCCCCCAAATAGAGTTACAATCTCTTAAGCTTTCACAAAAGTGTTCATATTACCTAAACAAGATGTGCGAGTGAAAAAATTTTAGTTTCAGGCCTGAGAAAAAAAAGCACTTATTATCTACTAGATAAAATTTGAACTTTTTTGGGATTTTTTGATGGCATTTAGGTCTTATCCATGCTAATGCAAGTACTTTTGCCTAGCAAAACTCACTTTTGCATGCATTTATCACTAAGGAGATAATAAGCCCATTTTTTGCCAAACTTTGAAATTTTTCTTAAAATCTGATTTTTGACTCTCGTAAGTTGCTACAACCTTTCCAAGATCAATGATGACGAGAAATGTTGTTTTGAAGCTCTAAACTCACCTTACAAGTCTTGTACTTGAAAACTTTGAATTTTTTTGCAAGCAACCTTAGTGATGACGATTCAGAGGATGAGATAAATCAAAAACCTTCCTTGATGCCTACTTACCCTACTCCTAGTCACATTAACAAAGGGTAGTGGAAAGTGTCCACATGCATTGGCTTTCTTTTTTTTACTTGAAAATTGCATCAATCCTTAGACTTTGACAAAGTATAAGCTATTAACCACTCATAAACAACCTAATCTAAGTCTAAAGGTTCTCGACAAGTATGACTACTTCCAAATCACCTCTACACACCTGAAGTAGACACACCTCGCCCATGCAGTTTCTAAAAGTTGGCTATTGTACTCTGGGTGGACATAGAGGAAGTTTTTTGGACAATACTATTGAACATTTAGGTTTTTCCCTAGTTTAGGTCACCTTATCCCTAGCAATTGCACCAAAATGTGGGGCTCTTTGAATGCCAAGCCTCGCCATCTTATTGTAGTGACAATGAGAACCATGAACATAAATGTCACAAAGTCGACTCGACTAGTGCATGGAGGCTATGAGAGGTTTTCAGTCTCTCAAAAAACACACTCAATCTCTATCTGCTTGAAGCTACACTCAATTGCATGTCAAGTAGAAAATGCTAACTTCGACATTGTAAGAAAATCTTCGGTTTACCAAGCAGACAAAGTCCAAACGAGACGAAACTTATAGGATGGATAGGCTATATCTAAAGACACATGTCCATGCCCTCAAGTCCCCCTTTTGGCCACTTTTTAAAATCGTGCTTATTATCTACATGGCAGATTCAACCTAACCATTTTCAACCCCGAATGCACCCTAGAGCTTAGCGATGATGCCCCAACACCCTCCCATGCATAGAATGTAAATTTTTTAATGTAAATCCTAAGTTATGAGCATATTGAGGAGGAGTTTAGGAGCAACAAAAACACAGTTTATCACGAGGAAAGCACAATGTTGCAAAGAGTGTTCACCTTTGAACACGATGAAGCAGATGGCACTTCAAGTGGACATTTCATGAGAAAGTTACAAGCTTGAGAAGTACTCAGAAGAGTGCACAATGCTCTATAGAGTACGCAATGCTTTGCAAAACCCTTGTAACGCTTATTCTCCATAAAATTCTCCTTAGGTTTTTACAAAAGTTGGCTTTTATACCTTAGCCAAAGGTTTTGGCTCAAAAATGAGAAATTCTCTAACTCTATTACAGCCTAGGATTTTACTGATACAATATGAAAGCATTTAGTCCCACTCTATCTAGCTCGCAATCCCTTAATTGTTTACAAATTAAGTTTAAAAATCAAAGAATTACAAGGGCTTAAGGCTATAGATGTCCAAATTCGTCAAAAAATGAGAGATTACATCATAGGTTGTATATATACTCTGATGTAACAATGACATTTCTTCCTATTGGTTGCTAGATGAGGATGCATCTTCCACGTCACACCATGTCGTGAGTAGTTTAGAACTTTCTTTTAGTGGGAATCTTGACTTTGTGCACTTGGCTAATGATTCAGTGTTTCACATTGCAGGAGCAAGAGATGTATGCTTGTCATTAACTAGTGGTGCATCTTTTATGCTATGACATGTGTGTTATGTTCTTGAGATTGTGTAGGGTTTTATTTCAATGAGATAGCTATTAGTTTGTGTCTATCATGTACTGCTTCAAGAGCAGTCTTTTCAAATGCGTTGCAGATCGCATGTGATTGCAAGAGGAGCTAGATATGGCTTCTCTTTTCCATTAGACATATCTGAGGTTTGAGATGGTTCGGTCTTGATTGCACCATTGCCATGTGGTATGCAAGAGATGAGACATGTCTCATTCATGATAATGCTTAGGAGACAGAGCATCTAGCTATGCAGGACATGTCAGTGGACTTTGCAAAGATAGAGGTGGAGCAAAATTTCTCTTGCGAGACAGACCAAGTGTTTTCAAAGTCTATGTAGATAGAGGTAGAGTGGATCTGCTCCTTAGAGACACATGAAAAGATGACAAACATGAAGTTCTTTCAAATGCTCATGTTAGAGGCTGATATTATGGATGGCAGGATCATATCTATTCCAATCTCGACAATGGCACATCCATACATGATGAGTAGTCTTGATGACGTAGTGTATGACAATAGCACTGAGGAGGCTAGTACAGCTGGGTTTGTGCAGTTTTTGTCAAGATTTGGGCATCCCATGTACGACCTACTAGTGTTGAAGCCCTACCTAGCAGTTGTTGTAGGAGAATTTGTAGCAAGGATTGTGAGTTGTACGATGACTAGCACTAGCATAATGCATTGTGGAGCTATGCATATCATATAGAGATGTTTATAGGATTTTTGAGTAGGCTCTAGCATGGATACGCATGGTCGCCTATCACTAGATGCATTGTGGACCTATGCATACCATATAGAGATGTTTATAGGATTTTTGTGTAGGCTCTAGCATGGATATGCATGGTCTCCTATCATTAGAACCAATATAGCTGCGTTTAGATCAAGTGAGCAAACCAATGGGCAAAGGGTGAGAGAATCTCTCACCTATTTCTTCTACATACTATTATTTTAGCTAGTAGGACCCACTTATAGGCACATTGGTCTTTAAGTGAGAGTATATTGGGGTAAAGGCGGCATGTGCCTTGCCTCAAGGTTGGACATCCGGTGAGACTAGCCCCTCCCACTGACTTCATTGACCACTGACCTTATTATTTCTACATAATAGAATACAGGTCTCACTCATTTTAGTAGCGAGTACTCCAACCACACACAGACTATCACTCTACACTCACCACACACACACACCCATACCACATAGCTTCCACATTGGCGTGCTCTTCTGTGTGTGTGTTGTGGGAAAGGCGGGGGGGGGGGGGCTTGCATGAGTCGCAATATGAGATTTCAAGTGTTTGCACCTTGCAACTAAATAGCCTTATTTTTTGTCCATCGTGGTGTACGATTGATGATGGAAATGAACGGTGGTACTACCCCTACTATGTATGTTGTCAAGTGGTTATGTACTTTGAGTCACGATTGGTTAAGGGCCGCACACTCTCGCGCAGGGGTGAGATGCACTCATTTTGTTAGCCTATTGAGGTTTGTTGTTGCCATGCAATGGCTAGGCCCTAGGGTTGACTAGTGGTGATAGCAGTAGTGAAGGAAAATTGGTTGGCCACCAACATTTTGCATTTTTGTGAAGAGATGGCATATGCAAAGTGACCCAGGACATGACTATGTAGTAGGTGTGGTGCTAACTCCTATTCTGTGCAGTAACATGCCATAAAGAAATTGATACAGCATGGATTCCCACAATTTTTCCTAATTAGAGGCTTGGATTGTGATAATCACTTAACAATTTGTTGATTTTGGAATGCAAGATTAGGCCTTGGAGCTTCGACGAAATCGACTTACACATTGTGTAATCGGTAGTTGAATGGTGTCATTGGATTCAAATCTTGTACTGTATGCATCGTTGTTATCAAATTGGTTATTTTGAGCTTTTGATTTTGTGTGTTTGCATGCCATCGTAATACCGAGATTGTAATGCCGAGATTTTCCTAGAATCGAATGTGCATAAATTGATGGTTTCATGTTCTAATGTGCAATGTTAATTTGCCTAATTTCTTACTTGAACGGTTAATTGCAATTGTGAGCACTAAAATCAAGTGTGTGCTCACATATGCATAAAATTAGCTTCAAAATCTGCTATCTGCAAGCACACAATCTGGGACAAACAGCTCAATTGAGCGTAAAGCTCATAACCATATACGCAAGTAGTGAGCAAACTAGCTCAAAATGCATCCCACAAGAGAAACTACCTGCAAAAATCTGCAAAAAATTTGGAAAAGTCTGTAGCCACACCAGCATATACAACTCTTGTTACCATATACATGTGGTAGTGATGTGTGTGAACACACTTAAGAGACAAAAGCATGTGCCCTAGGATTCTGGGTGCATAGTCCTGGTCGTTCTTCTTGTGCACTTTTCCGATGTATGAGGAGAGCGGCCGGGAGTGCCCTACCCGACTCCTAAAACAAAACAAAAAACACAGGTAGGACAGCCGGGGCATTTTTTCCCTCACTGGGAGGTTTTTTCCCCCGTGCATTGTATATACGTCCATCACTCTAGGGCTATCTTTATCTTTCCATTGCATACTAAATATTACACTCTCTGTTGTGTGCCTTGATCTTCCTTCGTCTTCTCCAAGCTATGTGTGTTTTCTTGCAACCCTAATTCCAACAATTGGTATCATAGCAAGTTGCGTCCTCCCGAGCTTTGGCAAGCGTCAACAAGTTGACAAATACTTTGGGCGACCTCATAGATCTTGGTCCGCTCAGATTTTTGATTCGGGCTCATTTCGGCCTCAATTTCCACTATAGGCAGTACTGCACATGCTATTTTCTCATTTTATGCAAGAATTCTATCACTTCCGTTTTTTGCATAACAAATCCCTTACAGTATTCTATGGTTTGTGCCATATAGCACGTTGATTTTTTGCTTTGTTTCTCCTCTTTTCGGGCAATTTTCACATCAGGTGCAGCATTTTTCCATGGCTGACAACAACAAAGATGTGTTCAAGATGTTTGTTGCTTGAGGATAGATTGGATGGGGACAATTACCCTATGTGGACTTATATAATGCAGCATGTCCTTGTCAAAGGGAGTTTGGAATATTATAAAGGGCATGGATGTGCGTCCTGGTTCTGAGGATGTAGGCGATGTTGAGGATGTTGCAAGTTTTGGTGGAAGGATTGCTGCTGCCAGAGCCATTTTGCCTATGGCTGAGTAAGCTCGTTGGGATGTAAAGATTCGCAGGCTCATGCATTGATTTAGTTGTTTGTAAAGTGCACTATTACTCCTCATATTCGTTCTACAAAATCTGCAAAACAAGCTTGGGATATTCTGGTCGGGCTTTATGCAAACCGCAATGAGGCTAAAATTGCATTGTTGCGTAAAGAGCTAGAGTCAAAGATTATGCATGAGGAAGATGAGATGGAAACTTTCCTTGTTGGTGTCAAGGATATGAATGAGCAACTTATTTCTACAAGTGAAGTCATTTCTAATAGTTTCCTTGTGCAGACTATTCTTGATGCATTGTCAGATTCTTACCAAATTTTTGTTAGTACTTGGAGACTTATGACCCAAGGAAATCCAGAAGTTGTCAATCTTGATGCATTATGCACATTGTTGTTGCAAGAGTCTTTTTCCAAAAAAATAGGACTAGACAGCATGCAATTGAATAGGCCTTTAATGCTGCTCAAATAAAAGGTGATAACAACAATGTAGCCACTTCTCATGGTTCTTCTGTGAGTGGAAAATCACATGTTCCTAATGCTTCTACTGGTAGCAATTTGTTTGGGACTTCTGGTGATAAGGGTAAAAATAAGAAGCGTTGCCATTATTGTAAAGCTAATGATCCCTTGATCAAGCAATGTCTGATATTGAAGGTAAAAGAGGCTAAGAAGAAAGAGGTTGGATCAACTATAGGGTCCAATACAAGTGCAGCTATTGTGGAGTCTTCTTTGGAAGGAGATTGTGATGTTCATGTAGATGTAGAGTGGGCTTTTAGTGCAGAGTGTCCTTATGATCCTGTTGTCCATGATGCATGCATGTCAACTGCTACAGATTCACATGTGTAGTATTTTGATAGTGGTTCTACAAAGCACATTACCTAACATCATGATTTTTTTACCTCTCTTGAGTCTATCCCTCATTGGAATTTAGCCACTTGTGCCAACAACGCCTCTTATCTGGTTCAGGGAGTTGGAAGGATTGTGCTTATTGGTGTAAATGGCAGTTCTTTCACACGTGTTGATGCATTGTATGTACCTGTGATCAAGAAGAATCTTTTGTCTGTATCTGCACTTGCTAGACTTGGTCTTGTAGTCAAATTTGTGGATGACAGATGTACAGTACATGATCTCAGTTTTGGTGATGAAATTGTTGCATCTTGTATTTTCATGTCGTGGGCTGCATAAGCTCACTTTGTATGACAGGTGTGGCCAAAATTTTGCAAATGTTGTTGTAGATTCAAAGGCTGTTTCAGATGCAAACCATTGGCATGCATGTTTTGGGCATCTGAATTTTGCTAGTTTGCTGTGTTTGCAAAAAACTAATATGGTTGCTTCTTTGCCACCTTTTGAAGCACATGCCAAACATGTTTGTGATGGCTGTATTTTTGGGTAAGATGTAGCATTTGAAGCTAGGGCTACATGCAAGTTGCAGCTTGTGCATAATGATGTCTGTGGGCCCATGCAAACTCCATTTTTGGGCAATTACCTTTACTTCGTGAATTTCATTGATGATTACTCCAAGCATGCATGGGTGTATCCGCTTAAAGCAAAGTTTGAAGTGTTTATGTGCTTCAAACAATTTCTGGCTATGGCTGAAAATGCTTGGAATGTACTATGGGCACCCTCCGTTCCAATTGAGGGGGGGAGTATATGTCTCACGAATTTAATGAATTTTTGGCGAGTCGTGGGATTGTACAGTTTTGTATACACCTCAACAAAATGGTGTTGCTGAGAGGAAAAATAGGTCTCTTACAAAAATGGCACAATGTATGGTCAAAAGACAAGATTTACCACATTCGTTTTGGCTTGAGGCTATTATGTGTGCCAATTATGTACTTAACAAGTGTCCTACAAAATCTTTACAGTCTCTGACTCCATATGAAGCATGGCATGATAGAAAGCCTTCTATTGAGCACATGCGTGTTTTTGGTTGTTTGGCATATACATTGGTGCCACAAATACAACGCCAAAAAATTGGACGATAAGGCTGTCAAATGTATTTTTGTTGGTTATAGTGCTGAAAGCAAAGGTTACAGGTTGTATCATCCGCAAACAAAGTGTATCTTGGTCTCACAGGATGTTGTGTATGTGGAAGATTATGTTCAGCCCTTGTTGTCGAGTACTAGAGACAGTAATGCAAGCTCACAGGACATTTATGACAGTTTGTTGCCTCTTTTCGGTGGTGGAAGTTTGAATGTAAATTCAAATGAGGCAAATGTACAGCCTATGGGGGTTTCAAAAAATGTTACAGATCAGCCTAATATTGATGCAAATGTACATGATGTACTTGATGATGAAAGGGTTGAGAACGAGTAGGCTAGAGGTATGCCAAAATGGCTGGTGCATACTTTGTGTGACAATAAATTGGATGCACCTTTGTCTAGTCGTACTTGTTCAAGTTCTTGCCAAGCATCTTATGCATCGGATTGTTATGCTTTGGTTGTGTCTAGCTTGTATGATGTAGAGGAACCTTCTCTCTTTTGATGAAGAACAAAATTCAAAAAATCGGATGGCTGCCATGCAATCAAAATACGATGCACTTATAGAAAATGACACATGGACTTGATGTGATTTTCCTCGTGGCAAAAAGGCCATTGGTACGATGTGGGTTTACAAATTGAAATGTGAACCGGATGGTGAGATTGATTGTTGTAAGGCTCGACTTAATGCAAAGGGTTATGCATAGCAAAAAGGCATACATTATGAAGAGACTCACATTGTATGTAAAGCAGGAGGGTGATGTACTTCTCATTGTGTTTCTTACGTGGATGATTTGTTGATCACTGGACCGATGAGAGACATACTGTTGAATTTAAAGTTGATTTGAATGCTACTTTCACGATGAAATATTTGGGATTGTTGCATCGTTACTTGGGTATATAGTTTAAGCAGTGTGATGGTGGTATTGCTTTGTGTAAGACAAGTGACATAGAGACATTGCTATTGAGAGACGCAATTGCAAAACATACCGTGTGGCCTCTACACCAAGACTATGCACGATGGCCTCATCATGGGAGGTACACAATAGGGGCACCACCTAGCAAGATATGCAGCTAGGACGCATACATATACACAATCAAACACGCCATGGAAAACAATTTCAAGATCCACGTCCAAGTATGAGATGGGGCGGTCGAAAAACAAGATGAGAGGAATGGTGAGTAGGTGAGAATGGGCTTGCTACTCATACATGTAGTAAGGAAGATAATGAGGTAAGGGAAACATGCAAGTATGCTCACTTCTCATACCAGAGGTGGCAAATCCGCACACCTTAAGATGCAACTAGCAAGATGATAGGAATAAGAAAGAGAGAGAGAGAGAGAGAGAGAGAGACAGAGAGAGAGAGAGTGTGTATGGTAGCGAATCTGCATACCTCAACATAAGCAAAATGGAAAGAAACAAGCAAAACCATATTCACAATGAAGTATATCCCAAATGACACAAGGTATGGCACTAAGATGGAGTGTGTTGATTGCTTGCAAAAGATGAGTACAATAGGTAGCATAGGGCAAGAAGATGAGAAGGGGACAAGATGGTAGGATGCATAATGGAGGGATGGGAGTTGATGGCGAGGAATATGATGAGTGTAGCCATCATTCTTCTCCTTCAATCCTTCATTTTTAAGTGTGTAGAGATATGATGCTCATTTTGTGCATGGTGATGGTGATGGTGTTGTGATTATGTGATTAGGGTTCATGTTACTAACATGTAGCACAAGGGTAAGGGTGTGTGTGTGTGTGTGTGTGTAGTGTGTCTCCGTTTACAAAAGAGAAGGCCTCCTTTTATAGGCCAAGAGAGTGATTAGGAAAGAGAGTATGGGCAAGAGGAGTTACTACAAAGTAACCTCAGTTAGAGGCATTCCCCCAATGAGAGAGCTCCGTGTGCCCTGCTTATTGACCAATTTCCTCCTAATCGCCTTCATCATGGCGAGCTTTGTCTCTATGCCACCTTCCATAGCTTGAGTCCAAAAGCTTCCTTATAATATTTGAGAGAATCTTGATAAATAAGAGAAAACCCAGCAATAATGGAGAGAAACCTATAAGAAACTGTGTGTCTGGAGTTGGATAATCATGACTTCTTCCCATGTGGACAAATAGGCTCCACCATTTTGACCATATCTCCCAAACCGTAGTTGCAATTTTTTTAAAAAAAATAAGGGCAGAAAGATTAGCTCAACGCCTACAACTTTGATGTTGAAATTTTTTTCTAAGTTGGAATGGAAAAAATAGAGAAAAATCCCACAAAAATATATGCCTGTCTTTTCCCTTCCAAAAGTCTTCCAGGTGGTCACCTCTTGACTCCATGTGCAAACCTTGTGTCCACAAGTAAATTATTCTTGAATTTGATAACATTTTGTTGAATCCAACTCAATAATACATAAGATTCTCCTCCCTTTCACTATTGACTCTTATTCTTCACCTATAGTGATCGTCAGGTAGAATCAGCATCCAGTGATTTTTTATTTTTTTTCATAGGGTTTGCTACTACTTCTCCTTATTTCCAAGATCCAAATGTGTCAAAACCATAGCTATGTACAAAATAAATACATATATTTTTTCTAATTTTCATGCATCAGGTCCTTCCTCCTCTTAGGGTCCTTGAAGCCTTGCCACCAAGTGTGTACCAAGAGAGAGGTGGAGAAAGATTTGAAAAGCGGCCCTCACTATGTAAGTTTGGACTTGAAGATTGCAAACCTATTTCCACTCCCATGCAAACAAGTTTGAAATTGAGTCTTCATGATGTTGGTGATCCTGTCGATGTCACTCTTTACTAAACCGTTGTAGGTTGCCTTATTTATGTATGCAACTATAAGGTCGGATATTCAGTTTGCAGTCTCACAAGTTAGCATATTTATGCATAGCCTAGGGTCTAAGCATTGCCAAGCTATCAAGAGTATCTTTCGCTACTTGAGTGGCACTTTACATCTTGGCTTATTTTATCCAAAAGGAGAATCATTGATGCCAGATTAACATGCTTTTTCAGACTCAGATTGGGCTGGTTGTTTTGACATGCAAGTGTCCACAAGTGGTTTTTGTTTTATGCTCGACAGTTCATGCATATCATGGTTGAGCAAGAAGCAACCTATTGTGGCCACTTCCAATTGTGAGGTTGAGTATAGGGTAGTCTTCATAGCTACGTTTGAATGTGCTTGCTCTCTCTCACACTCTGCCAATGTTGAATTTTTTTGTTGCAAGTTTTTCCATAGAAGCGTCTCACACATAAGCAATTCCAATGGTAGACTTGGTTGCCCAATTGTGAGCAATTCCAATGCTTAGCTCTCACAATAATAGCTTATGAGCTGTTTGATTCCCTCCCATTGTTGCACTTCCGATCTCCCACTTGGATGCTCTGCTTTGCAATCGATTTCACTTTCCCACTTCAGCTATTCAATTTCCTTCTTGATGCTCGGGTTCTCTCTTACCCAATTTTTGCAGATCCCGATTCTACTTGCTCAATCTTTTCAATGCTCTTTGATTATCCTGCTTGGACCTTGCAAACCTTGTTGCATTCCCTTGACCTGCTCTAAATTCTCAAGCTCTGTCCTAGTTTTGCAAAGCTTCCAAGGTCTCAAGCATCTGCAGACCTCGAGTGCTCCATTGTTCAACTCCCTCAAGCTTAGTCCAAAGCTCTGTGGTGCAGATTCAAAGTGCTCAAGCTTTGCAGATTGTTTTGATTCTCTGTAGATTCCCAATTTTGTGCAGAGATTCCTTGATTTGCCTCAAGATTCCCCTCTTTCTTGAGAGGGGTTGCGCACATCCGAGCTCTGATCTTGCCAATTCACTCTGATCCGGCTCTGATCCACTTCGATCTGGTTCCATCTCCAGTTCGGTTCTGCTCAAGGAATCTCCATCAAGCTTCCATAGCTACCAAGCTCAAGCCGAGCTCCGCGCTTTCGTGTCTCATGTGAAAGTCATCACGTGCGTCGATCGCCATCGCAGCTCTGATACTAGTTGAAGAGTGCATGTGAGTGAATGCGTGCGTGTGCCGTGTGGTGCATGCAAGTAGGGAGAGGGAGAGAGTAGACCGTTGTGTGGGTGGAGCAAGACTCAAATGAGCTACTCTTATTGTTGTATATATGTACAACAAATAAGGTGAGCAGTGGGCTAGCGTCCATGTAGTGGGCGGTTGGGGCAAGGCAAAGACACGTGTACCCCAACATCTCTCTCTCTCTCTCTCTCTCTCTCTCTCTCTCTCTCTCTCTCTCTCTCTCTCTCTCTCTCTTTCCATCATCATCATCCCCATGCTTTTAGTCCCTTGTTCAAGTGGTATCATTCTCTTGCACCTTCTTGATAAGCAAGAAGCAGACATTTCTCACTCTTTTCATGGTGATAGCAGGCATCTTTGTTGCATAACCATTAAGCACTCTTTTTTGCTCTTTTGTAACAATGCCAAAAGCTTTTTGAAATCTGTAATCAAATCTCAAGCAATACTAAGAATCTCTTTACTCCATATCCATATCCATCTTTCTCTCTCTACACTTCATATACATAACATACATTCGTGCATTAGAAACACATCACTATGGTTGATTGTATCACCTACACATAGGCATGTATGGGCTTGTAGTGTGCATATGATGTTGATTTGAGCTTATCTAATCATTTTCAGGTCACTGATGTATACTTATGGTGTGTATGCACATCACATGAGTACGTGAAAAGCATGCATGTTGTCAATGTCAAGTAAGTGGTAGAGACATTGTTTAGGTCGTATCTCCCAAACCCTTAAGAATTAGTCCAAGCCCTTCAAAATAAGTATCAACTCAATTTTTAGAGTGTTTTCTCTTATATGTATTATGTCTAGATTCCCTCCATATAACGAGTTATGATCATTATACATCTTGCTATTTTTTTACTTACCCTAAATTTTGGAATGTCGGCTCGCAAGAGGACTACGATGTAGACTCGCCGGATGAGGAAGCCCACTTAACCACTTTATAGCCTTGCTTAGGCATGGTAAAATGTAAGGGCACTGGTCCTACGGGCAAGGACACCGACACAGCCAGACAATGTGTATGCGAGTAGGGGGAGACTATAAGATAGCATGGTTGGGTGGAGACTAGCACACGGCATTACTCTCCTCCTTTCAGTGATATCCGAGCTATTTCAAAAAAGGGAAAAAGCGGTCAGCATGTGCATGCGATGCACATCTCCTCTCCCACGATGCAGGGAACAGGCCGGGAAGACGACCCTCCACAGCATAACCAAAGTGAAGACAAACACAGAGTTGTGTGTGTAGCACGAGAGGACAGACAACGAGCAGCAACCACAGTCGCCCCACATCCACCCTCCACAGTGCACAACCAAGGCAAACTCAACCGGCAACTCTACGACACCAAGGCTCTATTGTCACCGTTGGCTACGTGCGTAGGAAGGCCCTATAAACCCTTGCATGAAGGAGGGTTGAACCCACCCCCATGAGCGTAAGAGGCCAACACCCTACCATCCAAGCTATTGAGACTTGTTGTATACAACAAGGAAAGATAGCATACTTGTCTTGGCAAAGAAAGCTAGAAGGAAAGGAATTCTACAAACTTCCCTTAGAGAAAGGCAAGTTTTCTTCCAAAATTCTTTTTTTCTTCAAGAAAGAAGCCTCACAAGTGAACAAAATCCTTCACAAAAACGACAAGTTTTTGTGAAGAACCAACGAAGGTGTTCTTACAAAGAACAAGACGTGAAGCGCTACAAATTCTGCAAGGCGAAGATCGCATGCAATGCAAAAGTCGCCGAACATAAAAAACACAACGACCTCAAGATTTACAAGATACAAGTTGACGTTTTTTTTTCTTTCTACATTAGCGTGTGCTTACCATGGCCAATGAGGATATCCCACAAACACACATTTTGATTTTGAGCATGCACATCAAAATCCGACAACCATGGGCACAGCCGCATTAATATGCATGATGATGATGATCTAGGAGATCATGGTCTTGTAGATGTGGCTGCTTTCAAGACTTTGGAAAAATTGCCAAAGCGTACTTGAACGCAACCTCTCTACATTAAATGCAAATGTTACAAACCTTACTGAGCTACTTATGATATTTATGAATTCACATACGGCTCAAGGAGCCCAAGATGGCACAGTTCAAGGAACCCAAGCTCGCACGACTTAAGGAGCCCATGAGGCAAGTGATTTAGAAGATGCAGAAGGTAGCAATGTATTACTTAATAATATCACCATTCTTGAGTTTCACGGTGAAGAGCGTGATCGCAACAAGGATACTGTCAATACGTTCTTACACAAATGGAGTGATATTCATAGGTTGAGACACACCCTAGATATTAAAACAATTGTGGCAACAAGTCTATCTCTCAAAGGCAAGGCCTATAAGTGGTGGATGATATTTCCAATATATACTCGTCCTAGTCTTGGGCTACATTTCAAGCTTCTTTCTCCAAAGAGTTTTTGGACCCCAATAAAGAAGATAAGAATTGGTTAGCATGGGATGCATGTCGTATGTCTGGCCTCTCTCTCACTCAGTATCTTTCTAAGTATCGAGAAATTATACTAAAACTAGAAGGTCTAGATGAATTACAAAAGATACGGGGTTTCAATAGGGGTCTTGACAAAGACTATCATCTTCATGACAAGACCCAACATCCAAAAACTTTGAAAGAAGCCATTGCTCATGCCCAAACGTATGATGATGACCAAGAGAGGAAGGGAAATGTTCCCTACTCTAAGAATACTTTTGCTAAAAGCAATTCGGTTAAGAGCCAATGGCGAGGTAGATCTCCCACACGTTCCAAGAGGAACAATAGACAATCTACCTCTCCACGACCTCGAGAGGCTAAGAAGCCTAAGCAATCACGAGATACTCCATGTTGGTCTCTCAACATTGCCGATTTTGAGCATGCAAAGAAACACAATTTGTGTTTCAAATGTCTTTTGGACAAACATAACAAGAAGGATTGTCCTCCTTTGCAAGGAAAAGAAAAGGCCATGCACACAATGCAAGGCCTCACATTAGATTCATCTCCTAAGTATTGTGCTATAGAGATTCTTCATATGGAAGAAAAGCACAACTGGTGTGTGCCTGCTTCAATGTGGCAGCCCACCTTTGGCCCCCATGAGTTGATTCGCATGCATGCCACTATTAACAAACAAAGTTTTTGTATTTTAGTGGTTGATGGTGCAACTCATAACTTCCTGAACTATAAGCTAGTCAATAAATTGGAGCTTACACAAACTCCCTACTCCCACAAGTATGTGGTAGAACAGATGTCTAGAAATGATAAGAAGTATGGGACACGGTAGTTCATGGGGTTGAACTTATTGTTCAAGATCATACGATGACCCTTGACTTTCAAGTTATGAACATGGATGTGCTGACGTAGTTTTAGGACGGGAATGGTTGCATGGTTTAGGAAACACATTGCACACGCTAGTTACAAACACAACTCCTTATCCTTTATGGCCAGTAGTAAACATGTGCTCTTGCTTGGTGAGAAAAATATACCATCTGCACCTCTTATATGTACAGCCGAGCTTTCTATTTTACAGGAAGCAGATTTAATAGATGAAGTCTTTTTGTGTTACTGCTTGTCTCGAAGTCTTGTGAATTCTCAAGAGCAAACTGCTGTGGTATCTACTTATGGTATGCAAAGTGCAATGAATTTTAATGAAAAGCAAAGTGCTAACAATTCTAAAGAGCAAATTGCTCTCAATTCTAATTATTGTGAGCGACATGCAACTGTTGTAAAACAAACATCAAAGGAATTACAAGATTCTCCATCCCAGCATAACTCTAGTTTACTTTCTCCTTTTGCACGGAAAAAGCTGACTCACTTACTCATGGAGTATAAGGATGTATTCTCAAGTTATTTACCGCCGGGTTTACCCCCTACACGTGATGTGCAACATGTCATACACGTCCTATCGGACACAAAATTGATGAGTAAACCACCTTATCGAATGGATGTTAATGAGGCCAAGGAGGTTGAGTGTCAATTGGCTGACTACCTCGCCCGTGGTTTCATTAGACCTAGCACTTTGCCTTAAACATTGCCAATTCTATTGGTAAAAAAGAAAGATGGTACTATGCGTATGTGCGTAGATTATCGTGGATTAAACGCCATAACCATCAAGAACAAGTATCCTCTATCTCGAGTGGACGAGTTGTTTGATTAACTCCATGGGGCAAGATACTATACCAAGATAGATCTTCGTTCTGGATACCACCAAGTGCGTATCCTTTTGAAAGATATCTCTAAGACTGCCTTTAGAACACGATTTAGGCATTTGAATTTTTGGTTATGCCTTTTGGTTTAACCAATGCTCTAGATACATTTATGACACTCATGGATAGTGTTTTGCATCCCTATCTTGGAATTTTTTTTGTGGTTTTCCTTGATGACATTCTCATTCACAGTAAGACTGAAGATGAACACATAGAACACTTACGATTAGTGTTTGAACAGCTACAAACTCACGCCCTGTATGCTAAGCCAAGCAAGTGCGATTTCTTTAAAACAGAGATACATTACCTCAGTCACACCGACAAGGTCGCTGCCATTCTTCAATGGCCACATCCCAACACGGTTGAAGAGGTTCAAGTCTTCTTAGGCATGGCTGAATTTTATAGACAATATATCTGTGATTATGCCAAAAATTTTGTTCCTATGATAGATCAACTTAAAGCAAAAGGTAAGACCTTTTCTTGGGAAGAAGCCCAACAACACGATTTTGAACAGCTCAAGGTAGCTGCAGCCACTGCTCCCGTCCTAGCAATTGTTGACCCACTTAAGGCGTTTGTGGTAGAGACTGATGCTAGTGATAAAGAAATTCGTGCGGTACTTCTGCAAGAGGGAAGACCTATAGCCTTTGAAAGTAAAAAGTTGGATAGAGCTCAAAAAAATTATTCTCTCTATGAGAGGGAGCTCTATGCCATAGTTCACGCTTTACGAAAGTGGCGACACTATTTATATGGTGTCGAGTTTGAAGTGGTTTTTGACCATGAGAGTATAAATTGGTTTACTACTCAAACGAACTTGAAGGTTCGTAAAGTTAGATGGGCGGAGATCCTCCAGGATTATGGTTGTAAGCTACAATATCGCAAGGGGTGATATAATGTAGTAGCAGATGCACTAATCTGGATGCCTCATATTAATCACTTGCTTTCACGAAAATAAAGAGTGAATTTTTGGAGTCATTACGTGGCAAGGCAAGATCAATCATATGCTAAAGTGTGGAGTGTAGTTTTAAGAAGGGATCCCTCACACTCTCTCTGCACGGCTAGATCAACATGTTTCTGCACGCGCAGATAAAAACTCCAACACGCTCTACCCTACTTAGGACGAGCTTAAGTGATGGAAGAATTTTTCCATTGACGAAGGCTACTTACTCCACAAGGGTCGAGTATGTGTGCCAAAGGACTTAGACACTAGGCACCAAACATTATTTGAGTGTCACGATAGTCCAAGTGATGGTCATCCAGGTATTTGTAAAACGTATGCCTTAGTTCGACGATAATTTTATTGGCCATGCTTACATCATGATATTCAAGAATACGTACTAAACTGCCAACATGCCAAGTTAATAAGGCAAAGCGCCTCAAGGGAGGTGGCCTTTTCATCCTTTAGAGATTCCACAAGGTAAGTGGGAGAGTATCTCTATGGATTTTGTAGTAGGACTACCTAATACGAATCATGACCATTTAACAAATATGTGTCGATCATTCCCACTAAGAGTATGACTAAGACACCGAAATTAGCATGGCTATTTATAGAGCATATATATAGACTCTATGGTCTTCCAACTAGTATCATTAGTGATAGAGATCAAAAATTCGATAATCACTTCTGGAGAGTTGTGTTCCAAAAGTTGAAAACTACACTTAATCTTAGTACGGCTCATCATCCACAAACATATGGTCAAACCAAAAGGGTTATTCAAGTGCTAGAGGATATGTTAAGCATGCTCAAGATCGATATAAGAAGTACACAGATGAGCATCACCGTCTTGCTACTTTCCAAGAAGGAGACAAGGTTTTTCTCAAGGTTTCGGAGCATTTAGAAAGTTTGAAGACGAGAAAAGTTGCTAAACTTTCACCACGTTATTGTGGACCATTTACCGTTCTCAAACATATAGGTTAGGTCAAGTGGAATATAAGTTAGCTCTTCCCGAGCACTCACGAGTTCATCTTGTTTTTCATGCTAGCCATTTACGAAAACAGCTAGGACAAAATGATAATGTCATTTGACATAGGTGTGCTAGTTGACATTATAGAGCCGCCGGGCATCCCTCATGAACCTGAAAAGATTTTGGATTCTCACGAGCTTTGCACCAGACATCATGTCAGACGACAAGTGTTGGTAAAATGGCTAGATAGACCTGAAGAAGGTTCTACATGGGAGAATGTCTCCGCACTTAAAAAACATTTTCCTATGTTTATTTTCAAGGACGAAAATGATTTTCCAGGGGGGGGGGGGGGGGGGGGGGGGGGGGTAATGTAAGGACATGGGTCCTGCGAGCAAGGCCACCGGCACAACCGGACAATATGTATGCTAGGGAAAGGCTATAAGATAACATGGTTGGGTGGAGACTAGCACGCGACATTGCTATCCTCCTTTCATAAAACCTAACTTCAAATCACTGGCATCATGCTTTGAGTGTTCTTTATCCACAATTTTGGGTATGATATTGGCTCATGCATAGGGGTGCAACCTAGGGGAGGTACCATATAGACTCGTCGATTTGCTAGCATGGTACTAAAGTGGTTTTTTAGGGATGGTTGAGAACCTCCCAAAGAGGGGTGGAATGCTCATATATGTGATGTGATTGCAAGTTTATGATTGTATGTGAGATACACCTATGTGATGCTTTCTGATCGAAAATATGGTTGATGATTGTTTGTCTCTTGGTCGTAGCCAAAATATGTTGATGCCATGAACTATGCCCAAGGCTAGTGGCTAGACTCCTTAAACTTGCACATGGTATCATCCTCAAATATGATAAATGTAAAGACATACATTGCCATTATTGTCTGTGCTTGGTTACACACACACATTTACTTCTTCCTTTATAAAATGTCTTTATCAAGTTGGCACTTTTATGAGGACACCCTTCGCAAAGGATGGCTCTGCAAACTACTTGTGGGAAACTGCCCTTGGCTGGAACCTTGTGCTCTTTGCTATGGGTCTAACCTCCTCTAGGTGGTGCTCCAAAAAACTAGTTGCTTACCCACTTTGATAAGGATGGCACTAAAGAAGTGGTGAGAATACCATCCTTAATAGGTGATGCCATTGGGTGCCTTTAGCTCTGGAAGTCCGTCCATGGGACATACCCCTAGTTCGATCGATTTTGTAAAAAAGAGGATTTATATTTCCTTCATGTTTGGCTATAATCACAGGACACTTGCCAGTGTCTACATTCCCCTGTGGACTTGACTGAACCTTTAACTGCAATGTACTACATTGCTCAAGTCCACACGTGAGCAAATTCCCAAATTAGGCTTGGAGCCAATGACCTTACCCCCAAGCCAAATTTAGACAACATGCACTAGCCAAAGTAGCCTTCATGCCCTTGAGGTGCTAGGGGTTGGAATTGGAGCTGATCTCTTGAGACAGTTAATTCCAGTGTTGAAGGATTTCAACTACTCGTGTGGGAAGATTTCATACAGCAGACTAGACAGAAATCAGAGACTAGACTGAAATGTGAATACTGAAATGAGAATCAGACTTATAGAATGGAATAAAGTTCAGATTCAGATTCAGATTCAGAAGACTGTTGAGAAGTAAGTATCACTGAATATGCACCATGATTGAGATTACAGAGAATATGATTACAGAGAAAAGTATAGCCAACAATACTGCCACTGATGCTCAAGTGCAATTATAGCCCAAAGCGCTAATACAAGTGATTACAATTGCCAACCCGATATCAATAATGGGCCCTATTTATATACTTCGGGTTTACTGTAGTAATTATTCTAGTAATTACTAAGTGATTCGCTGCCTATATTCTAAGAACACGTTCCCACATGGTGACTCTCCAACCGTCTACAGGGGAGGAGAATAAAGTGACTTTAAGCTCAACTTGGCTTGAGCTTCCACCCCCCCCCCCCCCCCCCCCCCCCCCCCCCCCAACACACACACACACACAAAAAGTAGGGTTGATTAGAGAGGATAATGACATACAAAATCCAAATTAGGAGCTCAAAAGAAAGCCAAAGAAAGGGCTTCGAGCTCATCGAATGAATTGCAAGCATTGACTAAGGAGTTGCTTATTTTGATGATGGAAAAATGGGTGGAAAACAAAACTAAAATGCAACGTAAAACTCTACTAGAAGTGATTCCAATCTCACCAATCAATCACTACCTACACCATTAGATGAAGTTGAGTCAAATCCAACTCAAATACACCAATGTGTCAGTGTGAGAAGTGATTTAGAGAGGAATTTATTAGAATGGATTAATTAGTGAATGGGCTATAGGAATATCTATGTACAAACTCTACTAGAAGTGATTCCAATCTCACCAATCAATCACTACCTACACCATTAGATGAAGTTGAGTCAAATCCAACTCAAATACACCAATGTGTCAGTGTGAGAAGTGATTTAGAGAGGAATTTATTAGAATGGATTAATTAGTGAATGGGTTATAGGAATATCTATGTACAAAATCAAGTTTAAATTCCTTTTAACCAATGCTAATTAATCATGGAGAGCACTGTCTCATTGGTATTTTCAAGAGCTTGCACTAAACCCTAAACTCTAAACCCTAAACCACACGACTTTGTTACATGATCAAATAGGAAACTGATTAGACAAAAAATGATCAATTAGGTGATAAAACTAAGAGGTTATTACCCTCTTCAAGCTCTAATACCAACATTCATGATTAGAGAAGTACTTAATGGAGAAAAGAGCTATGAACCAAAGTAGAATGTGAACTTGATTAATGAACTAAATCAAAACACTAACTTGAAGTGTGTACAATCCAAGCTACTTATATAGGAGTGTAGAGATGGCATGTACGGATAGCGTACACCATAAACGAGGTCAAGATGCACCCCAAATTGGCCCTTAAAAAGGTGGGTCTACCCTAGAAGTATGGGGACATCTTTGGCATGATTTACAACTCATTTGGACTCATATACACTTCAACAGTTACACACGAGTCACATGACACACATGAGCTTAGGCTCCATGTAGATAAGAGGTGGTTCATACACCTAGGCTAACCAAGAGATAATACACTCAACAAAGGCGTGCACTAACACACACAACTAAAACCTCATGATAAAAGTAGTTTATTGGCATTGAAACCCAGACAGAAGTGAATGATAGAGATCATCTGCAAAAAGAGATGGTATTGATAATGGCAGTAATGCCAGTGACAATGGAAATGGTGGTCGCTGTATGAACTAGGAGGATGTCAATGCCGAGCTCTCTTTAAATTCTTTTGAATTGCGGCAAGAATTGGGCTTGTATAAGCCTGACAAAGAAGATGAAGAAGAAACCTTGCTTGGAGGTGCAATCTGCCATGCATTCAAACCTACAATCATCTCACACACACATGCCTCTCAAATCTCGACAATCTCGTTGATTGGACGAGCTCGGACCCCTACAGTGCAAAGTGCAAATCCTGGCATCTTGAGGACAATCCCTCACAAGTTGAGGACAATCCCTTACCCGAAGACCTCGCAGCTTCAAAGAATCTCGTGACTCTCACCAATGTGATGCTCCGTGGGAGCATACCAAGCCTGCACAACTTACGTGCCTCAGCTTACTCGCCTCAAGTCTAAAGATTACCCACCTCAAGCCTTGAGATTACGGGCCTCAAGCTCTCAAGTGATAATAGGAGACCTGGCATAATTACTCCAGCTCTTGGATCGGCTATTTCTCTGGCCAAATGTCGCCTCAATGACAACAAGCTTGTGGGTTTACTGCCTTCTACATTCGCCACATCCACATCCTTGCAGAACAACATGTTTTTAGATGGTGTGAATTACCCCACACGGTTGCTTAATTCATGGGTAGGGAACAATCCCTATGCGTCACGGCAAGGTATTACTTGTGATTCTTCACTCTTCACACAAGAATGTCATAACCATAAATTTGACCAAATCTCACGTAACAGGGACAATTTTGCCAGGTTTGGGAAATTGGACATGCTTGTCGAAGCTCTTAGACGTCAAAAACCTTGTGATTTTGTTGTCATAGAGAACAACAACAACGCAGATTAGACAAAGATGCAAGTGTTGAATGGCGTTGAGAATTTCTCACTCAGCTATCATGAAGTTGAAGCTTGTTCTTGTTAACTACTTTGAGATGTAAGTACTAGGTGGAAGTCTTTCACAATGCTTATAGCATAATCTATGTAACTTTAACATTATCCATTTATGCTTGTAGTGAGCGATAGAGATTATCTTAACAACAATGTACCACTGAAGTCTAATAGAAACCATCTTAACAAAAATGTACCTTAAACTAACATAATAGGAGATAGAAAGAATTCTTGCATGCTGGTCTGGACTACAAAGCCACAATATCCTGCTTGTTTGTACAAGACGACAATGTCATATGTCAAAGATAGAAGTGTAAGTTACTCATAATAGGGACAAAGTAAGTGCCCTTCGGATGACTGGCTTAAACATAGTGAATAGTGTTGATAGGAAAATAAATTCCGAAGTGAAGCCGATTTTTATTTGGTAAGGACATCAAAATACAAAATACCAAATGTGAAAGCATGGCTAGGATAGATAAGAAAACAGATCAAGACTCAAAAGAGTTTGCTCAAAATTGATGATGTTGCAAGCGATCTTTTCCAACTGTTTTCTACGAGCAGTAGCATGGAATGGTTGATCCATGTGAAGTGGCTTGTAGACAAGGCCTCTCAAAGAACCCCCTTCCCATAATACTGAACGCAAGTGATTTCCAAATTGTTGTTGTTGGATTTCCCAATTCTGCCTTGCTTGTTTTGCTTGTTGAGCGTCTTCTCGCCTCTGACGTGATGTCTCCTTCTCTGCAAGTGCTTCTTTCTTCTTTGCCTCTTTTTCTAGTCTCTTTTCCTCCTTCGCCTTTGCTACTTCCTCTTTCTTTGTTTTCTTGGCCTTCATGCTCTTGATGTATTGTGTTGAAGTAAGTATCAAACTATTTGTAAAGTCAACGAATGGTTTTCTATTCACTTGCTTGATGCAAACTTCAGTCGGGGGAATACGTAGAAGTTCAATCACGCGTTCCCTTTCCTCAGTGTGCAATGGAGGTGGAGTGTTTCACTTGCAAACTGGCTTGCTTGTTGTTCATAGTTGATCCCCAATGAAGCTGATCTGAAATGTTGAGAGAGATGTATGTGAGAATTGTCTGATCCATATGGTTGTTGATTTTCCCTTAAATTTGATGGCTGGCTTCCAAAACCTGTTGACTGCACCCTTTCCTCAGTGTTCAATGGAGGTGGAGTGTTTTCACTTGCACCCTGGCTTGCTTGTTGTTCATAGTTGATTCCCAGTGAAGCTGATCTGAAATGCTGAGAGCGATGTATGTGAGAATTGTCTGATCCATCTAGTTGTTGATTTCCCCCTAAATTTGTTGGCTGGCTTCCAAAACCTGTTGATTGCACCCTTTCTCAGTGTTCAATGGAGGTGGAGTGTTTGCACATGCACCATGGATTGCTTGTTGTTCATAGTTGATTCCCAGTGAAGCTAATCTGAAATGCTGAGAGAGATGTATGTGAGAATTGTCCGGTCCATCTGGTTGTTGATTTCCCCCTAAATCTGCTGGCTGGCTTCCAAAACCTGTTGACTGCACCCTTTCCTCAATGCTCAATGGAGGTGGAGTGTTTTCACTTGCAAAATGGCTTGCTTGACGTTCATAGTTGATCCCTAGTGAAGCTGATTTGAAATGCTGGGAGATATGTATGTGAGAATTGTCTGGTCCATTTGGTTGTTGATTTTCCCCTAAATTTGCTAGCTGTCTTCCAAAACCTGTTGACTGATTTCCACACAATTCCTCATCTTCCTCCAAGAGTAGTGTATAACTCACTAAATTAGTTGTTTCACGCCGTTTAGGATCAGGCATGTCTTCAAGCGTCGTAACATGATCTGTTGCAAATAAGTTCTGGTCAAATTGAACTGCCAAACCATTCAATGCTAAGATAGCCTCATCCTCAATATTTCCGTGTATTGGGGTTGATTGCACTTGCGACATGTCTTCTTCGATAGCTGAACTAGGATCATCAGTCAAATTGGTGTGATTGCAAGGCATGCCTTCAAATACCACAACAGAAGGATTTAGAGGCCAAATCCCTGTCGCTCGAAAGCCCGCTCTAATGTTGGACTCAGTAAAGGCAGAGGAAATGGCCCTTGCCACTATTGAAGCCAGCACTGATTTTGTTGCCTGTCTTGAACATGTCCTTTGTTGCCATATGTCTCTTTCCTTGCGAAAGTGAGTCTTCAATGACTTGAAAACAGAGACGTCCAAAGGTTGTAGTTTATGTGATGTGTGTGCAGGTAACGTAAGTATGTCTATCCCAGATTCGTAAGCTTTGGTAACAACTTCCAATGACACATGACTCCCACGACCATCTAAAACTAGAAGATGTCTTCTACTTTTCCCTCTGCTTTCAGTAATTGCTTTCTCAAAGTGCTTGAGCCATGCTTGAAATAACTCACATGTCATCCATGCTTTCTTCTACATAGCCATTATGACCCCTTCTTCACAATCCTCTATATAGTTGCTAGTTGCTATGCTTCCCTTAAAGATGTAGAATGATGGAATAGCTTGACCTGCAGCATTAACACGACATAACACAATCATCCACTCTCTAGAGTCACACGTAATTCCGTACAACTTTTGAACCCTTTCTTGCAAGAACTTTCATCCCCTTGTCCCTAGACCCTTGAAAGCGTTGTCGTGCTATGACACATACATAGTGGGAACGCATGCTACAAGATCTATCTTGTATTTTTTTAGATACATAATTATATTTCCTATAGTGTACATATGCATATTTAAGTATAATGATAATACTTCTATCTCATCCTATTATTTTTCTCAAGGGTAACATATCCTTACTTTACCATCAGAAAATACTATGGGAAAAGCATCAATAGCTCCGCCTCTTTAACTTGGGGCAAAAAGCATTGATTCTTTATTTCTACTATTTCATTATCAAGGGTAACATATCCTTACTTTACCATCAGAAAATACTATGGGAAAAGCATCAATAGCTCCGCCTCTTTAACTTGGGGCAAAAAGCATTGATTCTTTATTTCTACTATTTCATTATCATCTCACACCCTAGCTAGATCCTATATCTAGGGTAAACTCCAATATATATATATTCTATGTATTTTTTATACTTTTCTTATATATTTTTTTAAATAGCTACTAGGAGAGAATCAAATCCTAGTGGGACACTAGGTGGCATGATTTCAAAGGTACACTTATTTTAATGCATTATTGCAAGCATGATTACAAAACTTTGTCAAGGAGCAATGTCATGCTTTCATATGGCATGAGGTGTCCTTTGGAATTAAATGAAAGTTTAGGCTAAGGAGACCACATGAAGACTTTTGTTGCCATAAATGGACCCTATTTTGATGAATTTTTTACACAAGGTTCCAATCCGAATTGGAAAACGATTTTCAAATGAAAATCGTAGCTAATGAGCTGAAGTTTTTGCCCATATTTTTACTTTTTTATTTGGAGCCACGGTTGAGGAGATATGATCAAAATACTGGACCCCAGTCTGCCCACATCATGCAGGGGCGGCTCATTTCCAACTTTTCCAATTCCTGTTCACACTAGCTCCTCTCTTCTTGTGTAAACCCTTGGGGGTTCCCTTCACCTATAAAAGGGGACCTCTTCTTCCTTGGAAGGAACTCAAGCATTCAAGCCATTGATGAGAGGAATTCTTGAGGGAGTGAGTAGTAATGCTTAATTGTACTTAGCCATTAACATAAGCCCAAGCCTACACTTTCTCCTAGAGGGAGACTAGCCATTCTTGCAACAAGCTAACCTTGGAAGATCAACTCTAATCAAAGAAGGTCTTGCACTTGGTGTATCAATCAAAGTGGAATTATCCACTCTTCTTCTCTCTCCCATCAATAATGGTGCCGAAGGGTTTCAAGTAAGATGTGTTCTACATTGATGTTTTCTTGATTTCTTGTTGTTTTCATTTTCATCTCTAATCCAACATATATATATATATATATGTATGTATCTAATCTCATCTCCTTAACCAAACCTATCTCTCTCATTCTTAGTAATTCATCCTCTCTAGGTTCTCTTGCTACAGGTACATCTCTCCCCACAATATCCTTATTACCTACGGGCAAGAATAGGGCTTGGGAGGGAAACTTCTCATCTCTTCACTTCTCTCATATCTACATTTCTCACATACTATCCTAGATGAATAACCCACATGATGATCATTTCTATCGCTTTCACTCTGTACGATCTATTAGAATTAACGTATGGATTAGCCGTAAAATACACTTTCAACAACGTATAGTGTTTCTCTTCGGCCCTGAAAGGCTCAATGAAATACTTCTATCACCGGATCCCATTATACTACCTCTCATAGACTATAATTTTTCTTTTGATGTAAGCGTAGTTATCTTGCTATGAACCAAGAGGATTTGTACACACAATTAATCCCAATCACTAGACAAAATATATATATTATGGTAAGCACAAAACTACAATTCCAAAGAACAATTCGTAGCCTATTTGGTCAGCCAAGATTGAATGCCATTAACTCATCCATTAACCCTTTCATATTACCCATGATACGATATGACCATAGCCTTGATGTTTTCATCTTCGTATTGTTTTGACATTCTCTTTTGCGTTCTTTCTTTGTGTGTGTGAATGCAAGAGAGAAAGAGTGAGTCTTCTTTGATTGCACTTCTTTCCAAACCCTAGTTTTCATGGCATCTATGGTTTAACTCCTTCATATAGTTTTTGTTGAGTTCTCTCACAAACTCTCACAGTCATAAGCCCGGTGCTTTCCTGGCAAGACCGCAAATTTCTCGACAGCGTGTCTCGTCTGCATTCCAAATATTGGTTGGCAGATAGTTATGCTCGTTGTACAATTTTTGAAGATTTTCATGAAGTGACTTAACTATCTCTGGTCTAAAGCATGTTGCTCTTGATTGATCGAGCCCCTCTGAAACACGAAAAGCCAATTTTGGATGGCGTTTTCAAAAGCTATCCCACCAGCTTTTACCTGGAATTCCGTTTGAAAATAGTGTGTGCTTGGTTTGACATATTTCTGCCACTTTGAGTTTCACATCTAGAACGGATACACCATGGCCTGACTCACACTTCATGAATATCCACTTAATGCATCCTCCTCTTCTGTTGTCAATTGACTTGGGGGGGCCTTCTTCTTGGTTTGAGTTCTCCCCTCTTCCCAAATTGGAAATGGCTGTTCGACTTATGCCAAATTGAAGGGAACATTTGTTTAGGGAGAGACCATTATCCCGTGCCTTGAGAGATTTTGCCATGTCTTCCTTCGTCCATGTGAGTTGTGTGCGCTTTGTAGGCTGCTTCGATGGTGGTTTTTGTGCTTTATATGGAGGAGTACTTTCTAGTGTAGGGGTTCCGATTGTTGCAATCCTTGGCTTTGGAAACGTAGGCTTTGCCAAGAGAGCTAGTGGAGGTTGCTTGATTTTCTTGCGACTTTCTAATCTGGCCTTCGAAGATGTCTTTGTTGAAGTATCATCATTGCATTATGACTCCCTTGAGAACAACTTTGTTGGCGTTTGCATACCAAGTCTGTGACTCCTGCTTGTTCTTGTGCCTCTAGGTGACAAGATGGTTTGTTTCCTCTTTGCCATCTTGCTGTATACAATAGCAGGTCTGAATTAGAACAAGGCTTCGTCAATAAGCATGTAAGTCCGGACAAGCTGTAATTTTTAGGATGGGTTTGCTGATTAGCATACATGAGCTGAGCTGATTGAATATTATAACTCGATGAGATGGAAATAATCTCTAGATAAGATGGAAATGATGCAACCAATAAACATCTATTTTGTTGAATTACACTCTTTTGTTAATATCATATGATAGGATGCTTGAGAAATGAAACAGCTCACAATATGAAGTGGTTTTAAAAATACTTGACAAATATTTGCAAATGGTTCAAATACCTGGGAAAGCTGAGCGCACTACTTAGGTATGTCTTCGAGTAAACGTGAGTAGTCCTTCACTGATAATTTTCTTTTTGGGGTAGGCTTTTGTGGGCTGGTTTTAGGACTTGGTGCCTTTGCAGAAGTGATTGTAGTGTCTACTTTGGGGAAATGAATGGAGATTTCTTGCGAGGGATTTTGCACATAAAGCAGGTATCACATGTACTCGGCCACAACAACAAACTCGTCCACCTCCCCTGTGTAGTAAGGGAGATGTGCAAAGCAGCCCTTCAAGCATAGGATGTCGTTCTATAAGGCAAGACTTGCACTTACATGGAGGGATGTTAGCCATAAGATAGACTGGGGCATTCTTTGAGGGAAGTTGTGTAAGCTCTGTGTATCTGATGGGGGGCTGCAAGCGTAGTTGTATGCAGACCTTTGGTGTGTGAGGTTAAGTGATGACTATGGTTGTGTGCACCCTTCAGTGCAGTCTACTGTGTGATATATGCTGAGATGGGTGTTAAGATAAGCATGTGTGTAGGCATTCTTTGAGGTAAGTTATGTAAGCTCTGTGTTTCTGATGGGATACATGAGGTAAGAAGAGGATTTTGGTTGTGTGTAGACTCCTTAGTGCAGCCTACTGTGCTTTATATGTTGAGAGGGGTGTAAAGCTGAGGATAAATGCAGGCGTGCATAGATGTCTAGTTGTTTTGTGTAGGACCGGTGTTAAACTAATGCTATGACAATTGATAAGTTGTGTGGTTATGATCTGCAGCAGCTGATACTTCTTAATTGCTGAGGAATTTGTTTCTGTGCAGGAAGTGGATTGTTAATGAATAGCACACTGCCATGATGAGGATGACTCGATCTGGATATAGAGGGCGATCGTGAAGTTATTTTGAGGGGACTCCTATTGTATGATGAATTTGATGTCATTGGTTTTAGTGACGCACAAGACCCAGAAGTGTGCACTTGGGATTTGTAATTTGGAAAATTTGCCGCATTTTAGTAACCTTGTTTTGGTCTCTTAAATGTCTTGTTGTGGTCTTTATTTGTTTCTAACAAGTGTCCTTGTAGTGGTACCCTGGGCCCCTTTACCCTATTGCCTTTGCCTCTTGTGAACAAGGGCAGAGGTGACAGATTAGTGCCCGCTTTCCCGGCCCGCCACGAGACCATTTTCAAATCGCATTTGTAAGCACCAAAAGTTGTACACTTATTTTATTTTCCAAGCCGAAGCCGAGGGTTTAGAAGTGAGGTCGAAGAATGGCGGGAGGGAAGAGTACCGCAGGGGGAAACCGAAGGAAGTTGAGCGCATCAGCAGCAGCAGGAAACGAAGGGGTGCTATCCAGAGTCGGAAACACCGTTCGACAATCAGAGGTCTTCCATAAGGGCAAACGTGTTGCTTCTAACACAGCCCGCTTTAGCAAGAAGCTTCTGTGGAGCACGGGCAAAGCTGCTTGGATTGCCGGTACTACCTTCCTCATTCTCGTGGTTCCCCTTATTATTGAGATGGATCGCGAAGCACAGCTGGCTGAGCTTGAAGGTCACCAGGCCAGTCTCCTTGGAGCCCCATCTCAACCCCCTGGCCTTGCTGCGATGACGTGACTGTGTAAGTTCTCACGATTCTTGTTTATCTTACATTGAGAGAGAGAGAGAGAGAGAGAGAGAGAGAGAGAGAGAGAGAGAGAGATCAGATTGCAATCCACTATGATTATCATGCCATGTAGGTTATGTAAAAGAGGAAGGTAAAATTGACTCTCTAAAAGTGTTTATGACTTGTACGTTATATGTAGAGAGACCTTAGAGTGACTGTGTAAGTTCTCACGATTCTTGTTTATCTTACATTGAGAGAGAGAGAGAGAGAGAGAGAGAGAGAGAGAGAGAGAGAGAGAGAGAGAGAGAGAGAGAGAGAGAGAGAGAGAGAGAGAGAGAGAGAGTTAGAGAGATCAGATTGCAATCCACTATGATTATCATGCCATGTAGGTTATGTAAAAGAGGAAGGTAAAATTGACTCTCTAAAAGTGTACGTTATATGTAGAGAGACCTTATGTCAAGTAGTGATTAAAATCAATGATTCTCCATTAGGTACCTGTTTCAGAAAAAGAAAACAATCATTGATAAGAGTGTCCAGCTTTTGATCTTGTGGAAACAATGGCAAAACCAAAACTTTCCTCTCAGAGAACTCCTGCAATTCCTCGTTATGAGCAGACCTTCGCAAACGCTCCAAAGAATCATCAAATTCTTTCTTTTTCTTTGTCATCCATAGCACGAGAACTCTTTGAACATCCTTCCTTGGTGCCATTGTGAAGACACTTTAATGTCACAAGGAAATCCTCCACAGATAGGTACAAACTGGGTTCCAAGGTTGCAAGCAACCACCCTTTGAGAGAATCTCCAACCTCCTTAGCAAGTGCAATTGCATTGGTTGAAATTGAGGCCCCCTCTGTTGCACAAGAATCTCGAATTGGCTGGCTGAAAATTTGCAAAGGTATCGGACACGAATTGTTGCATTCAAGTTCCCTCTTGCTTTCAAATTGAAGACCCAATCTCTTTGTGACGGGATGGCACCATGTGCCAAGTGAAGAGAGCAGATTGAACAGACTTTAAGCACTTCAAACCAACATTAGAAATCAATAGTAACACACGCAGATAGAGTCAGAATTCAGCAGATACAAGATTTGTAGTTTTCAGCCATTAGCGTTTTCGAATTTCAGCCCGTCTCGTCGTCGTTCTCATCGTCGGCAAGTCCAAAGCATTGTAGAGATTTGTGTAATCAATAGTAGACCGCTCTCGCCATAGAGAGTGGGGCCTTCAGCGGAGGGTTTGACAACATTCTGGTGTCGTATTCTTCTCTCTCTATCTCTCAGTCTCAGCACCTTCATTCACAATGTTTAACCACTTTGTCTGTGTCCATTGAACTCTCTCACTAAAGGAACGGAAGGCTCTCCCTTCCGTAAGTAAAAGGAACCTTGAGCACAGTTTGGAGCAATCATTTTGAGCAAAGTTCCACATTCACATCCATTGCACCTTACATATCAGAGCTTTGGGAGTGTTCTGTATCACTCAAGGAAAGAACTACAAGAACCACAAGATTTCTTTTTTGCTTGTTGTGGTCACACGTAACCCAAGTCCTCTTGGGCGTGTCGATTCCTATTCGTGTTTTTGAAGAGTGGCAGGAATCCCAAGAAAGAAGGGCTTGTCCAGTCTCCCCTTGTGCCTCTTTTCACTCATGGAGAGCGGACAGTGCACTTAGCGGCCGGCCGATCGACGTCAGGTGGGAAAAAGCTACCTTGGTGTGAGCGCAAGGCCGCAAAGGGGTGCGCCCGCGGAAAAGAGAAGAACTCGGGTAAAGAGAAGATTCTTCTCTAGCACAGATTGCAAGCTAAAGAAGAACCTCAAGAACCTCAAGAACCCAAGACCCCAAGACCCCAAGACCCACAAGAACCCAAGTTCCTCGTGAACTTAAGAACCCACGACTTGAGTGTATGGTCATCACCCGAAGCGGAATGGATACTTTGCATGAAGGTGATGAGCATGAAGAAGGCGAAGAAGAATTTTCCCCACCAGGAGGTTTTTTTGACCCTCCTCCTTCCCCATCTACGCCACGGTTTGCACCAAATCCTATGGAGGCTTTGGTCAAGTCGATGATGGACATGATGGCACGACAAGAAGCGATTCGCGTTGCCTTAAGAAGCGAGCGCGATGAACGAAAAGAAAGAAAAGCAAAAAGAAAGGCAGCTATTGAGCGTGAGCGTGAGCAAGCGTGCTTGGCGATTCAAGACAGTCAGCTATTGAGCTTGAGCGTGAGCAAGCACGCTTGGCGGCCGAAGATAGACGAGCGGCCTTGGAGGCAGACCGTGAGGTGCAGAGAGACCTACGCATGCAAGAGTTGGTCCGACAGGCTCTCACCTTGAAACCCGAGCCGGCCAAAGATGTTGGTAGTTTATCAAGTGTATATTGGCCAAGGGGCCTAAAACCCCTTGAATTAGTGTCGTGTTTGAATACAAGTAGTATTAGAGTCCTTTGACTCTAATACTCGCAAAAAACATGATTTGAAGACCATTCCACCTTATTATGGCTTGATTGCATCGTGTGGTGATGCGTGGTCATAGTACATTCACAACAGACACAGTGCATGCTTGAGATAGAGAGCTTGAGAGAGGCTTCACTTCTTGAGACCATGGGAGAGAGCTTGAAGCTTTGAAAGTTGAGGGCAAGCCCAAGAGAGAGCTTGAGAGCTTGAGGTCCGAGCCCGAGGGTAGAGCTTGAGAGCAAGGAAGAGGGAGAGAGCCTTGAGGCTTGTTGCATTTGTGAAGGAAAGGGGTGAGGGGGGAGCAATTTATAAGGAAACACACACCCAAAATTTGTCCCTTTATGCTTTCTTACCATTGTTGTCGTTCCGGGACGTTCCTGCCCTGTTCCTCCCTGCCGTTCCGGTGATGCGAGGTCTGTTAGAACGCCCTGCCATTTCGGGGTGCTCCGGGCACTTGCAGTCGGCCGGAACGTCATTCCGGCGTTCCAGGCCTTGGTAGGGGCGTTCCTCGGTAACTCTGGATTAGAGGCCTTTTACAACGAAACGCTCTCCAGATTGCAGAGTGCGTCGCTTGAAGGTTCCAAGAGTACAAGTAAATGTTCTCAAGATTGCAACCATTTTTTTTTCAATACTCCTCCCAGGAAAGCCCTAGCCATGAGTAAAGCACAATTTTTTCAATCACCATATCTGTTATAGGCTTGGACACTCCAAGCGAGAAATAAATAGTAACACACGCAGAAACTGCAAAATCAGAGAGAGAGAGAGAGAGAGAGAGAGAGAGAGAGAGAGAGAGAGAGAGAGAGAGAGAGAGCACGGTGGAGTTCTGAGCCAAGACGCACAGCCCCCAAAGACTAGCGCCCCTTTTCGTATCTTTTTATTATTGCTTCGCAAAGGTACAACTCCTTGAGGGTCCACTCTCTCCCATGTCCAGATGCACTATGAAGAGTGGCCCTCTGGGCACTGATAAACTTACAAGGGATGCCCAAAAGCAGAGCTCCAAAAGCATGAGATTCAAAAGCTCTTAAACCCAAGAGCATCCACAAAAGTTGGCGTCAAAAGCTACTTTGAACAGCCAACGCAAAACACGAAAATACGCACAACAGTGCAACGTGGCAGCCAACGCGATTTACGGAAATCAGCCCGAGATGTCAAGCTTTTGAATTTTAGGTTTTAGGCTCCTCGATCGGTGCTTTATAAGTTCTTTCAAGTTGGTGGGTTAGGTTTTTAAAGTCCTAATCCCCTTTTTAGGCCCCTCAGCCACAAAAACTTCTGGTTTCAGTTTCTTCTTGTCCTCTTGACCATTTTCCTTCGAGTTGGGCATGCCACGTCCTCACTTTGTGACATTCCCCTCTCTTGAAAGTGTCACGTGCACATCTAACCTTATGTGTACGTGGACAAGCTACTTCATGGCAAGGGTTCAATTCAGTTCAGTTAGCCTAGATTAGGAAGTGTTCTGGCACTTTTGTGAGTGTTCGTAGACCGTGCATGTCCACGCACTTAGAGTAGATGCATATCCTTTGGTTGCACACAACATGATCATCAGATTTCCATTATAACCCATTAGGAGCATTTTTACAGTGCATAGACCTATTTTCCCTATTTTAGCCAATTTTTACTTATTATTTTTAAGTGACTTTTGTTGGGAAACTGGGTAGGGCAAACTGACCAAGCAAGTATATAAGTAAACCTAGTGCTAGCACTTTTGGGCAGAAGAGGTAGCAGGGACTTGATATCCAGCAGTGCACCTTCTCAAGCAAGACCCCCCCCCTTCCCCCGGCAAGAAGACCAAATTTCAGTCCGTCTCGTCGTCGTCGACATCGTCGGCAAGTCCAAATCATTGTAGAGATTTGTGTAATCAATAGTAGACCGCTCTCGCCATAGAGATTGGGGCCTTCGGAGGAGGGTTTGACAACATTCTAGTGTCGTATTCTTCTCTCTCTCTCTCTCTTAGTCTCAACACCTTCATTCACAATGTTTAACCACTTTGTTTGTGTCCATTGAACTCTCTCACTAAAGGAACAGAAGGCTCTTCCTTCCGTAAGTAAAAGGAGCCCTTGAGCACAGTTTGGAGCAATCATTTTGAGCAAAGTTCAATATTCACATCCGTTGCACCTTACATATCAGAGCTTTGGCAGTGTTCTGTATCACTCAAGGAAAGAACTACAAGAATTCTTTTTGTTGTGGTCGCACGTAACCCAAGTCCTCTTGGGCGTGTCGATTCCTAATCGTGTTTTTGAAGAGTGGCAGGAATCTTAAGAAAGAAGGGCTTGTCCAGCCTCCCCTTGTGCTTCTTTTCACTCATGGGGAGCGGACAATGTACTTAGCGGCCGGCCAATCGACGTCAGGTGGGAAAAAGCAACCTTGGTGTGAGCGCAAGGCCGCTAAGGGGTGCACCCGCGGAAAAGAGAAGAACTCGGGTGAAGATAAGATCCTTCTCTAACACAGATTGCAAGCTAAAGAAGAACCTCAAGACCCTCAAGAACCTCAAAACCCTCAAGACCCTCAAGAACCTTAAGAACCCAAGAACCCAAGACCCAAGACCCACAAGAACCCAAGTTCCTCGTGAACTTAAGAACCCACGACTTCAGTGTATGGTCATGACTCTGACTATCACCCGAAGCGGAATGGATACTTTGCATGAAGGTGATGAGCATGAAGAAGGTGAAGAAGAATTTTCCCCACCAGGAGGTTTTTTTGACCCTCCCTGTTAGGTGCAGCGGAATGAATGTTTGCGCTTTGCTCAAGATGAGTGCTCCGAACTGTGCTCAAGGTTCCTTTTTGTTCTTATGGAAGGTAGAGCCTTCCGTTCTTAATGAGAGTGTGCTATGATCACAAACAAAGTGAATGGACATTGTGCGTGCAAATGTATGAGACTGAGAGATAGAGAGAGAAGAGAGATACGACACCAGAGACGTAAAACCCTCCTCCGAAGGCCCCAATCTCGTCGGCGAGAATGGTCTACTATTGATTGCACAAAGTGGTACAATGATGATGCATGGAAACTGATGCAACTTGGGACTATGCCGATGACGACGACGGGGATGGCGACGACGACTTAAGGGCTGAAATCTGCGGTCTTCTATCTGCTGTCGATAAAAACACTATGGCTGAAATCTGGGACTGATTCGGGGCTGCTGAAAACGCTGTTTTGGCTGCGTTTTTGAAGGCTGAAAATGACAATCTCTTGCATGCATCTAGGGCTGAATCTGTTGGTTTCCTAATGACTGAAAACGCTGGTCCATCTGTTGCACATGAGGCTGAAAATGGAAAACGCTGGTAGCTCTTGATAGCGTTAGTAAAAACGCTAGGGATCTGGGCATGTGGGCGATGATTGCAAAGCTGAAAACGCCAGCTTGGGGGAGGTGGTGACGATGTCCAAAAACGCTAGGCTGATGGAAGAGGGGCTCGCCAAGGGAAGCTTGGAGAGGTCTTGTTGAGAGAGAGGGAGTGCTGCTGCCTGGGGCCTGTTGTGCTCCTTGCTCATCTGCCAAAGAGTGCTAGCTTTGATTTGCTTATATATTTTCTTAGCAGAATTGCCCTACCTACTTTTGTTGGGAAGTCACTTAAAAATAATAAGTGAAAAATGTCAAAAATAGGGAAAATAGGCTAAATGTACTGGAAAATTTTCCTAACTGATTCTAATGGATTCTGATGATCATTCTGTGTGCAACCAGAGGATATGCATCTATACCAAGTGATTGGGCATGCACGGTCTACGAATAGACTCACAAAAGTGCTAGATCACTTCTAATCTAGACTGACTGGACTTGACGGAAACCCTGTTATGGTGTAGCTTGTCCTGTTATGGTGTAGCTTGTCCACGGACACATAGGGTTGGATGTGTCACGTGACACTCCCCCTTCCCCATCTACGCCACGGTTTGCACCAAATCCTATGGAGGCTTTGGTCAAGTTGATGATGGATATGATGGCACGACAAGAAGCGGTTCGCGTTGCCTTAAGAAGCGAGCGCGATGAAGGAAAAGAAAGAAAAGCAGCTATTGAGCGTGAGCGTGAGCAAGCGCGCTTGGCGGCTTGAAACAAGACAGTCAGCTATTGAGCTTGAGCGTGAGCAAGCGTGCTTGGCGGCCGAAGACAGACGAGCGGCCTTGGAGGCAGAGCGTGAGGTGCAGAGAGACCTACGCATGCAAGAGTTGGTCTGACAGGCTCTCACCTTGAAACCCGAGCCGACCAAAGACGTTGATAGTTTATCAAGTGGCGCAAGCCGAGATTCGAACTCCAACAACCTCGTCACAGAGAAGATCACATTTAGTAAGTGTGATGGTAAGATGGATGCTACGATTATTCATTCTTGGCTGCATCAATCTAATGCTTATTTTGCGACAACTAAGAAGAGAGGAAATAACAAGGTTTTGACGGCAACTATGTATCTTGCCGGTGATGCCATTAATTGGTACCACGCATGGCAAGAGGCACAGTTGACCGCGCACCTAGAGGAAGCCGAGGAAGGCACGGCCCTTTCCTTCAATTGGATCGACTTCCAAGACAAGCTTAAGGCGCGATTTATGCCACCCCAACACCGCGCACGATTGAAGGATGATTGGCGTGGTCTCATGCAAAATGGTATACCAGTCATGTTTTTTTCTAATCGTGTTTTGCAGCTCGGCACTCAATAATGCAAATCGGATGTTGAGCGCAAAGAGGCATTCCTTTATGTATTGGACGAGTATATCAAGTTTGATGTCGAGGTACTTGATCCAATCGATCTCAACAAGGCGGTAGCGTTTTCTCTCGCATAAGAGATGAAGGACAACAAGGGAAAGCATAAGGAAAACAAGACTTCCATAAGTACCTCTCAGACTTCTCATAACCCTCAGAACGGTAAGATTGGTAAGAACGGTAACTCTTCTAACCAATTTTCCAATAGTCTCTTAGAAAAGAACTCTCCAAATGAACCTAAGGGTAAAGCTAACACAATTGCTAGACCTAAGCTCACTCCAGATGAAAAGGCAGAACAAGGCATTTTAGGAGGATACATCATGTCGGAAGAACAAAGCATTTATTCTAAGGAAGGTCGTTGTTTTCATTGTCACATCAAGGGTCACGTAAAAAGGATATGTCCTAAGCTTGAATCTAATGTGTCACGTGACACATCCAACCCTTTGTGTCTGTGGACAAGCTACATGATCAGGGTTCAATTAGTCCAATCAGTGTAGATTAGAAGTGATCTGGTACTTTTGTGAGTCTATTCGTAGACCGTGCATGCTCAATCACTTAGTATAGATGCATATCCTCTGGTTGCACACAACATGATCATCAGTATTCCCTTCAGAATCCATCAGATTCAGTCAGGGGAATTTTCCAGTGCATTTAGCCTATTTTTCCTATTTTTGGTATTTTTCACTTATTATTTTTAAGTGACTTTCCAACAAAAGTAGGTAGGGCAATTTTGCTAAGTTAATATATAAGCAAACCCAAGTTAGCACTTTCTGGCAGAAGAGGCAACAGGAGCACATGCTCAACAGACACCTTCTCAGCAGGACCCCAAGGACTTCTAGCGTTTTTGCTCCACAACAACTTGGCTAGCGTTTTTGGACAAGACACAGTAGATCAGCCAGCGTTTTGCCCTTGCAGATCCCCGGCGACAAGACCACAACAGATCAGCCTAGCGTTTTTGCATTTGCAGAACCTCGGCGACAGAAACACCATTTTCAGCCCTAGCGTTTTTGCATCTGCCAGCAACCTCAGCGTTTACAGATCTATCTCAGGCAGTTAGACTTCGCAGATCAAGTCCCGAACCTCGCAGATCTCACCTTCCCGCAGCAGTTCCTCGCCGCACGGTCAGTTTTCGCAAGGTTTACAGTTTCAGCCCGGAAAACGCAGATTTCAGCATCTGCGTTTTCAGCGCGTCATCGTCGCATCGTCGTCATCGACATAGAGTCAGAATTCAGTAGATAGAAGATTTGCAGATTTCAACCCATAGCGTTTTTGGACAGCAGTAGAAAGATTGTAGATTTCAGTCCTTAGGTTGACTTCGTCATCACCGTCGTCATCGTTGACATAGCCTAGACTTGCATCAGTCTCATGCATACCATTTGTACCAGATTGTGCAATCATAAGTAGACCACTCTTGCCGACGTGAGTGGGGCCTTCGGAGGAGGGTTTTACAATGTCTCTGGTGTCGTATCTCTCTTCTCTCTTTATCTCTCAGTCTCATACACTTGCACACACAGTGTCCATTCACTTTGTTGTGATCATAGCACTTTCCATTAAGAACGGAAGGCTCTCCCTTCCATAAGAACTAAAAGGAACCTTGAGCATAGTTCGGAGCACACATCTGGAGCAAAGCGCAAACATTCATTCCGTTGCACCTAACATAATGACTCTAAAGAACCCACATAACCCACTTCCTCTGTCAATGCAATAAATGAGAACATGAGTGTGACCCGTCTCTCATGATCCTCCCATTGATGAGTCTCATTAAGTGTTATGGTCATGTGAAGGGTCAGTGTTTTGTCATATTGTTTGACCCAGGCAATATGCATGATTTGATTAGTGACTCTCTTGTCGAAAGAGCCCGCTTTGAGGTTCGCAAGACCTCTTCTTTTGAGGTGTCAGGCTTCTCTCTTGGTATGGACTCTCTCATCACGCAAGAGTGCCTTGATGTTTTGTTCCTTGTTCCATAAGTGTCCTTCCGCAGAAAATTTGTAGTCTCTCCTCTTTAAGGACGTGATATGCTTTTGGGCATTCAATGGTTTTGTGAGCATAGCCCTCATATTGATTGGGCGGAAAATACGTTCACTTTCAATGCCAAAAGTGACTCTCTCCTTGTCATTCGTGGAGAGCAAGTTGTTCATTCTTCATCTCTCATTTCTAATGTGCAGGCGAAGATTGCAAAGAATCCGGAAAAGGAGACTCTCTAAGTCTCTTCTTTTCCAAAGCATGACACACATGATTTGCATGATAATGATAAGCATGATGATTTGCATGATCAAGATGTGATTACTCACAAGCATGATGATTTGCGAGAAAAAGATGTGATTGTTCACAAGGATGATGGTTTAGTTGATGCTTTTTCTAGCGAAGCTAACCTCGTTGCAGATTCGATCAATCACGAAGAACCGATCTTGGCTCTCGAGTCGAGGTCCAAAGAACCCCCAGAGGAAGTATTATGTGTTCGAATGATTAGTGAGCACGCATTGTTCGAGTGTTTCATTCGTGATGCTTTCTTGTATTTTAGTCATCGTCCTTATGTGATCCCTTTTAATAGGCATGACATATTGTAAGATGAACACAATTCATTCATGAATGAGCACGAATATATGCGGATTACTCATGAAAAGATGAAATGTTTGCACCCAAGGAATTCACATTCCATGTCTCTTTCCTTGGCATGACACAGTATCCGAAAGAGCACAAGAAGGATTGAACATCAAGCATCGGCATTTCCATTGTGTTTTGCCACAGTTGATTGATTTAGATTAGAAAGTCACGATTCTACCCCATCGTTTGCGTGTGTTTGATGAACGGTTTGGCACTTCGTCTGTAATTCAGCCCTAGCGTTTTTGGTTTGCAGATCAGCCTCGGCATTTTGCAGATTCATCGCGCTAGATCAGCCCATAGCCTCAGTCCATAGCCTCAGCGTTTCCAGTTTTCAGCATTCAGACACCGTACCACAGCCCCCAAACCTCGCAGATCTCACCTTTCCGCAGCAGATTCTCACCGTACGGTCAGATTCATCGAAGTTTGCAGATTCAGCCCGGAAAACGCAGATTTCAGCATCTGCGTTTTCAACGCGTCGTCGTTGCATCGTCGCCATCGCTGTCGTCACCGACATAGAGTCAGAATTCAGCAGATACAAGATTTGCAGTTTTCAGCCATTAGCGTTTTCAGATTTCAGCGTGTCTCGTCGTCGTCCTCATCGTCGTCGACATCGTCGGCAAGTCCAAAGCATTGTAGAGATTTGTGGAATCAATAGTACACCGCTCTTGCCATAGAGAGTGGGGCCTTCGGAGGAGGGTTTGACAACATTCTGGTGTTGTATTCTTCTCTCTCTATCTCTCAGTCTCAACACCTTCATTCACAGTGTTTAACCAATTTGTTTGTGTCCATTGCACTCTCTCACTAAAGGAACAGAAGGCTCTCCCTTCCGTAAGTAAAAGGAACCCTTGAGCATAGTTCGGAGCACTCATCTTGATTCTTGAGCAAAGTTCAACATTCACATCCGCTACAGTTGCAACACAGTCAATAGACAAAAACTTTTTTCAGTAGACATCGACTCTATGTACCCATGCTCTAGACTCCACACATCTAGCACTTCTACCAAGACAAACTGTTCAATCACATTTTTGTGGAGGGTTTCAGATACAAATCATGATTATTGTAACCATTTAGCAGTCACATCCAAACTGTGCAGATCTTTTCACGGATATCGTGATCTCTTAAATCAGATTTATATCCTTTCTTTTCACATTTCACTCAAGCAAACCATGGCCATGACCATTCTCAGACAGTACATCCACATTGCATGCAATTCACAAAATGACACACGTAGTTCACAGTGAACTCTATGTTTCAGTTATTTAATCTAGCCATCTCATCCCCTTCATAACTCTTGATGCACCTAGATCATTGTGTAGCCATCTCATCCTTTCGAAGCAAAATGACGCTTGTGAGTGGCAGAGGAGCAAAATGAAGCTTCCTACAAATGATTTGAACCCATGTGTTGGAGTTAAGTTATCGGTGTTTGAACCTGTGGGTTGGAGTCCAAGGCACTTGCATCAGACAAGGAACCAATCAGACGTATCTAAAGCACATGAGTGCACCAATCCATTGTTGTTGACCGGATTATGGAGAGGATGTGTTTCAAAGCTCATTGTTTGGAAAGTTTGGACGTGATGTGTTCATAGTTCATGAATGGGGATTCTTGGACATAGTGTGTCTATAGTTCAATTTTCTAGAAGGCAATTGATGCTCAAGACGGCATTCTTCCAAGGTAAAAAGTTGAGGGTAGCAATACGAAGGTGTACCCAATTGGAGGCCTCTTCTAGGGTGTCCATCGTAGCTTCTTCATCGACTTGGTCTCACTATTTATGTCCACTATAATCTGCAGAGAGGGTGTTAAAGTTACGGCATCTCAAGTGAACGGTCCTATGTGACCCCAATATTTATTTTGGCTTCATTTATTTGTTTTACTTATTTGTCACATCCGTGCTCATTCACGAGTGAATCATGTGCATCGTACAATACGGCATGCCTTTGGAAAGGGAACGCATAAAGTGTCAAAGTCGACGATGCGGAAGCGTAGAGACCAAGGGGAGTGAGCACGAGAGAGAGAGTCTCCTGAACCAATCAACCTTGGCAATGAATAACTGAATGTGTATACAATGGAGGCAAGGGGTTGCTTATATAGCACCCTCAGTAAATTGCCCTACCTTGGCAATGAATAACTGAATGTGTATACAATGGAGGCAAGGGGTTGCTTATATAGCACCCTCAGTAAATTGCCCTACCCAAGACTTTGACAAATAAGTAAAATAAATACCTAAAAGCCAAACTAAAGAATGGGATCACATCGAGCACTTCACTTGAGATGTCTAAACTTTAACACCCTCTCTGCAGCTCACAGTGGACATCAATAGTGAGACCAAGTCGATGAAGAAGCTACCATGGACACCCCAGCACTAGCCGGAATACCGGATACACCTCGGGGTTGCTCTCCTCAACTTTGTACTTGAAAGTAATGCCATCTTGAGCATCGGTTGCCTTTGTAGAAACTTTGAACTGTAGGCCATACTACATCTAATAATCCCCATTCGTGAACTGTGATCACATCACGTCCAAAATATAATAACTCCAAGATAATGAACTGTTGGAACACATCTTGTCCATAATCTTATCAACAACAATGAATTGGCTAGCCCATCCATAGTGTTTTAGACGTCTGATTGGTTCCCTACCATATGCATGTGCATTGAACTCCGACCTACGGGTCCAAACACCAATAACTTGAACTCCAACACAAGGGTCCAAATTAATTATAGGGAGCATGTGGTTGCCCCTCTTTGCCACTCACAAGCCTCTTTCTGGCTGAAGCTAGTGGTGACACCGGTTTGCATGTGACTAGAAGGCGAGAGTCCGTGCTAGTGTAGTCACCACCACACCAGCAGCCTTCTTTTTGTCCTTCCCTCAGTCGCTATCATTGCTTTCCTCCTGTTGCTTGCTTTTACCTTTGTCCTTTGTAGAATTTTTGTCTTTGACTTTGGATTTGCAATCCTTGGCCAAATGACCTCGCTTTCCACATTAGTAACAAGGGTACTTTGTCCTCTTTCTGGAATCCGAAGCAGCAAGTGCTTCACCATGTGCTTCCATTGTCTCAAAAATCTGAATTTTGCCTTGAGTTACCAACACGGCTTCCTCCTCAATGAGAAAAGAGTTAAGATCATCAAATTCCAGCTTTTCCTTCGTGACTTGTAGCTGTAGTGTCCTAGCCACTGTTTCATACTCTTGAGGCAACTTCATGAGAACCAAAGCAGCTAACTGGGTACTCGTCAGTGCACTCTTCATAGTTGATAGTTGATCATGAATAACTTTAGTCTTCATAAGAAATGATTGCTTGGAACTTCCTCGGATCAATGAGAGGATTATGCTCACAAAACCATCGAATGCCTAGAATCATATCACATCTTGAAAGAGGAGACACTACAAATTTTCAGCGGAAGGACGCTTGTTGAACAGTGGATAACACATCAAGGCTGTAAGGTGCAGCGGAATGAATGTTGAACTTTGCTCAAGATGAGTGCTCCAAACTGTGCTCAAGGTTCCTTTTACTTATGGAAGGGAGAGCCTTCCGTTCTTAATGAGAGAGTGCAATGGACACAAACAAAGTGAATGGACACTGTGAATGGAAAATGCATGACACTGAGAGATAGAGAAGAGAATACGACTATTGATTGCACAATCTGGTACAATGGCTAAATGCAAGTCTAAGGCTATGTCGATGTCGACGGAGTGGACGACGAGGACGATGCTAAGGGTGAAAACTGTGTATTTCGATAACCTGTGGTACTGCTGTCCAAAAACGCCAAGGAGGCTGAAATTTGCTGATGCAAAAACGCAGCCTGCTGTAGCATGAAAACGCTGCTTTACTGCTGTAATTCAGTGCTTTCCTGCTGCCTTGAAAACGCTGATTTGTTGGCCTTCTTAGACTTCCAAAAACGCTGATGTTGTTGGTCTAAAACGCTGATTTGCTGAAGCTTAAAATGCTGGCTGTGGAGACTATGTCTTGCTGAATTTGCTGGTTGAAAAACGTTGCAGATTGAGGCTATGGCAATGAGGCTAATGGCTGAAAACGCTAGGGGGAGTGTGGTGTAGGTCGTGGGTCTTGCTGGGGAAAATCGCCACCAAGAAGGGGGAGTCTTGCTTGAGAGAGAGAGGGGGAATCTGCTTCCCTTGGCCCGTGTTCTCCTTGCTCTCCTGCCAAATAGTGCTAGCCTAGGTTTGCTTAAATATTATCTTACCCAATTTGCCCTACTCAGTTCCCAACAAAAGTCACTTAAAATAATAAGTGAAAAATGTCAAAAATAGGGAAAATAGGTTTAATGCATTGGAAAATTCCCTTGATGGATTCTAATGGGAATGCTTATGATCATGCTGTGTGCAATCGGAGAATATGCATCTAATCTAAGTGACTGGTCATGCATGGTCTGTGAACAGACTCACAAAAGTGCCAGATCACTTCCTATTCTAGACTTGACTGATTGAACCTTGGTCATGCTGTAGCTTGTCCACGGACACATAGGGTTGGATGTGTCATGTGACAAAGGCACTCTCGTATACTGAGAGAGTCCATACCGGGAGCGAAGCCCGACACCTCGAAAGGAGATGTCTTGTGAACCTCCAAGCGGGCTCTTTCGACAAGAGAGTCTGTAAGGATTCTAGGTATTAATCCTTAATTAAGTACTTAAACTCATGATTAAGACTTAGGAAACTTAAACTGAACTCAGAAACAAGACTCAGAAGACTTTGTGTTGATTGATTGATGATCGCTTGAAACTGAGTACAATAGGCTCCTTATATAGGAGACTAAGAGACAAATGAAAAGACACCTCTCTTGGTGAAGAGACATGACTTTAGACGTAAAGACTCATCCTTTCGGCGAAGAGCTGCAACCATTGGGCGAAGAGTCGCACCCGTAAAGCGAAGGGGTGTGACCAGTCATCGAAGGAGTGTGGCTTTTGGTGAAGAGGCACGTCTCTTGGGCGAAGGGTCGTGACTATCCAAGCGCAGGGGTTCTCTTTGGCATGGCACTTTGCGTATCTGTAACTAGGAGTGTATGTAATACTGCAACAGAGCCACAATCGTGACATTTCCTCCCTCTTTAAATAAAACCTAGGGTAGTTGTAGAAACTCTGGGAGAAGGAAATGTATTGTTGTTGTGCTTCTGCATCCAAAGCTCTTTCTGTTAAGTCCCATGTCATGGCACTGTTATTGATCATGACTATTTTGCCAAATTGAAAACTGATCGTATCTGCAACTTGATAAGTCCCTTTGTCAAAGTCATTTGTAACTTCGAGCTTTGTTCAATAAAAGATTGAATCTGTATTTGCTTCGAGTGAAATTATTGGTAAATTGACTTGAGTTTTCTGTTGAGTGATGACCACCGGTTGGAAATTTGTAAGGTATTCCATTGGTTTATTTGGAATAGTAAAATCCTCGTGAAGGGATGTCGTAGATTGAGACAGAGTAGTGTTTGGAGGTATATCCATCTGTAAAGGTTTATCAATAGAACAAGTTGTGTCCAAAGATTCATTTGCAGCGACTAAAGTCGTGTTGCAAGAGTCTGTATCTGCTTTATCCTTTGCACCGCTTAAGGTAAGGACTCGAGTCTTCAAGTTTGAAGGATTATCATTCACCACTGCATTTGGTATCTGTTCAGAGAAAAAGACTTTATTTTGCAAGGGCGGTGATGAGGCGACTTTTTCTGCTTGGATCACGGCCATAAAAGGGTTTATGTGCTTGTCCGTTGTCACACAAGAACTGGAATCTTTTGAATCTTCAGCTGTTTCAGTGGGTATTAAGGCTTCCAATTGACAAGGGGGAGGTCGAGGGAGTTGTTGCCTCTTAGACCTCTGAAGGATCCTCTTGCACAAGGAAAGGATCAACAAATCTTCGATTGTACCACCATCAGATAAGAAAGACTTAAATATAGGGCATGGCTCGCGAGGGGGAACTTGTCCAGCGTCGCGGCATTCACGACCGAGTACTTGACTAGGGTCGGATATATGTGCCACTAAGTAAAGCCCATCTTGATATTGTTGATGATTCTTTGGAAGCTTCATATTGCTGCTTCTGTTGTTGACGATTCCGATAAGAAGTAGGTTGCTTAGAATTGTAACATTTCCAAGAATATTCATGTTGAGACTTTTGCTGCTCACATGAAGGTACTTTGTGTCTAGTTGTCTCTGAGAAACCATGCTTTGGGTGAGAAAATTTAAGTTTCGAAGGCTTTGATTTGAGTGGTTCTTCCAGGTCGACCATTGAAGCGTCGGAAGAAGATGGTGGAGAAGCAATATTTGTAGTTCGAGAAGTAATAATATGACTCCGGGAAGAGGTTTGCATTTGCATTTGATCCAAGCGAGTGTGAATCGATGCAAGGCTTATTGAAATTGCTGCCTGTGCGCTCCTTGCCGCACTGTCGAAGCAAGGGACTTGCCAATACACCGTGTGCGAGCCACAAACGGCTCCAAGCACACAACAAGCCTAAACTAGCAAGCTCAAGAGAGCAAAGGATGTGTCACTCACCGCTCTACGCTCGCCTTCGTGGTGGATTCCTCGCCGCGATGAAGAAGAAGCTGCAGTCGTGCCGCGCTCAACCGCTTCGCCGCCGTCGTGCCTTCGTAATGCTCGATCGCACACACACTCTCCCTCTCTCTCTCTCTCTCACACACACACACACACACGAGGAGGTGAAGAAGAAGAAGATGGAGATGGAGCAAGAGCACTCTTCTATTGCACAAATGAGAGAATGAGTAAAAATTAGGTTTAGTTGGCTTTTATATGAGTTCACCCCATTCACACTTGGGCGTCCATGCTTAACCAACTAATCCCTTGAATGTCCCAGTTAGAGTGCGCCTCTCATCGGCGATCACTCTACCTTTCCCTATTGGTCCGACAAGCCCGGTACCTGACTCTACCAAATACATAATACGCGTCCATCGTAGGTGATGGGGTGTCCGTGAGCCGTGAGGGTTAACATGCCCCCCTTCTTGATGTAGATTCCGTCCTCGGAATCTATTGAGTTGAAGCTGGTTCGTCGAGGTGGAAGAGCATTTGAGATGAATGTCCTTAGCCTTCTTCAGTCACTGCAAAATCAAACAACATTGGCACAGTAATTGCATTCTCTTAAAAAGCATATGCAGTTTAGGTAGACAAATTGATTGGTCAAAGAATTTCAAACAATTTGGTAGCAATGAACATTAAATTGCAATGTAATCAAATGCATAAACAGATGTAAAGGTAAAAAATTAAACAAGTCTGGGGTCGCTAATTTAACGGTCGAAAGGCACTAGAGATCGAATATTAATACCATGGGTAAGCTTCTTAATTTTCTGTGGTCAATTAAGTTGTTTAATCGCGAGAGCCAAGTATTCATGTTCGAGGGCTGACTAGAGGCTATATCTAGAAAACCTTGTAGTTAAGCTACCATAAAAGGAATTTCTCATGAAATCATCGCCTGACTGATTACTTTTTCTTTGACCCCCCAAGGTCTTTTCACATTGATTCAATTATGATGTGTGTGCTTATTTTGTATGCCTTGGGTTTTTTGCTTTTCAAGGAAAAGCGCCCACACTGGGAACCTCTATGGCTCTAGTACCATAGGCGATACATGTGAGTGAAGTACCAATTTAAGCAGGGATTTCTCTTCCAGCTTAAAATTTTACATTGTGGCACTTTGATTTTTTGTTTGTTCATTTTCAGCATTTTAATTTTGGAACTTTGGGGGGTCATATAACACTGTTACACTCCCCAGGCTCATCACATTAGTAAACTCCCTTTATAATACTTAAGCTAAAGGTCAATAGGGTTAAGCCCACTAGAAAGCCCTAGTACATTTCATACAATGCTGCCTAAATCGGATTAAGAACCTAAGTAACCATTGCTTATTAGGAAGGCATTCCCCATGGTATTAAGAGAAGATTTCTAATACCTAGCTTGGTCAAACTAGCTTAGTCGGACTGCTTGATTTTTAAACCTAGACAAGTGATTATGACAAAACATTACATTGAATTAAATGTTTGATACTAAGCCAATGCGCTGAGTATTATGCTACCAATCACAATCAAAGCAGACAAACATGGATGCAAAAAGATAAGGGCAATGCTAATGGACAAGAAACACCTGTTTATGTTGATGGTCGCGCTTGATTTGAAGTGTGAACGAGAGAAAGGTTCCATGAAGGTCCAAATCCTATCAATAGCAACACGCTCCTGTACACACTAGGAAACAAAAGGAATACCTCCAGGAGGCACATCAGTGGGAAAAGAGAACTTTGCTAATCACTCAACTCTAAAACAGAAACACTCCTATCGTACTAATCTTACCTACCCTCCATCACTCAAGTGATGAGGATCGAAGGTGTTTTATGGCATAGGTTTCTGTTTCACTGTACCAATTGTGACATGTGCAGGTCTGAGTCAATGTCTTGACTTTTATTGTGCATACTTATTTGCTAATTGCTCTTGCTCTTTATTTTTTTGTTTTTTGTGAGTATAAAGCTTTATATGTACATTCCCTAAGATTGGGAGATATAGAGGTCAGGAAAAAAGGTTGAGAGGGAAACAAGTGAATGATGGATATCCACAAACACTCTCCCCTTCCTTGGGTAGATCATACCGTTTGAAATGAGCTTGTCACCCTTTGAAACCAATTGTTCCAGTTGGTAATAGGTGAGGATTTTTTCCAGTAGTTTTCTATTACCCTAGGTGTCTCGTCAAGTTGCAAGGGTGGTAAGGTACTCTCCCAGGATCGAACTTGAAGTGGTTCATCAGGTGATTCTTGAACACTGGGAGGTGTGGATTCTTTTGTAGCTTCATGGAGGTCCACTACTATAGATGGAGGCTGTGTAGAAGCTTTTACCTCTATGGATGTATTACATGAGGAGCTAGAAGCTTCATGGGACTCCCCCCTTCCTGAGCTAGGTGGAACAAATCGTTCTTTCTTTGGTACCCAAACTAGCTCGGGAGCGGGTGTGTAGCATTCTGTGATTTTTTTCTTTCCACGATCATTGATTCGTTTTGGAGCTACGGGATGGGGCTCACTTGGGTCAGGTGATAGGTAAGAGCACAATCTACGTTTCGGCACCCAGATTTGATCATTTCCTTGATAGTAGCCTTGGGCTTCCAATAGTCGTTTAGGGATCCATCGCAACATTTTCTTACTTTTCTTGGAGCGAGTGGTACGTTTCTTACAAGGCTTCTGTTTTTTAGCACTAGATATGGTCACTAAAGAAGCTTTAGGGACCCCACTTGTATGTTTTCTTCGTTACATTAGGATGAGTCTTGTCAGAAGCGATATGCATTGCTTGTAGCATATTTAAGGGTATAGGCATTTCATCCCCCTCAGGTGTTACCCAGGTCGTCCCTCTATTTCCCCAAGTGTCTATGGTTGATGCTAGATGGACCCAATCCACATTGTCCGACTCAGTTATCCCAGGTAGGATATCCATATAAGGAGAATCTTGGCCAATGTCTGTATCCTTCTTACAAGTGTAACAATATTGTAGTGGGGCCGAGTGAATTGTGGTGTCAGAGCGATGATCAATAATGGTTTTACTTCCTAAGGGGTGTACCTTACCAGTCACCAAATCCACTCTAAGGACAGAGTCTTGGAATTGCAAATAGACATGATTTTTAAACCAATCATGAACCATTTGTGCTTCCCTCATGAATGGTCGTTCTAAAATCATTTCATATGACATAAGGTGTTTAGAGAAATCCATTACAATGAACGTATGTCGTACCTTGTGTCCTAGAACTTTGATCTTAAGATCCTTGAGCATCCCCATAGGTTTGGCTCTGGTACCATTTGCCATCTTTACCACAATGTTAGTAACACTGAGGCGGGGTTTTCCCATGGATTCCCAACAATCTTTTGTAACGATGCTAACTCCCGCGCCACCATCAAGAATTCCCTTTATAGTTAATCCCTTGGTAGTGATGGGTAGGGTCGCATTAGACTCGTCGCCTTCAAAATACTGCCCTAATTCGTTAATGGGTACCTCGATCACAGACTCGTGTCCATCTAAGTCAAGTGATTGCACATGATTTTCCTCATCAATCATAATCGAGTCAGGCCTATTTGGTTGCGCAAACTGCGGTAATCCCGTTCGTAGCTCTCCGTTAAGGAATGCTCGAAGTGCAAGGAATAACTTAGGATCTTCATACAGCTTTGCTATGATCGTGGTTCGGACCTCAGAAGACATGAAGTCCACTAGTTTAGCAACATTCATTGGCGTTTTGCAGGGTGTAGGTCCTTGACTAGGAACTGGTGAGGATGGAATCTCATATTCCTCAATGGGATCAGGTATTCCTTCGTTAAACATCATTTCCAACAAGAAGGATGTATGCTCACTTTCTGATGTCCCGTCCTCACTCCCTTCTTGGATGATACTAGATATGGCTAACGGTCTATGGTTCATGTGGGGTGGATGAACTTGCGTGGGAAACAGTGTCATGAATTTTGACATGCATGGGTTCTGGTTCTAGTTTCCTTTGAGTCTCCTCCACTAAACCTCTTAGATGTTTCACCTGCTTAATCTCGTCTACAGGGTTTGGGTACGTCCCAATCTTCTTTTTACGATTCTTCCCTTTTTGCCTTGCGGTTTATCTTGGGGGTCTTGGATTGGATTTGGAAACACTTGTGGTGTTTTCAGAGGCTCTTTATGATTTTCTCTTATTCGGTTTTCATTTGGTTCCATGTTACGGTTTTCTTTGTCGGTCTTTCTCTTTGTGGTATTGGTTCTAGTTTCCATTGTCTCGACTGAATCTGAATCATCCTCAAGGTCATTCATATACACGGGGTCATCTTCTGTTCCTATGTTTGTTTTGGAACTTGGCTTTGAATTTTCCGTATTCTGCGACTTCTTCCTTCGTGTCTTCTTTTTCTTTGCTTGGATAATTGACGCGGTATCTCTCTCTTCGAGTATATGGCCTGGCCCTTGAAGCATGGACCGTGTAATCGCATAAGCGGGTGCGACGGGTGGTATTGGCGATGTTACACTAGCAATTTCGACCAAATTCAAGGGTGTGATTTTAGGCGCATTTGGGTTATAGGGGCATCGGGCAATCAAGTGATCTATGCCACAACGATTACATGTGAGTATTGGCATTGCAGACGTGCTCCCTTGATTCATTTGCATCTGTGCAACATTCTTTTGCAGCCTAATAGGGCACTCCGCTGCTCGATGTGGTCCACCACACTCGTAGCATTGAAGAGGTGGCCTCCTAGCCTGGGTGTTGATATTTTGACCTCTGGATGCGAGAGCAGCAGCTTGATAAACCGGCTTGACTTGCCCCCAACAATCTTCCATGTAGTATATAGGACACTCTTCCAATGTATCAAGTCCGTAGGCAATACTAGTGTCTATTTCCTCCTCACAGCCATCTGGATAAGCATTTGATGGCTCGCAACCCACTTGGTTCATAGGGGCGACTCTTGGATGCGGGGGCTGCGGTCCTAGCACAGGAGGTGGTAGCGGTGTAGCTTGTACAACATTTTGAGATCTAGGGACCATGTGTTGCGGTAGTTGCTCAACAGGTGGAGTAGGCATCAATACAGGAGCTCGAGGCGCATCCGTCCAGGCTACAGGTGTTCTATTTGCCATCGTACGTTTGATCATTAAACAATCCTTAGCTTGGTGACCATACCTACCACATGCGTTGCAAGTTCCATTAAATTTTACTCTAAACGTAGGGCACTCACTAGTGCTATGTGGACCTAAGCAAATGGAACACCATTGTTGCTCCCTTCTTGGATACATGTGACTATTTTGAGGGGGTCGATTATCCTTAAGAGACTCTTGGATTGCCTTGGTGAGGTCTGTCAAGAATGTCTCAAATACCTTTGGCTCATTGGCAATGGGCTTTGCAGTCATGGGTTCATACTCAATGGCTTGTGAGCTAGTGGATCTCGTGTCAGTAGACACCCTCATGCCTGCTATCATCAAGTTGTCCTCTAATTGGATTGCATTGGCAGTGACATCTTCTCAGGTTGTGATACCTCTAATCACTAGTCCATTATAGATTCCTTCATTCCTCAACCCTCGAATGAATCGATCAAGCAGTTGGTTATTGTTGAAGCGCTCATTTACAGGGCAACGAGAGTTTAGGTGCTTTAAACGACTAATGAAGTCCCTTACTGACTCTCCTTCTTTACGTTCGGCCTTCTGTAGCTGAGATGCTACACCCCAAAGCACACCTTCTCGTATGTACTCCTTTAGAAACAACCTTCGAAGGGTAGGGTAGATTGTTTTCTCGTCCACCCTTAGGGTCCTATACCAATCTCCAGTCTTCCCACTTAATGTCAAGCTTAAGGCATTGCACTTATGTAGTTGGTTGCGTTCCCCTAAGGAATCACATACTTGTTCAAACACTTCAATGTGTTTCCTAGCATCTTCGTCCCCATTGAATTTTTGCGTGAGTTTGGCAATTTGTACTGCCTTACTTCTAGGCTCTCTATCAGATGCGTGACGCATATTTTCTGCGATAGATCGACCTATGGTTTGAGCAAACGTTGCCAAGTCACCTATGTGAGGAGGCAGGGCCGGTGGAGGTACTCTTGGAATCATATGTGGGAGAGGGACGGGTGCCGGTCTTGGCATATGTGTGGATGATGCAGGATATGGAACATAACCGGGCATAGGTCCACTCGGATAAGAGCTAGGGAGCGGCACTCGAGGAGCATAAGCAAGTGGTACAATTGGAGGTGTGGGGGCCATGTGTGCATAAGGGGCTAGAGGCACATATGGTCGAGGCCCCATATTAGGTACTACGACACTAGGTAGTGGCACTGCGCTAACCGTAGATGTCATCGGTACATTCTCTGTCAGGCTTATCCCTGGAGTGAGCACTGTGTTTTCCTTAATAGAGGGTTGAGCCAAGTTAGGGAAGCTAAAGTTTTCGCTCGGAGGCTCAGATTGCATAGAGACCCCAGGTGAAATGACGGAAGATGGGTCCATGGGGCTCATTAGAGGAGTCTCCATTTGTGATAGAGTACGCTGTTGAGCCTTGCTCGTATCCAGAAATCTCATGGGGCCAGTTGAGAGTATATCTACCCCTCGGTTTTGCCTTTCTGATTGAATAATGCCATGGATAACATTACAAATCATTTTCTGTTGATCTTCGATGCTCGTGGCACTAGAGGTGGATTGTACAATCTCTATCCATCCTACATGGTAGGCGTGGCCAGAGTGTAGATCCGTCAACACCTCAGTGTGGAGGTCGTATGTCCAATGATCATTAATGAACAATCCTTCTAGAGTCGACGTGTTAACGGTTTCTTGTGAGGTAGAAGCAATGTTGCTCCCCGTGGTTTTACTTGTCACCAACGGTACTCTAGAGGGAACTTCTGAAGGAGGCAGCTCAACAAGGCCTTCTTGGTAAGAAGTTGGTAGGATATCCACATGGACACTCTTTGGGGGTGTGGGGTCCACGTGCGATGTGAAAGGAGAGTCCACTTCCCCACCCCCTTCGTGTGCTTCATTTGCATCAGGTTCCGAGCGAGTAGCTCTACCTAATGTTTCCATGAAACGGCTAAACATACTAGTACTAGGCTGTGGAGCTTCGGGAGGTGCATGGCCTTCTCTCTCAGTGTTTTGGGTAGGGTATGCTTCCATGATTTCTGAGTCGGAGGAGGAATCACTAGCGGCTATTTTAGGGTCTTGGGTGGTGCTACCTTGTGTCCCCGCTGAGGGTCTAGATCCTATCGTGGATGGGTAATGGGTGTCCGTATGAACAGAGGCACCCTCAATATGCTCGTGTTCTAGCACCCGCCCAGAGCGTAAGTGCATGTGCTTTTGATACCCTAAGGTGTCAAAAAGCTGCTCTAGGAGGCCTTGTGACTAGTTTTTAGCGTGTTTTTTGTTTGTTTTTTTGCTAGATTTTTTAAAGCGTGTCGTGGAATGGGCCGTGTGATAGCTCGAAACGAGCGTATCGGTCAGAGGGTCGTGCTGTGCTTTACAGCCCTCCGTTTGGTCACTCTATGTCCTCGGAATCCCTAAAACTGTCAATTTCCAGTAGGGAACTAGGCCCCAACTAGAAAGTCTAAGGGTGCAAGTGGGAAGAGAAAGGAGGAGAGTGGAGGACTTGTCCCACATGCTCTCATTCTCTCTTGAGGGAGTAGGGTATATATATAAGAGTGAGTCTAGTATATATCATAAGACTGAGGACTGAGGCCTGGGCCTGAGCTTGGGCTTGGGGAAATGATCCCGATCCCGATCTATCTTTTATACAAACCAACCCGTCTGTTTTAAGAGTCACGTTTTTTATTTTCGAAAAATTTAACCGTCCGCTCACTCGCGTTTTTATTTTCCGAATTTTATTTTTTTTTTCAGAAAATTTTCTTTTCGGATTTTTTTTTTGCCGGAAAATACAGAAATTGAAAACGCAGAAATTGAAAATGCAGAAATGCAGAAAATTGAAAAAACGCAGAAAATTGCAAAAATTGAAAACGCAGAAATTGAAAATGCAGAAATGCAGAAATTGCAGAAATTGAAAAAACGCAAGAAATGCAGAAAATTGAAAAAAACACAGAAAACGCAGAAATTGCAGAAATTGAAACTTGACAGAACCAGAAAACGTAGAAAACGCAAAAAACAGAATTCTCCACACAACTACACACACTCCTTCCCTGCCTTTCCTATGATAGAGATTGCACCACAAGAAAGCGTAAAGTGCTAACCGAGCTTTGTGTAGGGCATATCCCCGGCAACGGCGCCAAAAATGTGCACTCCTTGCCGCACTGTCGAAGCAAGGGACTTGCCAATACACCGTGTGCGAGCCACAAACGGCTCCAAGCACACAACAAGCCTAAACTAGCAAGCTCAAGAGAGCAAAGGGTGTGTCACTCACCGCTCTACGCTCGCCTTCGTGGTGGATTCCTCGCCGCGATAAAGAAGAAGCTGCAGTCGTGCCGTGCTCAACCGCTTCGCCGCCGTCGTGCCTTCGTAATGCTCGATCGCACACACTCTCCCTCTCTCTCTCTCTCACACACACACACACACACACACATGAGGAGGTGAAGAAGAAGAAGATGGAGATGGAGCAAGAGCACTCTTCTATTGCACAAATGAGAGAATGAGTAAAAATTAGGTTTAGTTGGCTTTTATATGAGTTCACCCCATTCACACTTGGGCGCCCATGCTTAACCAACTAATCCCTTGAATGTCCCAGTTAGAGTGCGCCTCTCATCGGCGATCACTCTACCTTTCCCTATTGGTCCGACAAGCCCGGTACCTGACTCTACCAAATACATAATACGCGTCCATCGTAGGTGATGGGGTGTCCGTGAGCCGTGAGGGTTAACACTGCCATTTGCTTTTGGAAAACTGCTATTGAATCTTGGGGTAAAATATTGTCGTTGCCATCTTGTGATTCGGCCATGCTGACTGCTCAACAGAAACTGATACTTCGAGAGCGGAAACTGCATCTGGAACAGGTTTCGGCTTTGGAGTATCGGAAATGACGATTATTTCGGTTACAGGAGGATGATTTTCCGGGAAGAGTTCTTCAGGTACCTCGTCTATGTAAAAGAGATATAGAGAGTAGGTGTAGGCAATCCGTCATCAGCCATTGTGGGCACACCAAGAGAATGCCAGAAACTTCAGCGTTGGAATTTTGCAGAAGAACATTCGGCAGAGAGCACCAACGGTGGTGTTTCTTCATTGCATTGAATTGTGTGGGTTTTTTCTTTAAAATATGGGTAAGCTGTACCAAAGGGTGCCCACGTTTAGTTGTTGAGCGGCCTGCCAAACCACTTACTGGTTGGCCACTTAATAATTGAAGCGCTAGCTGAAAAAAACGCCACGTTGTTGTGTATTCCGTAAAACGTTTTAACGAAGAGTTGCCAGCGTGGGTTGCATCGCATGGGGTGCCAGGTGAAGAGGCACGCTAGGGGCACAAGCCAAGGCCGGATACCACAAGGGGGTGCGACTCTTTATCGGCAAAAGGTGCAACCCATCCACGTGAAGAGACATCACTTGATGGAGAGGCATACGTCCATAATTGCAGCCGGTATGCCTCAACACACATCTCTTGCTCTTGCTTTATTTATGTATTTAGAAGAGAAGGTTTCGGATTACCTCATACTGGTATGTGTGTATTCCATCTTTCTTCTGCTTCCATGCAACTCTCGGAAGGGGGGGAGAGGGTAGCGGTGAGGGTGAGAGGCTCACAACTTTCGGGTCTTGGGAAAAAAATTTGCTCTGATACCACTGTAAGGATTCTAGGTACTAATCCTTAATTAAGTACTTAAACTCATGATTAAGACTTAGGAAACTGAAACTGAACTCAGAAACAAGACTCAGAAGACTCTGTGTTAATTGATTGATGATTGCTTGAAACTGAGTACAATAGGCTCCTTATATAGGAGACGAAGAGACATAAAGGAAAAGACACGTCTCTTGGTGAAGAGACATGACTTTAGACGTAAAGACACATCCTTTCGGCGAAGAGCTGTAACCATTCGGCGAAGAGTCGCACTCGTAGAGCGAAGGGGTGTGATCAGTCGTCGAAGGGTGTGGCTTTTGGCGAAGAGGCACGTCTCTTGGGCGAAGGGTCATGACTGTCCAAGTGCAGGGGTTCTCTTTGGCATGGCACTTTGCGTATCTGTAACTAGGAGTGTGTAATACTACAACATAGTCACAATCGTGACAGAGTCACCAATCACATCATGCATACTACCAGAATCAAACAAGACCATGTGTTGACCATTCACATGACCATAACATTTCATGAGAGACTCATCAATGAGAGGATCATGAGAAACTTGGGACACACGAGTGTTCTCATTTATGGCATTAATAGAGAATGTGGGTTGTGTGGGTTCTTTAGATTTCTTAGATTTAATCTTAGGACATGTTTTCTTTATATGACCCTTGACATGACAGTGATAACATCGACCTTCCTTAGAATAAATGAAGTTCTTCTGCCGTTATGTATCCTCCTATGATTCCTTGTGCAACTTTTTCATATGGGGTGAGCTTAGGTTTGGCAAGTGTGTTAGCTTTACCCTTAGATTCATTTTGAGTGTTCTTTTTCAAAAGACTAGAGGAAGATTGGCAAGAAGAGTTACCATTCTTACCGTTCTGAGGAGTTTGAGAGGTACTATGAGAAGACTTGTTCTCCTTAGGCTCTCTTATTGTGCTTTATCTCCTGTGCGAGAGCAATCGCTACCGCCTTGTTGAGATCGATTGGATCGAGTACCTCGACATCATACTTGATATACTCGTCCAATCCATAAAGGAATGCCTCTTTGCGTTCATCATCCGATTTGCGTAATTGGGTGACGAGCTGCAAAATACGATTAGAGAAAGACATAATTGGCATGTAAGGTGCAGTGGAAATGAATGTTGAACTTTGCGCAAGATGAGTGCTCCAAACTGTGTTCAAGGGTTCCTTTTACTTACGGAAGGGAGAGCCTTCCGTTCCTTTAGTGAGAGAGTGCAAATGATCACAAACAAAGTGGTAAACACTGTGAATGAAGGTGTTGAGACTGAGAGATAGAGAGAGAAGAATACGACACCAGAATGTTGTCAAACCCTCCTCCAAAGGCCCCACTCTCTATGGGGAGAGCGGTCTACTATTGATTGCACAAATCTCTACAATGCAATGGACTTGCCGACGGTGAGGACGGCGACGAGACGGGTTGAAATCTGAAAACGCTAAGGGCTTAAATCTGCAAATCTTGTATCTGTTGAATTCTGACTCTATGTCGGTGACGATGGCGATGACGACGATGCGATGACAACGTGCTGAAAAAGCAGATTTCGACCTTTGCGTTTTCCGGGCTGAATCTGCAAACTTTGGCTGATCTAACCGTGCAGCGAGGATCTGCTGCGGGAAGGTGATATTTGCAAAGTTCGGGGCTGTTCTGTGGTGTCTTGATGTTGAAAATGCAAAACGCTAATGCATGCGTTGGTTCTGTCGCGGTGAATCTGCAAAACGCTAAGGGTTTTGCTGTCCAAAAACGCTAGGGCTGATCTGGGGTCTACTGCAAAAACCCGGGGGGATCTGTTGTGTCTACTGTCGCCACGCTGCTGCAAATGCAAAACGTTGAGCTGATCTGCAAATCTGAAAACGTTGGGCTTGTTCTTTGCTGAAAACGCTATATTATCTGCGGCGGGGGGGTCTTGCTGAGAAGGTGCTCTGTTGGATGTCAGGTCCCTGCTGCCTCTACTGCCAGAAAGTGCTAGCGCTAGGGTTTCTTATATACTTGCTTGTCAAAATTGCCCTATCCAGTTTCCCAACAAAGTCACTTATTGATAATAAGTGAAAAATGGCTAAAATAGGGAAAATAGGTCTGTGCATTATAAAAATGTTCCTGATGGGTTCTGATGGTAATCTAATGATCATGCTGTGTGCAACCAGAGAATACGTATCTACTCTAAGTGCCTGGACATGCACGGTTTGCGAACAGACTCACAAAAGTGCCAAAACACTTCCTAAGCTAGGCTAACTGAACTGAACTGAACCCATGTCATGAAATAGCTTGTCCACGTACACATAGGGTTAGATGTGCACGTGACATACCCTCTTTTTCAAAGTGAGGTATTGGTACCGAACTGTATGGCGTCGAGGGAGATCGCCAATAGCGTGTGGAATCCTAGAAAGGACTCTTCGGCGGCCCACTCTGATGCGTGGGTCATGCGATACTTGAACTTCATGAAAGTTTGCAATGCTTGCTTCTTTAGGCCGCGCCGAAAGCGACACAAACTCATCTGTGGCTCCTTCGATGCTTCAACTACGTTGATAGTCATGCATCTACCTTCTTCAAAAATCTCTGAGAATGAAAATTCTTGAAACCACTTTCAACACAAAAATATGAACATACCCATTCCATGTAAAGTGACTGGAAAAGTTTTAGTCGCCTCTAAAGATTGTGCATGCAATGTAGATGAACAAAGAGACGGAGTGCCAAACCATTTATCAAACACACGCAAACAGTGGGGTCGAATCTTGACTTTCTGATTTGAATCAATCAACTGTGGCAAATCACAATGGAAATGCCGATGCTTGATGCTCAATCGTTCGTGTGCTCTTTCGGATACTGTGTCATGCCAAGGAAGAGACATGGAATGTGAATTCCTTGGGTGCAAAAGTTTCTTTTTTTCAAGAGTAATCCGCATACATCCGTGCTCATTCATGAGTGAATCGTGTTCATCGTACAATATGGCATGCCTATGAAAAGGGATCACATAAAGACGATGATTAAAGTATAGGAAAACATCATGAATGAAACACTCGAACAATGCGTGTTGACTAATCATTCGAACACATAATACTTCTTGTGAGGGGTTCACAGGATTAGTTAACACGCATTGTTTGAGGGTTTTATTCGTGATCGTTTCCTATATTTTAGTCAGTGTCTTTATGTGATCTCTTTTCTTAGGCATGATGACATATTGTACGTTGAGCACGATTCACTCGTGAATGAGCACGGATGTATGCGGATGATTCATGAAAAGATGAAATGTTTGCATCCAAGGAATTCACATCCCATGTTTCTTTCTTGGCACGACACAGTTGTAGAAAGAGCACAAGAAAGTATGAGCACCAAGCATGGGCATTTCCGTTGTGAATTGCCACAGTTGATTGATTTAGGTCAGAAGAGAAAGATTCGATCTCACTGTTTGCGTGTGTATGGTGAACGGTTTGGCACTCCGTCTATTTGTTCATCTACATTGCATGCACAGTCTTTTAGGAAGACTAGAATTTTTCGAGTCACTGTACATCGAATGAGTATGTTCATGTTTTTGTGTTGGCAGTGGTTTCAGGAATTTTCATCCTCGGAGATTCTTGAAGACGGTAGATGCATGATTATCGACGAAGTTGAAGCATTGAAGGAGCCACATAAGACTTTATGTCACTTTCGGCGCGGCCCAAAGAAGCAAACGTTGCAGACCTTTATGAAGTTCAAGTATCGCACAACCCACACATCAGAGTGGGCCGGTGAAGAGTCCTTTCGAGGATTCCGGATGTTGCTGGCGATCTCCCTCGACACTATACAGTTCGGTACCAGTACCTCACTTTGAAAAGGAGGGGATGTCACGTGACACATCCAACCCTATGTGTCCGTGGACAAGGTACAGCATGACCAGGGTTCAGTTGAGTCAAGTCAGTCTAGAATAGGAAGTGATCTGGCACTTTTGTGAGTCTGTTCGTAGATCATGCATGTTCAGACACTTAGGTTAGATGCATATCCTCTGGCTGCACACAACATGATCATAAGATTTCCATCAGAACCCATCAGAAGAATTTTTACAGTGCATAGACCTATTTTCTCTATTTTTAACATTTTTCACTTATTATTTTTAAGTGACTTTTGTTGGGTACTAGGTAGGGCAAATTTGATAAGCTTGTATATATAGAAACCTAGCACTAGCACTTTCTGGCAGAAGAGGCAGCAGGAACTCAGTTCAACAGGCACCTTCTCAGCAGGACCCCAAGAGGCCTAGCGTTTTTGCATCAGAAGCAAGACCTAGTGTTTTTGTAAGGTGCAGCGGAAGTGAATGTTAAACTTTGCTCAAGATGAGTGCTCCAAACTGTGCTCAAGGGTTTCTTTTACTTACGGAAGGGAGAGCCTTCCGTTCCTTTAGTGAGAGAGTGCAATGGACACAAACAAAGTGAGTAAACACTGTGAATGAAGGTGCTGAGACTGAGAGATAGAGAGAGAAGAGAATTCGACACCAGAATGTTGTCAAACCCTCCTCCGAAGGCCCCACTCTCTTTGGCGAGAGCGGTGTACTATTGATTGCACAAATCTCTACAATGCTTGGACTTGCCGACGATGTCGACGATGATGAGGACGACGAGAGATGGGCTGAAATCTGAAAATGTCAAGCTTGAAATCTGCAAATCTTTATCTGCTGAATTTTGACTCTATGTCGGTGACGACAGCGATGATGGCGATGCAACGACGGTGCGGTGAAAACGCAGATGCTGAAATTTGCGTTTTCCGAGCTGAATCTGCAAACTTCGCAGGATCTGACCGTATGGAGAGGATCTGTTGCGGGAAGGTGAGATCTGCGAGGTTCAGGATCTTTCCTGCGGTGTGCCTATGCTGAAAACTGAAAACGCTGGTCCTCTTTATTGATCTGCCGTGGAAGAGAACTGCAAACGCTAGGTTGATATGTTGCTCCCAAAACGCTAGGCTGATCTGGGGTCAATCTGCAAAAACGCCAGGTGTCTTGCTGTGCTGATGCAAACGCTAGGTGTCTTGCTTGGTCATGTGGTCGCCGGGTTGCTCTTGATGAAAAACGCTGGGTTGCCCTTGGGTCTATTGCTGAAAATGCAAGTGTTTACCGCCGGTAGGGGGTCTTGTTGAGAAGGTGCCTGTTGAACGCGAAGTTCTTGCTGCCTCTTATGCTAGAAAGTGCTAGCGCTAGGTTTGCTTATATACAAACTTAGCAAAATTGCCCTACATACTTTCCAACAAAAGTCACTTTAAAATAATAAGTAAAAAATGTCAAAAATAGGAAAAATAGGTCTATGCATTGTAAAAATGCTCCTTCTGATGAAAATATGATGATCATGCTGTGTGCAACCGGAGGATATGCATCTAATCTAAGTGTCTGGACATGCACGGTCTGCGAACAGACTCACAATACACTTACTATTCTAGACCGACTTGATTGAACTGAACTCTGGTCATGCTGTACCCTGGTCATGCTGTAGCTTGTCCACGGACACAGGGTTGGATGTGTCACGTGACAGTTTTGCACCAAGACCAGCCAGTGTTTCCTTCAATCTGCAGATCAGCCGAGCGTTTTGCAATTGCAGTAGCATGGCGACAACAAATCAGCCCTAGCGTTAGCAGATTATTCCCGCATGACACCAAATCAGCCTAGCGTTTTTGGAGCAGCATAACAGTCAACGTTTTTGCAAGTTCCGTTGCGACAAGACAACAAGAAGACCAGCGTTTTCAGTTTTCAGGAGTCAGACTCTGTAGTAGAACCCCCGAACCTCGCAGATCTCACCTTCTTGCAGCAGATCCTCGTTGCACGGTTCGATCCAGCGTCGTTCACAGTTTCAGCCCGGAAAACACAGATTTCAGCATCTGCGTTTTCAGCGTGTCGTCGTCGCATCGTCGTCATCGACATAGAGTCAAAATTCAACAGATAAAGATTTGCAGATTTCAGCCCTTAGCGTTTTCAGATTTCAGCCCGTCTCGTCATCGTCCTCATTGTCATCGACATCGTTGGCAAGTCCAAGCATTGTAGAGATTTGTGCAATCAATAGTAGACCGCTCTCGCCAAAGAGAGTGGGGCCTTTGGAGGAGAGTCTGACAACATTTTGGTGTCGTATTCTCTTCTCTCTATCTCTCAATCTCATGCACCTTCATTCACAATGTCTACTCACTTTGTTTGTGTCCATTGCACTCTCTCACTAAAGGAATGGAAGGCTCTCCCTTCCGTAAGTAAAAGGAACCCTTGAGCACAGTTCGGAGCAGTTATCTTGAGCAAAGTTCAATATTCATTCCGTTGCACCTTACACAACCGCAACAAGCAAAAAATTTTCTGTGGTTCTTTCCATGAGTGCCACAAAACATTGCCAAAGCTCTGATACCAATGTAAGGTGCAACGGAAGTGAATGTTGAACTTTGCTCAAGATGAGTGCTCCGAATTGTGCTGAAGGGTTCCTTTTACTTACGGAAGGGAGAGCCTTCCGTTCCTTCATGAGAGAGTGCAAATGATCACAAATAAAGTGGAAAAACATTGTGAATGAAGGTACTGAGAGAGAGAGAGAGAAAGAAAGAAAGAAAGAAAGAAAGATTTTTAACGTCTATGTCAGGCCGAAATCGGCCTATGAGAGAGAGAGAGAGAGAGAGAGAGAGAGAGAGAGAGAGAGAGAGAGAGAGAGAGAGAGAGAAGAATGCGACACGAGAATGTTGTCAAACCCTCCTCCAAGGGGCTCCACTCTCTATGGCGAGAGATGTCTATGCTATTGATTGCACAAATCTGGTATAACGGTCTAGATGCAAGTTGCTGACGATGTCGACGACAATGATGACGGCAACAAGACGGGCTGAAAACTGAAAACGCTAGGGGCGGAAATTTGCAAATCTGCTATCTGCTGAATTTTGACATTGTGTTGGCGAGGACGGCGATGACGACGATGCGATGACGATGCGTTGAAAACGCAGATGTTGGAATTTGCGAACAACGGGTTGAAACTGAAAACGTTGGTTGATCTGAACGCGCGGCGAGGATCTGCTGGAAGGTGAGATCTGCAAGGTTAGGGGCTGTACGTGCGGAGTCTAAGTGCTGAAATTTGGAAATGCTGATGCTAAGGCTGATTCTATCGCCATGAATCTGCAGAACGTTGATGTTGATTTGCAATTGCAAAAACGCCAGGATGTTGTCACAAGGCTGGCACCACGTGCCAATAGAAAAGAACAGACTGAACAAACTTCAAACACTTCAATATCAATTGAACTGAAAGAGAGAGACGACACGCGACATGGAGTGGCATAATTTCACCCCAGAGAGTATTGGCCCCAAAACTTTGCGCCCCTTTCGGTATTTCTTTATATTGCATCAACACAGTACAAACCGGTACTCCAGACTCTACACCTTCTCCAGGAAGCATGCCAGAGAATGAGTCCTAGCCCCATATTTAAAGGCCCTTGGCCTAAAAAGCAATTACAGTGAAAAGCCTTTAAACTTAAAAGCATCTGGTCCAAAAGCAAAGCCAAAAAGTTTCGAGCGTAAATCACGGAAATCCGTACAGCCTGCCACGTCATCAGCTAGTGCAAAACGCGGAAATCCGTACAGCTTGCCACGTCATCATGTCATTGCAAATTTCGGAAATCTACCTACTGTCCTTAGGGTTAGGGTTAGGGTTTCCAAAATTAGGGTTTCAGCAATTAGGGTTTTTGGCAAAAATTAGGGTTAGGGTTTTTGCTCTCGGGCAACCACGTCATCACTTTGTGACACTTCTTCTGTTACTTGTTCTTCTTAGGGTTTAGGCCCCTCGGCCAGTAGCTCTGGTCTTCAGGAGGTTGACACGTCAGCAGTTTGTTACAGCTGCTCTTGTATTTGCAAAAAGGCTAGGGTGATTCTGTGATCTGCTAATGCCAAGCTCTCTGTTGCAGAAACGCCAAGGCTGATCTGTTGTAGAAAACGCTGGCTGGTCTTGATGGTTGAAAACGCTAAGGAATTCTGCCGGTCCTGCTGAGAAGGTGCACTGCAAGTGTAGGAACTTCTGCTGCCTCTTTTGCCAGAAAGTGCTAGCGCTAGGTTTCTTTTATAGAACTTAACAAATTTGCCCTACCCAGTTTCTCAACAAAGGCACTTATTAATAATAAGGGAAAAATGGATAAAATGGGAAAAATGGGTTCTGCGCACTGTAAATGCTCATGATGGATACCGACTGTAATGCTGATGATCATGCTGTGTGCAACCAGAGGATATGCAACTACTATAAGTGCTTGGACATGCACGGCGTGCGAACAGACTCACAAAGGTGCCAGAACACTTCCTGAGCTGACCTTAATCTTGGACCTGAAGTAGCTTGTCCACATGTACATAGGGTTAGATGTGCACGTGACATTCACTTGGGGACCTTAGATTGCAGCGTTTGACATACTCAAGTAGAAGCTTTACTATCATTAGATATGAGTGCGTCAAGCTTTGCCAAGTGAACTTCCACAAGGCAAACTTAACTTTGTCATAGTTTTTGTCTTTGTTCGGCAGACACAATGGTGTCGAGCTCACGTGAGGTTGCTCCACGTAGTAGGTCACTCCCAACAATGATAGGTGAGGGGGTTCTCTTGAGTGTGGCAAGGTAGAATTTGTACGTCGTACGGATCTGTATGGTATCGTATTGTTTGGTCGTATGTGTAAAACGATTCTTTTTAACAATTTTGTATTTTGGCCTTGCGGCACCGTTCAAGGGTTATAAGTGTTAGCTTTACACCACTCTGTTGCTTCACACAGGTCTAGGGCACTTCCTTGTACAACTAGTGTCTCTGAGCTGGCCACCCATAGCATAGGTTGTACCTTGTCCGGCCGCCTTAGTTTGGGGCTGGCCGTCCGCTTGAGTTCGGGGCCCACCTTGGGCACTTATATATATGGGGCCAGGGGGGTACACATTTCATTATCATCTGATCATTGTACAGGTCTTCTACTCTGGTAGTCAGTGGGGGACTGATCGCCCCCTCTTCCTTGTATCAGCGTTTTGTGTTTCTCTCTCTCTCTCTCTCTCTCTCTCTCTCTCTCTCTCTCTCTCTCTCTCTCTCTCTCTCTCTCTCTCTTCGGGGTAGTCCATGCCCCGTGTGAGCGGATACAGATGGGAGACAACTTGCAGACAAGAGACTAGATCAGAGCACAGAGGACGAGGTTCAGGAGGAGTGGTAGTCTTATTCAAGGAGGAGCTACAGTCTCTGATACATATAGCTCGGAGGGATGAGCATGCTAGGTACATGTGGGTGAGATTGAAGGCAGAGACATGCATATATCTCTACATCGCTATTTGCTATTTCCCTCCTAGTACGTCAGTATATGCATCACCTACAGAACAATCCCCCTTCTCTATTTTGGATGATGATATATGGGAGTTTTCCAAAGATGGCGACATTATTATCTTGGGGGATTTCAATGTTAAGACTGCCCATCACGAGACAGTACTCTATGATACCTTAGAGGAGTTGATGCGAGAGCTTGATATTACAGAAATGGGTCTATCTAGATTATTACAGGATGAGGAGCACACTGAGTATGGCAGATACTTGATCGATATGGTGACTGCACATGGATTGGCCATTTTGAATGGCCTACAGAGATTCCTTGCAGCAGGTGGTTTTACATGTTTTCCACATCGTCATGGCGCTAGTACAGTGGATTATGTAATGGCTCCGCCAAGACTCATTCCTTCCTTTCAGGATTTCATGGTGGGAACTAGGCCAGTTGGGGTAGCAGTCGATCATGCTATCTTGTCTTCCACTCTATCGTTCTAGTTCAACACAACTCCATTAGGAGAGGCCTCCACACATACTCGATATACTTTCACGAGGGAGACGGATCACGTGTACACTGATGAGATATACAGGCAGCTATGCACTCAGGAGCTAGGACGACCACTAGATGAGCTCACCTAGATTCTGACAGAGACGCTCCATGATGCAGCATCAGAGGCATATCCCCATAGCCAGCCTACACGCAGACGATGGGGGAGCATGCCTCAGAATAGTTGGTATTATGAGGAGTGTAGAGAGACGAGGATGAGATTACAAAGAGAGGTGCTCATGGATACTACTACACATAGACAATCACGGATTATCTTCCGCCGCCTAGTGCGACGAAAGAAAGGGGCTTACCTATCTCAATTAGAGCGTGATCTGTATGAGTTGTTTATGAGTCAGGACTCTAGTGAGGCATGGAGGCTTTTCGATGAGCACTCTCCACCGCGAGCCATCACTTCCACAGAGACGTGGGGGGAATATGCTACATCTCTCTATACAACATCTTTGCCTGACCCTCCAGAGGCATGCCCAGAAACATGTACTTTCTTTACTGCTGAGGGGGTAAGGGAAAGCCATTTACAAGATGAAGACATGAAGAGCACAGGATTATGATGGTCTGGTAGCAGAGCACTTTATCCATGCCCGAGTTATGCTTGCAGAGCCTCTTGCTATGATGTTTAATAGAGCCATGTACGAGGGTTTCCGTGAGGCTTGGAGTGTGTCTACTATTGTGCCTATCTTCAAGTTGGAAGACCCTATGTTTCCCAGGAATCACCGAACCATCATGGTTGGTCACACTCTGGCTAGGCTATACGCATCAATTCTTGAGCATGAGTTGAGTGGATGGGCAGAGAGAGAGGGCATACGGGCAACATGACAGGTAGGGTTCATGAGAGGTTTCTCCACTCTTGACCAGATTTTGACACTCAGAGCCATTATTGAGGAGGGTAGACACCATGGCAGGAGGATATATTGTAGCTTTGTGGATTTCCGCAAAGCCTTTGATACAGTGCCACGAGCCAGACTCATACGCAAATTGCAAGACATTGGGGTGCCCACAGAGCTGATCTGGGGGATCTTAGCTTTATACAGGACAGTGGTAGGACAAGTACACACTACTCAAGGCATGTCCGACATGGTTCACTCCATTGGGGTGAAGCAGGGTTGCCCCCTATCTCCGGCTCTCTTTGGGATATATGTAGATGAGTTTTCAGATTCTGTGCAGGCAGAGGGTGATAGAGGTGCTCAGCTTGCAGGGACATGGATTCCGTTGCTCTTATATGCTGATGGTATTGTGCTGATCTCAAATTCTCCAGAGGGGAAGCAGTGTCATTTGGATGCGTTGCATGTATTTGCACGAGACAATGGATTGTCTGTGAACCTTGGTAAGACCAAGGTAATGGTGTTTAACACCACAACGCAATGGGTAAGGAGGTCCGCCCCCACTTTTACATATGGTTGAGAGACTGTGGAGTATGCAGATACATACACTTACCTTGGGGCGGTTTTCAGTGGTCCAGTATTTTCCCCTGAGGCGTACATCAGATACGCGATTGACCAGAGCCTATGCAGCATTGGGGAGACTTGAGACGATTTGTTTGCAGGTTCAGTTCCAAGAACCTCGGACAAAGCTTTGGCTCTTTGACACTTTGGTCACTTCGGCCATGCTGTATGGAGTGGAGATATGGGGTCCCTCAGTTGATCATCATAGCAGAGCTGGCAATATTGATGGATGGAGATGTATGAAGAAGCCCTTGGTGTCTATGATTTCTCGGATGATTAGGGCCAAGGCCTCAATACCACATGACATTATTAGGGCGGAGCTCGCTGCTCCCCCATTGGTAGTGGAGGCACTCACTCGATCAGTTTCATTTATGCATAGCATTTGGGCTCTCCCTAGAGACAGATATGCTTGATTAGCACTAGAGTCTTCGCGACAATTGGCATTGCAGGGAGATAGATCATGTTGGTATGCAGAGATGGCATCTTGGTTTCAGTTACATGGCTTTAGTATGGATCAGCTACTCCCATTTCAGTACTCTCTGGATGCACCCTCCATCTCCCTCACTAGGGCAGAGATTACCAGGCTCATCAGACAGGACTTGATTCAATTGGATACAAAGAGGACATGGATACAACCTACGCATGAGCTAGGTACAAAGATGACTTTCTATAGAGAGCATCTTCTCCAACTCACGAAGGATGGTTTTGTGATCAAACCAGGATACATGGACACTCATCTATCCCACGGGATACGATGTGCTATTGGTCAGATACGCACATCCCCACATCAGCTAGAGATCGAGACAGACAGATTTAGAGGAGTACCCGTTGAGTCCAGGATTTGTCAGGTGTGCCATATAGAGCCAGAGACAGAGCTACATTACGTATGTCACTACCCAGTATACTATGAGATACGAGGCCGCTTTCATTGTCTATTCAGAGAGGGTTTTTGGCCACTTTCTAGAGTCATGAGATACCAGGATCAGAGATGCCTCTGATTATACTTACTGGAGACTCGCAAACACAGAGAGGACCTCTTGAAGAGGGGCACAATGAGAGATCCAGCAACAGCGGAAGATTACAGATTTCTTTCAGTCATAGACAGAGGAGTTCGAGCAGCCGCAACAACATAACAACACCAGAGGCATATTGCTTGATCGGGCGATAAGAGTTGGGGCGGTCACGTCGCCCACGGATGAGGGGGCCCTCTCGACGTCGACGTAGACTGCGACATAGGAGCCGTCCCGACAAAGTGCCTACCTTGGAGGACATTGAATCTCTATAGCCTTTTGGATACTGATGTATATGTATATCATGCCTCGACTGTCAGAGAGCTCCATTGTATCCCCCCCCCCCCCCCCCCCCTTCCTTTTGTATTCCCTTTGTACCCCACCCCTACCCACTATTTTCTTTTCAGTTCTTTGTACTTTTTGTACCCAAACCTGGTATTAGATTCACCACACGTAACCTTTTGGTCTCATAGGTCATTTTGGCCTTTTGAAGACGTTAATATTACATTTCATTTCATTCATTTTCATCTCTCTCTCTCTCTCTCTCTCTCTCTCTCTCTCTCTCCCGCACACGTGCACTCTCACATGGTATCAGAGCTCAGGCTCTTCATGTTTTAGGTGCATCACCTTTCTGCATGAGGTTCTCCTTTGGAGGATATCCATCGTGAAGACCTCATCCTTCCCCTAGTGTTGTTGTTGGAGAACACCAGATCTCTACCCTCCCCCATTAGTGCTAGCCACAGAGGCCTGTTTTATCCGCGGAACTACTTGTGCTCCATCTCTGTTTTTGGGAGTATCTGCGTTTCAGCCAGCAGCTGCGTATTCAGCAGAGGGGAGCGCTTGGCCACACCCTCTATGGATCTTGCCTACCCCACCCGGCCTTGCATCCAGTGCATTGCCGTCCCGATTCCTCTTCATCTGCTACATATTTCAGCCATATACCACTGCTGTTTTTTTTCTCTGTTTTCAGCCCTTTGACGGCTGTGGACACAAGGATAAACCCTCCCTACACCCTCTGCACCGCTCCGGACCATGCCGGGAGCATACGAGCACGCTGAAAATCGCTGGACAGCAGCGTTTTCATCACCTCGTAGTTGCGTTTTTGGGTGGACAGCAGCCTCTTGGCTTGTGTTTTTCATAGAGGATGAAGCTACCTCTTATCAGGACACCATCTGATGGTGATCCGTGCGGTCTCTCAGTGACTGCTGTAGTACACAGTATCTTTGACAATCGGCTTGATCATCTACGGGCGTATGATCCTTGGGGAGATTCATTCATTCCAGCCATCATTCGGCGGTTGCGCACTCCAGAGGGGGTGGTGATTTGTGGTTTGGCTATGGACACACCTATGCACTCATCAGAGGAGTTCACACGAGATAAGGCCATGCTCATGGCATATGGGATCATGACATTCCCAGAGAAGACACCACCATCTTGCGTGGACAGACACTTACCACTTGACCTTGACACTTCAGATCACTTGCTTACACAAAAGCTTCTACATGGACTTAGGGAGAGGATCTTGGATCTCTTCTTGGACAGGTTCATTGCTTGGATCTACAGATTGGAGTGGGGCTTTAGTGGTTTGGACTCTCTTGGAGAGTTTACCCGCAAGATGCGGGAGATCAGGCATCCTTCGACTACATCCGGAGTCACTTGGAGCTTGGCTTGGATGATAGTGCAGTTGCTCTTCTACACTCCTGATCATTTGGATTGCTACCTTTAGAGTTGCTTACACTCACCCTCGGTAACCTTACATGTAAGGTGCAAGTTGCAACGGAAGTGAATGTTGAACTTTGCTCAAGATGAGTGCTCCGAATTGTGCTCAAGGTTCCTTTTTACTTAGGGAAGGGAGAACCTTCCGTTCCTTTAGTGAGAGAGTGCAATGGACACAAACAAAGTGATGAACACTATGAATGAAGGTGCATGAGACCGAGAGATAGAGAGAGAAGAATACGACACCAAAATGTTGTCAAACCTTTCGTCGAAGGCCCCACTCTCTATGGCGAGAGCGGTCTATGGAACCGGCCCGTGGGGCGGTAGGCGTTGGCTTTCACCCGAAATTCTTTACTTTAGACACACACAGAGAGAATGTGCAAAGGAAACGTGCTACGGGAATTAACACTTGAATACACACACGCCTCGGAAGCTAGAATGCCCCGAGCAGACGCCGACAACCTGTAGGCCCCAAAATTGGCACCCCTTTCGGTATTTCTTTATTCTTTAGGAGGGTAAATTACAAAGATGAGTCCCAGGAATCTTTTACCTGTATCCCGCAAGATACTACCTGATTTGGCCAAATTTCGACAGCATAACAGCCCCAAAACTTGCACGAAATCAATTCCCCTGCTAGAACTCGCTTCTATTGGCGTATACCCTCTGATTCTTGTCTAAAAACAGTAAATTCAGCACGCTGTATTTACTGGTTTTTGCCCTGTTTTCAGCCCCAAAGAGTCTCCTAGTTGTCCTCGGCCAGTGGGGCACAATTCCCAATGGTCCTGGCGTTCGTATGGCTGAAAAAACAATCAATTTACAGCGCATACACAACGCTGATCTTGCACCTGTACGGTGAGGTTATGACCCTCACCGGTGCCTGCTTTGGAGTAGCAGTCAGCTACCCCTGTTCCTGCTCAAGGAGGCTCTTGCCTCAGCACAAAAGCATGAACCCACACAGCTGTACATCAGTCAAATGAGGAGCCCTCTTGTGGGGCATCACATAACTGCACGTAGGGGAAAGAGAGAGCAGTGTGTAGCGTGCAGGGCATCACTCCTAGCACCATACTGTGAGAATGGCGATGGAGAGAGAGAAAGTGCCAACGTTGGAATAGAGAGGGAGTGGGTAAACGGGTTCCCAATGGAACCTCTCTACTATCGTAAGTGTACAAAGATGTCAAATGCATGTGGGGTAGGCCTAGCATATATACTAGGCCCCAAGGCCCCCACGACCTCATGAGATAACAACCCACGACCCAACAATGGGATAAATACCCTAAGGTATAAAACCATCCGAAGTGGTGTGATGAATGAAAAATAAGTGACCATGTGCAATGTGCACATGTGACCCTAGGCTTTAGATGTGACATGGGTGGCCAACTCGGACCATACTAGCCGTACATAAAGTGTGTGATATGCAGTCGGAGATGTAATCTCTAACACCCCCTCTCAGCACCGGATGTTGAACAAACAGAAAGAATGCGGTGAATAGAAGCCAAAATCTACTGGGAAACAGCCTTGGTGAAGATGTCTGCAGCATTGTCCACCGTACGGACGTACTCCAATTGCAAATCTCCAGCCAGAATCCTCTCGCGTACATAGTGATACTGCACCTCGATGTGCTTGGTCCTTGCATGGAAGACCGGATTCTTGGCGATGGCGATGCAACTCTGGTTGTCGCAGGAAAGAAGTGTCGCTGCAGTTTGTGGGAACCCTAGCTCCCCCAGAAGTCTCCGTAGCCAAATGCCCTCGCACGCAGTGTAGCAAGCTGCGCGGTACTCCGCCTCTGTAGATGAGAGCGCAACGGTAGGTTGCCTCTTGCTGCTCCATGAGATAGATCCTGAGCCAAGTGTGAAAACGACTCCAGTAGTCGAGCGTCGAGTGTCGGGATTGCCAGCCCAATCCGAATCGCACCATCCACGAAGTGTGGAACTGCCTGAGCGACGATAGAAGATCCCCAGATCAACCGTGCCAGAAATGTACCTCATCGTACGAAGAGCACACTTCCAGTGTCGCTCTCGAGGCTTGGAGGAAAAAGAACCGAGTATGGAAACAGCGTAGCAGATGTCTGGGCGTGAATAGGTAAGCCACACTAAACAGCCTATGACATTGCGGTACTGTGTCTGGTCAACCCGAGCCAAGGGATCATGGATAGAAAGGTTCTCCCCGGGCTCAAGTGGAGTGCCTATAGGTTTGCACTGTCCCATTCTGTGTCGGTCAAGTGTCACGAGGACGTGGCAACTGCTAACCTTAGTTGTTGGTTTCTTTCCAATGATTTTTGTTTAATTTTTGAGACCCTCTTTTTGAAGTTGCAAATGGTCGGACATTGTATGGCCAATGTGAACGGTAGTTTCACCCGCAGACGGAAAGTTGGTCAGCACTGGAACTTGTAAAGTAAAAGGATGTCTAGGCTCAGTTCAAGATCATGTAGGTTCCCCCGTCACACTTAGCAAGTTGGTGGATACTAGGAAGTGAACTCAATAAAGGCCTAAAGTCAAGGTGTGACTACCAACAGAAAGTATCCGATAGTTGGGCCACATTGCACTTTTGGATGCGGTCCCAATGAGGATAGATGGTCATATGACCACAGGGAGCCCAACGAAATCATTTCCTAAAATTTAGGGAACTGCTATTTTGGGCCGTGAAATGTGTTCGCGTCATTACCTTCGGTATGACCAGGGGAACATTTTATTACGTTGCTGCAAAGTCAACTGATGCACCAGTTGAGAGATTTTTAAGCAGGAACCCCAATGCGGGGAAATTGCATGTATGAGTGCCAAGTGGCACTTTTTGGTCAATTTACCAAGTTTGGGAGAAGAGAATCCGTAACTGACTTTTTGGAGCAGTTTTGGAAGCTGATAATTGTGATTTTCAGCCATTTCTCTCCATTTTTTATCTTCCCATGACTTTACCTAAGACTAAGGAGCTCATTTTCAGCATTGGAAGGCATTAGATGCGTGTTTACAGGGCTGTTTTACTGCGTTTTCAGCGATACGCAGGTTTTGGCAGCCATGGAAATCTTCTCCTTTTTGCATCTATTTGTTCACAGATGCATTACAGGTCAAGGGCAGAAGAGAGGGTGCTCGATTTATGCTGGGGGGATGCTTCATTGAGAACCTGTCAGGTTAAGAGCTATGGAGTGCTTGCTTTCCTCTATGTACAATGTGGTGCTAGGAGTGATGCCCTGCACGCTACACGCTGCTCTCTCTCTCCCCTACGTGCAGTTATGTGATGCCCCATAAGAGGGCTCTTCATTTGACTAATGTACAGTTGTGTGGTTCATGCTTTCGTGCTGAGGCAAGAGCCTCCTTGAGCAGGAACAGGGGTAGCTAATTGCTACTCCAAAGCAGGCACTAGTGAGGGTCATAACCTCACTATACAGGTGCATTTTCAGCGCTGTGTATGCGTTGTAAATTGACTGTTTTTCAGCTATATGGATGCCAGAACCATTGGGAATAGTGCCCCATTGGCAGAGGACAGTTAGGGGACTGTTTGGGGCTGAAAACAGGCCAAAAACCAGTAAATACAACGTGCTGAATTTATTGTTTTTTGGCAGGAATCAGAGGGTTTATGCCAGTGGAAGTGAGTTCCAGCAGGGAAATTGGTTTCGCGCAAGTTTTGGGGTTGTTATGCTACCGAAATTTGGCCAAATCAAGTGGTATCTAGTTGGATACAGGTAAAGGATTCCGAGGACTCTACTTTTTAAATTTACCCTCTCAAAGTATAAAGAAATACCGAAAGGGGCGCCAATTTTGGGGCCTACAGGTTGTCGGCGTCTGCTCGGAGCATTCTAGCTTCCGAGCCGTGTGTGTGCTTAAGTGTTAATTCCCGTCGCAGGTTCTCTTTGCAAAGTGCTCTGTGTGTGTGTCTAAAGTAAAGAATTTTGGGTGAAAGCCAACGTTTACCGCTCCTCCACGGGCTGGTTTCATCAAGTATATCCGTAGCATACTTCCGCTGAGAGAAGAAGATGTCGTGAGGTGTCTGGTAAATCTCAAAACCCAGGAAGAAGTGTAGCAAGCCCAGATCCGTCATCTCAAATGTCTTTTCCAAAGACTGTATGATGGAGCGGATCCTAACTGTCCAAGAACCTGAAAAGATCAAGTCATCAACATATACAATAACAATAGCAACCAAACCGCCCTCTGATGCTACATAGCAGTTCGCGTTACCATGTGTACGCTTCAAACCGAGACTAATGAAAAACTCATCAATCCTCTGATACCAGGCCCTGGAAGCCTGCTTCAGGCCGTATAGCACTTTGTACAGTCGACAGACGTAGTCCTCGAAGCCAGGTTTCGCAAAACCCGGCGGCTGCTCAACATAAATCTCCCCTGTAAGAGTACCGTTGAGGAAGGCACTCTTGACGTCCATCTGATAGATAGGCCAGCTGTAGTGGGCTGCTAATGAGAGTAACATCCGTATAGTAGTCATCCGAGCGGTCGGAGCGAAAGTCTCGTCGAAGTCAACGCCAGGGCGCTGTGCATAGCCCTTGGCCACAAGTCTCGCCTTGTGCTTCTCGATGGAACCGTCAGCTTTGAACTTCGTCTTGAAGATCCAACGCGTCCCAACAATCTTCCGCTTCGTAGGTCGAGGAACAATCTTCCAAGTACCATGCCGCTCAATAGCGTCGAGCTCCATAAGCATCGCACGCTTCTAAGAGTTAGACTCAAGGGCCTCTTTCACTGGAGAGGGCTCTGGGGCCGCAGAAGAAATCCGCGTCATGAGAGCAAAGTTCTCGAACTCGTTGCCCTCGTATACCTGCCTTCGCTGCTGAAGGCGTGCTGAGCGTCTAGGTTGTCCAGGCTCCTGCGGCTGTGGTAACTCCGTCAATCCAGAAGAAGAAACTGTCGAATAAAGCCAACCAGGTACAAGTCGCTCCCGAGGTGCTGCCGCTACGTCCTCTGGAGGGTCCTCAGCACCATCTGCAGACTGGATAGAGTCGGTGTCAGAATCAGCATGATCCAAGGTAGGTACTGGCTGCTGTGGTAGAGGTCTAGGTAGTGGTGGAGGTGGAGGTGGAGGCCCGATTGGTGCGGGAAGGGAGAGAGGTGTCGATGTAGAAGGCTCCGATGTAGACGCCCCCTCTGAAAAGCCGATGAACTGCTCATCAAAGACAACATCACGACTCACTGTAGTGGCCCTGGTGACCGGATCATGAAGGTGAAATCCACTGGACTCTTGATTGTATCCAACGAAGATCATCTTCTTGGACTTAGGATCTAGCTTCGTTCGCTTCTCCTTCGGCACATGCACGAAGGCCGGACACCCAAACACGCGTAGGTGTGCCACAGAGGGCTTGCGCCCATAGTAAGCCTGATAAGGGGTCATAGATGCTACTACTGATGTAGGCGACCTGTTCTGAAGGTAGACCGCCGTGGAACAAGCTTCTGCCCAGAAAACCCGAGCCAGAGAAGCATGCTCGAGCATCGTCCGAGCCATCTCAACAATAGTCCGATTCTTCCGCTCGACCACTCCATTCTGAGATGGAGTGTAAGGAGTAGTCAGCTTGCGCTGTATGCCCTCCGACTTGCAGAACTGCGCGAACTCCTTGGAAGTGAACTCACCTCCGTTGTCTGAGCGAAGAGAGACAATCTTTAAGTCCTCCTTCTCCACCATAGTCTTCCAATCCTTGAAGTAGGATAGGCACTCCGACTTGAGTTTCAAGAAGTAAACCCAAGTGTATCTCGTAAAATCATCCACTAGCACCAACATGTAGAGGGGTCCGCTGAAGGAAGGAGTGGCTTGAGGGCCACAAATGTCGGTGTGGATCAAGGCTAGTGGTCTCGAAGCTCTGGTTTCGGCCTGCTTCGGAAAGGCGTCACGATGTTGCTTGCCCATTTGGCAAGCTGTGCAAACACCCGTAGGAGAGCGAATGCTAGGAAGCCCATCAACCAAGGACTCCCTGGATGCCTGTTGCATGTAGGAATAGTTCAAGTGGCCATATCTGGCGTGCCACAATGAAGAAGATACCGAGCCATGTGATAGTAGTGCTGTGAGCTTGAAGAGGGCGCCGTCTCGCTCACAATGGGCTAGCACTGTGCCAATAGCAGAGTCGGAGATAACAACCTTACCTCCTCCAAATAGTACTTGTGCCCCCTGTGAATCAAGTGAAGCCACTGAAAGAAGGTTGAAGGCTAAGTCAGGTACATACAAAGCCTCCAAAGCACTGTATCGTGGGTCAGTCGAAGATCTGAAAATGGGTATGTGGCCTGTACCAGAGACCGGTACCGTGTGGGAATCACCAAGAGTGATAGTCTGATCTGACGTAGCTGTAAGGAAAGTGAACCAATCCCTCATAGGAGTCATGTGGGCGGTAGCACCGCTGTCCACAATCCATGCTCCAGACTGAGTAGAAGTCAATGCCGCACCGGTAGCAGCAACAAGAGAAATCCCCTCAGATGGCTTGGCAGTCGTCACCGCCGTGGAAGCTATGTTCTTCTTAGCTTTGTCAGCCTCGTCCCGCTTCTTCTTCCGACACTCTGCTTGCTTGTGCCCTTTTTTCTTGCAATAATGGCACTCGATGTCTTTGTTGTTGTTGTTGTTCTTCTTCTTGTCGTTTGACGTAGAAGGTTCGCCCGAATCTGATGTCTGGGCCTTCTTTCCCTTGTCCTTGCCCTTAGCCAGCAATGCACCATCCGCGCCAACAGCTCCTCCTGCCCGAAACTCGGAGTGGCTCTGAGCTCGGGAAGAACCTCTTCCCAGGTAGGCGGGGCTGCAGGGCGTGAGCGTATGATCCCCTGGTAGTAGGAATCAAATCGAAGAGGGAGTTTGAAGAGCAAGTGCTTGGCCATCTGTTGTGTGGTCATGCTGCCTCCAGAGGCGACGAGGTCGTCCCAGATCTCCCGCATCTTGCGAGTCAACCCCAGAAGTGAGTTGAACTGGCTGAACTGTAGGAGGTAAAGCTCCTGCTCTAGCCGAAGACACCTGGCGACAGATTTGTCCTCAAACAATTCCGTAATGCGTTGCCAAAGCTTGTGTGCGTGCTCCTCCGCTTTAACTTCCTGTAGAACCGTGTCAGAGAGGTTCATAAGAAGAAAAGTGTACACCCGACGATCATTGTCGACCCATGAATCAATATCTGCCTGTGAAACAAATCCTGGAGTAAGAACTGGCTTCGTAGCCAATGTGCTGTCCTGAAGCCAATCCTAGAATCCATTGTAGGTGATCAGGGTCTTCACCTTCGTCTTCCAAACACTGTAGTTGGAATTATCCATCTTGGAGGTCTCTGTGAAGACCGTAAAACCATATGCTGCAGGGGCAGCCATGTCTCGTCAATCTCCGTGCAGAAGCGTATGCCCCAAAAAGCAGAGAGATCAAGTCGATGTGAGGGTACCGTGATCAACTGTGCTAGGGATAAGTGCCAGGCAAGCTGTCTACCCAAGAGCAACTGCTAAGGTGCTGAAAATCACTGCTGAACAGTAAAAAACAGCAAGCTTGTACGTCTCCGAACAAGATGGAAACGCTGCAGAAGCGGATGTTGAGTAACTCTGTGTATCTCAGCCTATGAAGGCGCTGAAATGAGAGAAAAAAACAGCAAGGAAACTGGTCCAGGAACTGCACCGGAAGAGGGGTAAAAACACCCGAAGTAGAGGGTACCGGGGAACCAACAAGATCGCTGAACCTCACCTCGTGTGTGCGAAAAAACGCAGCAAACCTGTAAAAAATAGCAGGCTGAAAATCGCTGAAACAGGGAGGTAAATGCCCGGCTAGAATAGGGCAATGAGGGTAAGTGGTAGGGATAGAGAGGGAACTCTGCTGCAAGGTCAACAGACGATTGGGCCTCTCCACTGTGTAACAAGTAAACACAAGCACCGTTAGCAAAGTAGGGAATAGGATAAAAAACTCTGTAGTTAATCCTGTGTGGAGTGGACCAAGGAGGAAAAAAAACGCTGAATGGTAATCCCCCTGTAAGTGTAGATGGCCTGAGGCCTCAAAAACCGAATAGCCTCTGAAAACGCAGATGCTTTAGCACAAAACGCAATGTGTCCAGATTCTGAAAACGCTGGTCTAACTGAAACGCAGCAACTTCAAAAAAACGCAGCCTCTTAAATGGTGTTTCCTCGCGATGGAATGTTGAAGGAAGAAGAGCGCTGCTGCCAGATCCCTGAATTCGCTGTTGGAAGGTAAATGGGCTCTGATACCATGTGAGAATATGGCGATGGAGAGAGAGAGAAAGTGCCAACGCTGGAATAGAGAGAGAGTGGGTAAACGGGTTCCCAATGGAACCTCTCTACTATCATAAATGTACAAAGATGTCAAATACATGTGGGGTGGGCCTAGCATATATACTAGGCCCCAAGGCCCCCACGACCTCATGAGATAACAACCCACGACCCAACAATGGGATAAATACCCTAAGATATAAAACCATCCAAAGTGGGTGTGATGAATGAAAAAGAAGTGACCATGTGCAATGTGCACATGTGACCCTAGGCTCTAGATGTGACATGGGTGGCCAACCCGGACCATACTAGCCGTACATAAAGTGTGTGATATGCAGCCGGAGATGTAATCTCTAACACATACTGTACATAAGAGGGAAAGGAAGCACTCCGTAGCTCTTAACCTGTGACAAAATGCAAATGAAGCCCTCTCCAAGCTTAAAATTCAGCGCATTTTTTCCTGTAGGAGGCAAGTCCATGAAAAACTGACACGGCCCATTTACAAGCATTTGCCCGTTTCGGGTTTGCCGCTTAAAAATATCTCAACTGACGCGTCAATTGACTTCGCGGCAGAGTTGTAAAATGTTCCCCTAGTCATACCGGAGGTAATGAAGCGAACACATTTCACGGCCCAAAATAGCAGTTCCCTAAATTTTAGGAAATGATTCCGTTGGGCTCCCTGTGGTCATCTGACCATCTATCCTCATTGGGATCACATCCAAAAGTGCAATGTGGCCCAATTGTCGGATACTTTCTGTTGGTAGTCACACCTTGACTTTAGGCCTTTATTGAGTTCACTTCCTAGTATCCACCAACTTGCTAAGTGCGACGGGGGGACCTATATGATCTTGCTCTGAGCCTAGACATCCTCTTACCATACGGATTCCAGTGCGGACCACTACTCATCTGCGGGTGAAACTACCGTTCACATTGGCCATGCAATGTCCGACCGTTTGCTACTTCAAGAAGAGGGTCTCAAAAATAAAACAAAACCCCTTGGAAAGAAACCAACAGCTGAAGTTAGCAGTTGCCACGTCCTCGTGACATAGTTAACAGTTGCCACGTCCCCGTGATAGTCTACTTATGATTGCACAAATCTCTACAATGCTTGGACTTGCCGACGATGTTGACGATGATGAGGAGGACGACGAGACGGGCTGAAATCTGAAACTGCTAATGGCTGAAATCTGCAAATCTTTATCTGTCGAATTCTGACTCTATGTCGGTGACGATGTCGATGGCGACGATGCGACGACGACACGCTGAAAACGCAGATGCTGAAATCTGCGTTTTTCGTGCTGAATCTGCAAACTATGTGGGATCTGACCATGCGGCGAGGATCTACTGTGGGAAGGTGAGATCTGCGAGGTTCGGGGGTTCTACTGCGGGTACTGACAGCTGAAAACTGAAAATGCTGATGTTCTTGATGTCCTTGTCGTGAAGGTTTGCAAAAACGCTAGGGCTGAAAATGGTCAGGTTGTGGAGAATCTGCTAACGCTGGTGTTTTCGCTTGGTCTGCTCATTGTTAGCCTGTGGAGAAGCTGCTAACGCTGGGGTTTCTGCTTGGTTTGCTATCGCCAGAAATCTGCAAGGACAAAAACGTTGGTTGATCTGGTCCAAAATGGCCATCTTTCTGCTGTGAAGTAAAAACGCTAGGCCTCTTGGGGGTTCTGCTGAGAATTTACCTGTTGAGTGAGTGCTCCTGCTGCCTCTTCTGCCAGAAAGTGCTAACTCTGGTTTGCTTATATATTATCTTAGCAAAATTACCCTACCTAGTTCCCAACAAAAGTCACTTAATAAATAAGTGAAAAATGTCAAAAATAGGGAAAATAGGTTTAATGCATTGGAAAATTCCCTTGATGGATTCTGATGGGAATGTTGATGATCATGCTGTGTGCAACCGGAGGATATGTATCTAATCTAAGTGCCTGGACATGCACGTTCTACGAACAGACTCACAAAAGTGCCAGATCACTTCCTATTTTAGACTGACTTGACTGAATTGAACCCTTGTCATGCTGTAGCTTGTCCACGGACTCACGTGACATTACAAAAGACTTATCCCCCGACCTGGGCAGTAAGCCACTCCCTGCTCATTCACATTGAGAGCCACACCAAGTTGCGGCTCGGTGCTGTTGTTGACGTGGATTTTGTTTTGGTTGACACCAAAGAATTGGAGGCAAGAGATACAGGCAAGACGGCGTAGACAGATTGGTTTGGCCTTTCCTCTTCTCAAAGGATATTCACAACGTAGATTGCTCAGTCTGGCTTCCCTACTTCTACAAGATGATTACGGTGCAGACAGTTTGGTCTGACGACACCTCTTCTCAGATGCCCTTCACAGTGCAGAGTGTTGAGTCTGGCCTTCCCCTCATCTTGGATTACCCTACCTATTGACATGACACCATCCGGTGGTTGTCCTTGTGGTCTCTCGGTGACTGTTGCAGCTTACGGTAGCTTCTACAACTCAGACTGTTTAGTCTGGCTTTCCTTGTTTCAGAGGACGTTTATGATGCAGATTGCTACATCTGGCCTTCCTGGAGTTTTACACAGCTTAGCCACCTGGCCACCTTGGGTTGCAGTCTCATGCACTGACAGGCTTCCGGTCATTCTCATGACGGTTCTTGGGCTTCCCTGTTTTCTCCGGACGGTTTGACTACAGACACCACATATCCTATTGGGCAGGACAAACACATCAGTGTGATGGGGAAGCGGCTGGCATCTGAAGAGATAGGGAGGGAGCTCTGTTGCTTAAGGTACTACCTTAAAGGTGACAAAGTGCACCACCACCCTGGTGGTGCTATTACTATAAATGACCTCTTGTGCTTTTAATTTCTAATGGAGGGAGGGGAAGGGGGCCTGTTGCATGAGAGGTGACTAAATACTGAAAAGGTCGAAGAGGAGGAGAATATCGTTTCCCGTGTTATGTATTGTGGTTTTCGACTTGGGACAGGGAAACTGCTGCGTAGCATGTTAAGAGTGTCCAATCATCGCACAACCCAAATGCGACATCGGTGATTCTTCCTCAGTTTGCAGGGTTACAAGTGGAGCTCCTCAGGAAGTCTATTGATTATTTTGTCCTTTCTTTTTGGGGGGGTGGGGGTGTGTGTGTAGTGGGGATGGAAAACCGTGGCTGCTTAGCATGCTGGATGAACTAACCTTTATGCTTAGTCTCAAATATGATGTAATGGTTTAAGTTTGTCGGTTGAACTTTTAGTTCAGTTTTTACCAAGTAGTGTGTGTCTTTGTAGCTGCTGGACATGCCAATTTGATAGTTTTATTGAAGATACCATTAGACAAAGAAACAATCTGATTGGTAGTATTTAGTTCTCTTAGTCTGCCTATTAACAATGATATTAATTGGGATTTCAGGTGTCATGGTCATTGGCAAAAGCTCCAGTTTCAAGGATGCGGTTCATGTAAAGAAGATGGGTGTAGTTGTGATGGCCAAGTGTTGAAGGCTATCATGATTTTATCTAGGATTAGGATGAGCTTTTCTAAAACTGTTTGCAAAGTGTTTCGGACAAGCATGGCATGTACAGCTCGAGGCTTGATTATCCTGCATAAATTTTGAAAGTCGAGCTAATTTCAACTTCTTTTAGAGGTAGGCCCTCCATGGGAGTTTGTTGGGAGTAGGACTGTTTCTTTTTACGTCTGTAATGCAGACATGTCTTTTCCCACTCAAAACCCAGCTTAAAGCGAGAAATTCAAGAGTGCAAGTTGGGCGCGGGAATTTGCTCAGGTTGGACTTTTCATAAAGCTAGTTGCGATAAAAATTATGCGCTTGAAAAAAATACATTTTTTGAGGATATCAAAATGAAGATTTGAATGTGCTGAAGGCAACATGAAGGACCTTTGAAAGGTCAAAGACTGGTATTTTTTTCGCATCATTTTAAAGTGATAGATGTTGCTCTATTAATAGTAGTTTATCCACCTGCTCAATGTTAGAAGTATTTTTGCCATCAATTGTTTTGAATGTGACTCATGCACCTACTGTGAATTTGATGATGGTACGACTTATTAGAGGAAGTGCACAAAAAGTGAAGCACAGTTTTAACGAGAGTCCTAGTGTCTGAACATGTGCATTGGTTTGGGTGTCTTTAAGAGAATGTAAAACTGTGAAGATTCTGTTTTTGTGAAAAATTTTAATGCAGTATTTTGTATTATATTTGCAGAATATTGTCATTTGTGAAATGTATGTGATTTCTTGAGGATGCATTTCTACTCAACTCACAAGGAATCTTTGATAGCCAGCGTCTAGCGGAAACCTTTCATTGCTGCCATATAGTCGAGTATATAAATGTCGAGTTTCATGGCTCTCAAGTTGGGCCTTTCTTGTGATTATGGCAAACTTCTCGCTGGGGTGATAACATAGGGTTCGGGGCCCTATTAAGGTTTGGGAATTTGAAGGTGACCCTAGAGCAATTACAGATTCAGAGGTTGAGTTCTTACACAAGGTTATGAGCTGAAATTTTGGGGTCATTGTCTTGGATGGTTTTGGCCATATGAAAGTTTCACAAGTATTGCGAGAGAGCAGGCAAGTGAACCCTTGCAAGGGCATGCTGTCTGTTGATCTTTTGCTAAACATTATTCAGCAAGATATTGTTTAGAACTATTGCTTTAGGGAAAAAAAGGGTTGCAAAGATACCGTTATGGTCTTGGATGGTAAGACATTATTTTTTGGTAAAAGAGGGCTTCCATGGATAATTTGATGTTTGTGGACAACAAAAGAAAGGTTTTAACTTAGTTTGTAAGCAACTATCACCTTGCAATCTTTTTTGAGCATGGCAGTGAACTTTGGAAACAATTTTTACCATTCCTCGCCAGTGTTCCCATTTGCACCTGCATGCTTTCTTCACAACATAAGATTGTTTTCGCTAAGCACACCAGCCTCTTTACTGGTAAACTTAGTGGTGTACTAAGTTTACCAACCTCTCCACTGGTAAATAGCCTTTCAAGTTTTAATTTGAGGAACACTTATCCTGGCAAATTTTGTTAGTATTCAGTGTTCATGTTGCATCATGTTGGTCTAGGGCGTACTTGTATGGTTAGTGTCTCATGGGCATATCTAATCTTTATATATGTAGGGCACATGGGAGGCTAGGGATAACCGCATCAATTGTATCTATTTTCCTTTGGAGGTATGAGGTTCATGGTGGTTATGGGGGGTTGTTCAAGCCCCCTCTCACATCCCTCTCTCTCTCTCTCTCTCTCTCTCTCTCTCTCTCACTCACACACACACACACACACACACACACACACACACACACAAAGTAATTGAGTTGTATTACTTGAGAAACCCCTCAAAACGGTGAAATGGTGCCGATTTCGAGGGCAAGTACAAGATCGAAGTACAAAGCATGCTTGAAGGCAACATTTAAGAAAACCATATACGGCTAGCCACATGGGCATAAGTGAAAACCGGAAGACTAGCGGGGAAAAACATCTCTTGAAGAAACTACAAAGTACCTTGGGTAGCTAAGGAAGAGAGAGGACGACTTGCTTCGACAAGATTGGTGCTCCCCACCAAAATCAAGCTCTTTAATTGCACACCAAAGACCAAGATGACTACAAAGTCATTAGGGGTTGTTGAGAGAGAGAGAAGGAGAGAGCTTGAGCTCTTGCAAGTGTTACACACACCTTTTTCTTCACTAATTCAAGATAAGAACTCTACAATGCGTAAAAGAAAAATACAACACAAGGGAAAATTCGAATAACGATCTAGTGTAAACCACATTAGACACATGCAAAAAGTGATTTGCATTAGACATCCAAAAGCGCAAAGAGATGAAGAATGCCAAAATCCACTCATACCAAGCTCTAAGTGCTTGCTTCACCTCATATAATACTTTTTTTTTGAATCTGCATACAAGGTCACGCAAACACATGTTCACATAACTCTTGGGCTGTATAATATACACAACTTTCTTTAGGTCTTCATTCAAGAAGGCATTCTTTACATCTATTTGTTTCAGCACCCATCCTAAAATTGCAGCCATTGCAATAAACACATGAACGATAACCACCTTGGCTAGTAAACTTGGCCAAAGGTGTGGGGCCATTTGTGGCCAATGTAAAATATTCCCACACCTTTAAAATATACATTAAAAGGGGCCATTTGGGGCTTTAACCCAACAGCTTTCCCTTCATCAGTTTGTAGCCGACTGTGGCATGGTCCATAAGTTCTTGCATGGTGGAGACTTGCTTGGATAGACAATATTCCTGCAATGGTGATGGTAGTCCAATGGTGTATCGCTCGCATAGGGCCTCCAAGAGAACAGATTTAAAGGACACCGGAAGGTACACGTCGAGAAACCTTTGGTTATATTCGTCCATGGTTTCGGTGGCAAGCATTTTCAAGTTGCCCAACTCTGCCAAAATCCGGACTTCAAACATAGAAGTCGAAAGCTAGGAGGAAGGAAGGGAAGAAAAGAAGACGACGAGCTAGGAGGACAGAGGCTCCAAAGCTTGTGTATAGAAGAAGAGAAATCGCTTCTCCTCTCTCCTCGGATACTACTTCTCCACCAGCTCTTCATGATCCGCCAATCTTTCTTGCAGCAAAAGTCTTCTTGTGATCCCCTTAGCGTATACTTTGATTTGATTCCAATGAACACTTCATGCAATATGAAAGCATGACATTGCTCTTTGATAAAGTTTTGTAAGCATCCTTTCAATAATGCATTAAAATAGAAGTAACTTTGAAAATCAGGCAAGCTAGTGTCCCACTAAGATTTGATTCCTTTTTAGTAGCTATTAAAAAAATAAAATAAAAAATAAAAAATATATATATATAGGAAATCACACTAGCTATATGATCTACTAGAGTGTGAGGTAATAATGGGATAGTAGAAAAAAGAAACCAATGCTTTTTTTCCAAAGCTAAAGAGGCACGTCTATTAACTTTTAGTTCCACAATACTTTGTAACGATAAAGTAAGAATATAATACCCTTCAGATAAATACTAGGATGAGATAGAAAACTTATTAATATACTTAGATATGCATATATACATTATGGAAAAATATACTTATGTATTTAAAAAGTCAAAATAAATCTCTTAGCATTCGTTCCCACTATGTACGTGTGGATATGCCTAGTTGTGTCTGAGGAGCTTGTAGTAGCAAGCAGGAGTGGAAGAAGCCGTATCAAGATTCTCGAGAGCCATCTTCAAACGATCTTCGATTGAAGTGTTTCCTTTTAGAGATTGTGCATCTTGGGCTTGTGTATAGGCCTTTGTAATGAACTTTGCAGGTAGATTTTTATTTTGAGCGCGTTTTGATCCCTATTTTGGAGTTAGAGTGCGTTCACATGCAGCAACACTAAAGGTTTGGCTTTCTGCAAATCTACATTTTGGTGGTGCAAAAAGTTCCATTTTGACTGTGATGTTCACAGCTACTGTTTAGTATTGTGAAACATGTGTATGTATGCATAGTCACAGGTGGTTACTGACTTTTTTAGCACACTGCTGAGAGACTTGGTAAAGCGTTGAAAACATATTGTCCAATAATGATTGACTTAACCAGATTTTTAGTGAGAAGCTAAACAAGAACCACTTCCATGTTTGAAAGTTTAGAATTACCAATTTTGTGATGGGAAATGTTATTGGGAATACATTGATGAAGAGCATTAGAAAACACTAATGTTACAAAGGAAGGTCAACTGTAGTGCAAATAAAGGTATTTAAAGATCGGAACGAGTGAGCTCAAACATTCAAGTATTGGATTTTCATAGTGAGTGTGCAGGACACTATGATTGTGCACATACAAGATTCTCACAACCCTAAGAAGGCGCATGACACTTTACTATTGTTGATGGATATGACCAATACAAAAGCGAGGAAGATACAGTTGAAAATTGAGATGAGTACAATGCAAATGAAAAACCTATTTATCAATGACTATTCATTCAAGATAAAGAATGTACGTGAGTCCCTTGCATAAAACGGTGTTACAGTTGATGACAATGATAGGGTGGAAGTATGCTTGTGAGGATTGGGTCCAAAATACAAACATTTCAAAACTAGTATCCATCTTTGAGAGAGTTTTCCTACAATTTGGTGTCCTTACTGATTGCGAAAGAAAAGGATCTTGAGGAAGACTCGTCTATGCAGAACATGAAAAATTCTTAACAGGTCATTTTAGTAATAGAGGAAGAGGAAGAGGACGCGGTATAGGTCATGGAAGTGGTCGAGGAAGAGGCAACCACAAGAACATCAACCAAATAATTCCCAGAGATAGAACCAAGCTGGTTGCAGAAATTATCAAGGCAGAGGGAGTCCAAGAGGTTGTGGTAATGTGCAACGTAACATGTCAACTTTGTTAGGGTAAGCCCAACTTATGGCACAATATGGGAAAAGCCCTCTAGCCACCTGGGAAAAGATAAATGATGAAATGGTCCAATAGCAAGAGGGTGCAACTTCTCTAGCCAATGGTTGTAAGGGACTAAGCCTATATTAGATGGCTATTCTCTAATCAACTAATCGCACTTTGTGCTAACATCATCGTGTCTATACTCTTTCTCTATGCTCTTGCTCTTGGTGTAAACCTAACCCTAATAACACCATAGTGAGATAAAGGATTCATCCACCATAGCCTAGATCATTAATGAAGCTTAGGGTTACCACACACAGCCTCTACAAGTGGTATCAGAGCTGACGGTTCGCACCCATGCCCAATTAATTCCTCTGTTTTGTTTCTCTCTCCCTCATCACTTATCCCATTGATTAAGATTGGGCACGTTCTTGGAAATACTAATGAGCCACTACCCTTCTTAATCAATTAGTCGATGATTAGTGACATTCAATAATTGCTTTTGTGCGTGCAATTTCACAGTCTTTGTGGATTCTTGTATTCAATTTTATCTCATTTTACAGTACCGTTTCTCTCATTGTAGGCATCATTTCCTTGTGAAGTTCAGGTGTGTGCTATGTGCTTCCCGACACCATTCCATTGTATCAATTTATCAATTTTGGCCCTCCTATCAATCTATCAAAAGCTATGCAAATTTTTTTTGATCTTCAAAACCAATCCTTAGTTCCTGCATTTGGACATCATTAGCCCTTTTTTTATTTCTTGCTTTTTTTAGGTGCATGAAGGCCTGCTATGCCGATAATAAGAAAACTTTTTTTAAAGAAAGATTCCACATTGTGGGCCACTTGGCTAAGTGAATAGGTCATTATTGGTTGAGGATTTCTCCGAGAGGTTGAGGCTCGTACCTTAGCAGCCTATTTTGGCTCGTGGAAAGTTGGGCGGATGTAAGCCTCAGATTTCAAATCTCCTTATGCAGGGGAGGCATGTCCGGTCGGACTTTCGAAATTAAAGATCTATACCTGATGCCACCCGTCGCCCACAACTGGCTGCCGCCAAAACCATGGTTGCTGAATCCACTAAGAATCACCACGATATATCAAATTGAGAACTGTAAAGTGTTAATCCAACCAGAACGTCCATGATGTATCGACGAGTAGATGAATCATGTTAGCCTAGGAGTACACCATGACATGATAAAAACACATGAATTCCTTCTAAACCCCAAGTTTGGATTAAGGGGGCAATTGTTAGGGTAAGCTCAACTTGTGGCACCATATGGGAAAGCCCTTTAGCCACCTAGGAAAAGAAAAATGATGAGATGACCCAATAGCAAGAGGGTGTATCTGCTGTAGCCGATGGTTGTAGAGCACAAAACCTATATTTAGAGGTTATTCTCTAATCAATCAATCATACTTTGAGCTAGCATCATTGTGTCTATACTCTCTCTCTATGCTCTTGGCATAACCCTAACACGAAATTGCATTACTTTCACCCTAATAGCACCATGGTGAGCTTAAGGCTTCATCCACCATAGCATAGCTCACTAATGACGCATAGTGCTAGTACACACAACCTCTACAACCATGAGAATGTTGTATGCTGGGGTTGTGTGGAGACATGGTAATTGTGAACGTGGCTGCCTAGACAAGAGGAAGCAAAATAATTATGCAACTACTAGTAGGAATTTAGATGAAGTCAAGAGGTTACTTGTGGTGCAACGCATGTTAAATACTATGTCTACTATGTTAATTTAGATGAAGTCGAGAGGTTACTTGTGGTGCAACGCATGTTAAATACTATGTCTACAAATGTGGAAAAATTTAGTAATAATGTTTGGTATGTGGATTTGGGTCTCCCAATCACATTACCAGTCACGGTGGTGCATCCAAAGTTGGTCGATGCTAGGAGATACGTTGTGCAGTGCTATGGATGCTAACATGTGTAGGCTAAAGGGCTAAAGCAAGTACCATAGACCTAGGTAGGCAGGTAGCAATGGTTGTGTATGTCTAATGTGGTTTTATAAGTTGAAAGGGCTAAATGGGATGGAATATGAAGTGTTGGTTTTTTGCTTGAGGATGAAGAGCTTGAAGCGCTGAGGGAGTTGGTCTAGACGGCTCGTCAAACAGAGCTACAAAGTAAGAGATATGGCCATATGTATGTTTGCCAGGGATTGGTTCTCAGCCAATTTGGTCGCATTGGGAAATGGTGACATCTAATGGTTTTTGAAGCTCAACAAGGTTTGTAGTGGTAGAGGGTAGCATACTAGGCTAACAAGAAGTGTCTGCTTGTTAATCTGATTCCTAGTCAATTAGATGCGGGTAGTTGAAGTTTGTGCCAGTTGGTGGCAATGCAATGCCGGGTGTTTTTTTGCAGTTTTTGGTAGTTGTTTTGAGGGCCTGACAAAGTTGACATGTGGCGGGATTTGTAGAAATCAACGCTGGGAACCTGGTCTCTTGACGAGAGTTTACGGCTCAATCAGTGGGTTGGTGAGCATCAAATGACAGGAGGTGGAAGTTGGGAGGAAATAAAAAGCTTTTTTATGGAGTTTGAGGAGGTTTGAGGGGTCAGTCACCCAGAGATTGATACGTGCAAGAAATTGAACCCATATGCGCTGCCATGAACAAGGAGCATGGGGTATCAGGAGCTTTACTTGAGCAACAAGTTGAGAGGGAGGGCCTTGAGCTTGGCTATGGTGATGAATGTTGGGCGGTGCTCCTAGCGCTTCTGGGACACTGTCACGAGGAGTAGCGAGTGTGAGGGAGATGGCGGTGATGTGGTGCCTTGGTGCCGTTGGGTGTTGCTACGATAGTGGCCGAAGATCATTGACAATTGATGACGTGGCTCCTGCATGGGGTCTGTTCCCGTGGCTATCCATGGCCAATTATTCTTATTGAAGATAAGGGGTCTCCCTTGGGGTTGTCACGGCACCCGACAACCAATTTGGGCACTTGAGGTGCTTCACATGCAATTGGGATTGGAGTGGTTGATCGAGGAGGCAGAGCAAGAAAAAAATATGCTAAATAGGGTGTGCCCATGTGTATACAACATACAAAAAATGCCTAAAGGAGGTGCTGAAGAGGTGCACGAGCCAAGTGAAACCATTTTTTATTCTTGGAAAGTGTAAGACTATTGAGAAGAGTCATTTTTGTAAAAATGAAAGGGGCCAAGGAAGCTGTGGTTTTTTGAAGCCAAGGTTGGGGAGACTCTTAAATGTGGAGAAGAAGAGGTGCAGGAGGAGCGTGCCATGCTCAACACGATGGAGCTCTTGTACATGATTTTTGAACGAGAAGCTCACCATTTCCCCCCTTTTGTGTATGGTTCCCCACTCCTTTCTTGTTTCTGTTGTGCTTTGCTGAGTGTTGTCAGTGTCGGTGTGGTTGGGTGCAACCCCAAACCGAGGTTCGTGTATGCAAAGTGTGTGAGAGAGAGATATAGAGAGAGGTAGGCGTGTGCTTGCAGTGTGGAACAAGGGTTTTACGGGTGTGGAATGTGTTGAGATTTTTGAGAAGTGATAAAACCCTTGGAGTGCTTGATCTTTGCTCTACAAGTAGCACCCTTCGCTGTAGATACATCATGGTTAGAAGCCATATCCTCTACTAAATTTTGCATTCCTCCCTTCCCAAAGTTAGCTCTCAAGGGTAGACCTATATCCCTTGATCGGATCTTACCATCCTTAAAGAACACAACATATTTTCTTAAAGAATCATTAAAATTATCACAATCCCTTCTTACATGATCAATGCTATCAGACCATATACATCTGTGAACAAACCCTTCTTTGGTTTGTTGTCTTTGCCGTGAAGGCAGTGCTGATGGTTGCCCCTTTTCTTCAAGCTTTGCAAGTTTTAGCTTTAATTCACACATGCCTTTCACAATCTCATTCAACACATATTCATCAACTTTTGGAGATACAGTAGAAGGTTTTACCATGTTTTCAGGAGCTAAGGACGTCGATGTAGAAGTATTGATTACCATCTTGTCTCTTCTTCTTTGATGCTTTGCAAGCGGTGAGATTGCATCTTCAACATCATTCCAGTTAGTCTTTAGCCCTTGCTCAGCAATTATTGTCTTCAAGTAGAAGCTCCAAGTTTTCTTGAAGTTCTTTTCCTACTGCTACTGCTTGTAGGAAAAGCTCTGTCTTCTCTAATTCTAGTGTGGCCTTTTCTTTCCTTGTTAATTGAGAATAGCGTCGCTCAAATTCCTTGAACAACTCTATTGGAGAGAGTCCCTCCTTTGGCTTGGCTATCCATTCCAAAAATGTTCTTTTTGTAACTTGCTCTGAATCTTCCATGAAATACTCTTCCTTTAAGCCCAATTTTAATGTTTCCAAGCTTTCCCCATGCCCTTCTCTAATTGATCTTACATATTCCCTAATCTTAGGAGTCACAACCAACTCAAAGCTTTGTATCATCTCACCTTCTGGTACTTGATATAGTTCCATCTCCTTCACATATGTGCGAAGGTACTGTGTCACATCTTTCCCATCAAGCTGATCCATTTTGTTGACAACGGCTTAAATAGTTTTGGTTGTTGAGACCTCCCGTATTTTTGTAGCATGTTGATGTTTCATGAATGAGGAAAATGCTTGAAAAATTTGCATTGTAGCTGGATCAAATTGCACACCATGCTGCCCTATGTGATCACCCATTACTCCCACAGACTCTCACCTTGGCAGTTTCGTGTTGAGTTCACAAAAACTATGTCAAGAATTTGGCGTGCTTGCTAGGAAGGTACCGGACCTCTGGTTGTGAGAGCTTGTGAGGAGGTAGCAAAGGATTCACTCCATGAAGTGTGGTGTTTGGTGGGGTGAATACCTAAAGTGCAGCCATAGAAGACTCTCTCTCACACTCTCATGTACACATAGAACTCTCAAAATAAGACAAAGATAAAAACATCCAATCTTTGATCATATCTAATCAAGGGTAGGGAAAGGATTTATTGATACATTTATAGAGGCTAAGGAGATAAAGTTAGAGATATATATTGGAGTAGAGATGAAAAAAAACAACACATTTTACTTGACAAACCCTTCGGGAGTTATTTGCCATGTTGATGGAGAGAGAAGAAAAGGGAAGACTTCAAGCCTTGATTGATGCACCAAGTTCAAGTCCTTCTTGATTAGAGTTGATCTTCCAAAGATTGCTTACAAGATTGGCTAATCTTCCTCAAGAAACAAGTGTAGACTTAAGATTATGCTTATGGCTAAGTACAATTAGGCATTAATCCTCACACTCCCTAATGAATGGTTTGCAAGGAAGAAGAGGTTCCCTTTTATAGGTGAAAGGAACCCGCAAGGGTTACACAAGAAAGAGAGCAGCCAGTATGAACAAGAACTGGCAAAGTTTAAAATGGGTTGTCCTTGCATGATGTGGGCAGGCTGGGGTCCACCTTTTTGAGCATATCTCCTCAATCGTGGCTCAAAAAAAAAGGGGCAAAAAATTCAGCTCATAAATATAATCCCTATTTTATATACTTTTTCTAATTCGCATTGGAACCATATGTAAAAAAATCATCAAAATAGGGTATCTTTCTTGCAACAAAAGTCTTCTTCTGGTCCCCTTAGCGTAGACTTTCATTTGATTCCATTGGACACCTCATGCAATATGAAAACATGGCAATGCTCTTTGATAAAGTTTTGTAAGCAAGAGGACAAGTCAAGATGTGGTTGAACATGGATCATGATCCATGTACCTCAACCTCAGAATTTGATAAAAATTGGTATATAGCTTGCATATGACCTTGTCTATACATAGTCAAAATTTGGAAAAATTTGAAAAAAAAAAAGATAGGAACATGGATTGCAATCCATGTACCTCTCAGGATGGTGGGGGTATCTGACTTGGTGATCTTGTAGACATACTTGAGAACATCCCAAATCTCAAGTTTGAGCTAAAAATACCTTCGGGAGGCCAAGATACAAGCCAAAGTTCCTGTGTTCTGGTCCTGAGACTATTTTGAGTGTTGTTTCAAGTGCAGTTCACTAAAATTGCTCTAACTTTTGATAGACAACTCCAAATTGAGTCAGGTATAGCTAGGAAGAAAGCTTGCGGGCAATAGCACACACCTAGACCTGAATTTTAGAGCTGAATTTTACTAGGTTTCCTAGATCCAAATTTTTAGGGTACCCCAAGACTAGTTTCCAAAAACCAAAAAAGTCACAAATTCCTGACTTTTGAGAGACCTGATCAGGGGCAGCAAGGGATAAGTTGCACTTACCCAAAGTGGGGTGGACTCACAAGCAGTGATGCCAATTCCTGAAGTGGAAGAACAATGGCCACAGGATCTATGGGAATCGATTAGAAACCAAAAAGATGGTAGTGCTACCTTACAGTCATCACCTATTCCTGAGATAAACATGGATCACAAATTTTTCCCGAGGGATATAAGATCTCTATATGGGGATGCTGGGTCTGTCACATCTAAAGAGATTAAACCACACTCCCTAAAGACGTTGCCATCTTTCATAGGAGAACTTGAAACAAGATCAAAGGTTAAAATGGTACCTTCTCAGTGGAAAGCCACACCAAAAATGATGGATACCAAGAGCTTGCATGAATTGATGTCTTCTCCTATACAATGCACAATTTATCTCTCAGAGCAACTCAAAATTAGACCGCATCTATGGGGCCAAATGGGCAAACACCTAGAAAAAATGGGGCTGAAAAATCCCTTCACATGACCAACTTGCATATGAAAACATGGATGACACCTTGCCTAAGAAACCACAGACAAAGCCAGTACCAGTAAATAAGGTGGGTGACTATTGTGAAGGAGAAGAAGGAAACACCACCTTTCCACTTGACTACAAAGGAGTAAAGACAGTTGCTATATTAGATAGTGGGGTAGGAATTTCCATTGCAACCAAAGGGATATGGAAAAAATGGGGAAAGCCCGCTCTTAGGAAAACTTGAATGAAACTGCAATTAGCGGATGGATACACGGAGAAACCGATTGGAATATTAGAACAAATCATTGTATCCTTGTGTGGCATAGAGTATGAGCACACCTTTGCCATAATGAATTTTGACAAGAGCAACAATTTTGACATCATATTGGGCAGATCATTCATGAGTCAGCTCAAAATGATACAAGATTGGGGCTATGAATATATCTACTTGAGACACAAAGAGGTTACAACAAAAATCAGTGTCAAAGATCATAGTTATAGAGATGTTGTGCGAACCCCGGGGGAAGACTTAAACTCCACAATTGATTTGGAAATCAAAGTGCATATTTGGATGTACGGAGCTCCTAAGAGTGGAAGTCTTAGAAAGCAAGATTGCATCCTAGAGCGTTTAGTAGAAGATGAGGCATATGTACCAGAACCTTTTCTAGAGGAGTTATTTCAACCCTTTGGATGGGATCAAATATTGGCGACTCTTGATGTGTGTGTGAATGAGGCGACCCTGACTAAATTTTGCGATGAAGATGGGTATGAGATAACTCTCTTATTCACGATATTAAAGGTATTGAAGGAAGCTAATGAAGTTTGTGAGTGTGAAAGCAGAAAAGTTGAGACAGACTGCTACATCATGGAGCATGGTTCCAAGGTGCAAATGAAGGAAGCATAGAAACCACAAGAACATTAGGGAAAATTTGGACTCACAAATTAAGGAGTTTGACTTTCTCTTTCATGTCCAAAACGGGCGTGCGGTAAATTTTTTGCAAATCAACTCTAAACTTGGCAGAGATTTGATAGTTAGAATCTACTTTTCAATCTCTTTCTATTGATATATAGCACGCCATGAGATTCCTCATATTTTGAAAGATTCTCTAGATTCTAAACTGAGTTGTCACATCACTAGAGAATTAAAAATAGAATCTTTCAAAATATGAGGAATCTTGTGGCGTGCTATATATCAATAGAAATAGCTTAAAGAGTAGATTCTAACTGTCAAATCTCCACCAAGTTTAGAGTTGACTTGCAAACATTTTATCGCATGCCCATTTTAGACATGAGAGAGGAAGTCAAACTCCTTATAAGGCCCCTTTGTGAGTCCAAATTTTCCCTAATGTATGTCATCATTGACATACCTGAAGAATTGACAAAAGATATTTCAAAGAAGCCAACTCCAGAAAAAGTGCAAATGAAAGCAAATGAAGGAAAAAAGTTTCCAAATTCAACATCAAAGTTCAAAAAATGCAAGATCAAAAGAAGAACAAGGACAAGGAAGAAGATCGATTGTCTCCTACGATGATCAAATTTAGCATATGCGGAGAACCAGGACACAAAATCACATGTTCAACTGTGATAGATCCAGAAGCAACAAAGAATATAATGACTTATGGAACGTGGATCATGATGGGAAAGCCGCCAATCACCGAGCTAGAGGACATCGTGTACACAAGTTCAAAAATGCCAATTCCTAGCTTCGGAGTGGTAGAAGCTATACTCAAGTTGAGTACTGGGGAGTACAAGGATACTTTCCACATAATTGACTCCCATCATATCAAAGAGAGTCTGATCCTGACAGAAAGCTGGAGGAACATCTTCTTTCAACCACAAAGAAAAACTTCAGCAATGACACCATCAAAAATCCCTAAAGCACCTCAATTCAATGCCAAAAAGGAGCAACCAACCATCACAGAAAAAGATAAAGCAAAGGTAAACACTGAAGTATATCAACCTCGCAAGACGACTTTACCTTCAATGAGATTCCATCAAACTTCTCGTGAAGACTCTACATCAAGAGCCAAACCATCGACAATGCAATGGAAACTGAAACAAAAAGTCTATCAACCAAAGTTTCCATCACATCAAAGCATTAGGAAGAAGCCTAATAATGTCAACCAAGTGTTGGTATCCAAAGAGCACATCAAAGTCAAAGACCCAGTTTGGATACATGAAGCACAAGTTCAACATCAACAAAAGGTGATAGGGTGGGCAGCATCAAATGAGTCAATCACTGCTCAAGGCTCCTTCCAAGGAAACACTAATGTTTGGGCCAAAAAGCCTAAAGTAATCGCCTGGACCTACCAACCTCAACCAACGTGTTCTACAAAGGACAAGATGCGCTATAAACGCAAGACAAACAACTCAAATAGGAGAAAGAAAAACCACAAAAGGCAGAAGAAAAGACCTTCCAAGTAAGAAATGCGACAAGTTTGGGTATGAAAGTCAGATGCTAGTCAAATTACCCAAGAAAGACAGGTGAAGCAGTGGATGATTCTAGTTAAGCTACTCAAAGCACAAGGATTTTATGAAGGTAACACACAAAGATGGTTATCAAAAATTGTAGCTCAATTTGGAACAACAAAGAGAAATCAGGCAGCACAATCTTCTACCCAAAATCAAGCAATGACAACCAAAAACCAACAGAAGCCAATTACAACCAAGCCTACTGTAATCTATAGATGGATACCTCGTCATCAACTCCAGAATCAAGGCTTCTACAAAGGAAATAATCAGTTATGGCTACGGAAGCCTAGTGTCCATCAGATTATAGAAGAAGATAAAATGCCAAAGACGGTCACACACGGACCAAAGTCAAGGTGGGTTCCAAAATCTCTTGTGGAAACTCAATCTCAGAGAGCCCATACATCTCTACAACCGCTTCTCATGGAAATTAATGCAAAGGCTACATCAAACCCTACAAGAGCTGAAGGATCACTTGTTTCACAAAGCAGTGTGAACATACAACAAGCAAGTCAAGAGGAGCCAAAATATGCCAACCTACTCGACAAAATGGTGGCATCCAATGACCAAAACAATGGAAGAGCCTTAAACTTCAAGAAATTATGGAATTGGGTTTCTGGACTTGAACAAGTAAGTCCAGGTCGCCATTAAAAATATATGGCATAAAAGTCAGAGTCGGGCAGCTAAGCGACTAAGTGAGCGAGGCGTTAGTCCCAAACCTTCATGTAATATTCTCTCTGGTCTAAGCGTCTTAGTTATTCTAGGTACTGCTCAAGCTGGAAGAGTTGAGTATAATTACGTTGTGTCACTCATGCTGGTATATGTGAGCATAAGAGTTGAAGTTATTGTAGTTATAGTGGTAAGTGAAGGAGGAAGTCCAAAAGACACTCATGCACTTAGCACAATGAGGAATGAGTGGAGAAGCTTCTACATCGAAAACACTTCTTGGAAACATGGAAGCTATTGAGACATCCTTTGATGTCACATGTGCTACATTTGTTCCTTGAAGCACCCATCATCTCCATCTCTTACACTGCATGCTTTTGTTCGATAAATTTTCATATGCATATAGAGTGTCCCATAATTGGCACTTGCATTAGGCACTCTTCCTTTGTTTCTCCCAAGCACTCACCTTGCATGACAGGTACTTCAAGTGGATTTGCTCAACTCCAATAAGAGCGTATACCAAAGACACTTTTTTACCACCGTGTTTTTTCCCTTTGATCATCCAAGTTTTAGACCCTAATCTAGAATCACATCATCTTCTTGTATATATTCCTTGTACATCAGCAATAAGGAAATGTCTACCCAAATCAATCGACAACAACTTGGAGCAAAAATTGCAGGTCTTCGTATGCTTATCAGGAGCATCTTTTATCTTCAAGGGCGACAACAAAGCTCCATCAAACAATGGCAAGTCAAAGAATGGCCTACAACACCAAGCAATGAAAAATTCATAAAGCGAGCTATCCACAACAATCATATGTAGCTCACTCAGTGTTTCCACATTGTGGCTATCTATTGTGGAAAACTCAAATTTCCGTGGACCTTGAAAGAAAATCCATTAGAAAGTACACGCCCCAAAGAGGTTCAGTTCTACAAGCTCAGACACATCAACATCCACCTTTACGGGGGCTAAGATTGGCAACAAAGAGGCGAATTCGCAAAAAGAAGAAAAGTTGCCTCAGAAATCAAAGATCAAATCACGTATCAACATGAAAGATATGAATCACTCAAGGAAGAGGGGAGTGTCATCAATGCCAAAGCTCTTCCAAAGCTAAAGAACAACCTTGAAGACAAAGATTCAATGATCAATGGAAAGACGAAGAATGTCATACAAAGACGTTATCATGCAAATGATGATAACTTCAGCACAAAATCTCCCAACAACAAAACATAAGGAGTTCCATAGTGCTAAACCTAGTGAAGTATTGCAAGTCAATGACAAAGACAGAAATATAAAAAGAATTCTTCATAGAAGATATGAATCACTCAAGGAAGGGGGGAGCGTCATAAACAACAAAGCACTTCCCAAGCTGAAGTCCAACCTTGAAGACAAAGCTGAAGACAACCCTATGAAAAGACTACACAAGGTCGTGTCAAGGGATGACACGAATTAGGAAGGGGGGAATGTTTGAGGACAAAACGAAATGGTTCCCACGTGGATGGACACATAGCCGGACACCACATTTGTACTCTATTAGTTTTCCGAGCTAGTGTAGTATTACTTTGTGTAATCCTGATTCCAGAGTAGTGAGTCAATTCCTTGAGTTATAATGTTGTCATGACATTTGTAAAAGTCCATGTGAACCAGCCCCACTGGCCATTTAGAAAGCCCTAGGTATAAAGGTCAATAATTGTAATGTGAAAGGAGGCTTATCTTTAAAAGAAGTGGGCAAAAAACGTACGCTCAAGCTACGAGCTGCTCCAACCTTGTAACCATCGTAGCTAATGAATGGGTAATCAATTTTTAAATCCAAAACTTGCATTGTGTTCCTCTCTCTTTGCTCTTTAGTTTAAGTGTAAGAATTGTCAGTTTTGTTGAGGCTCGCGACTACGTGTCTGTGAGCTATAAATGCAGATTTGAGTGCTTAAATCACTGTTTTTAGTCGTTTTGACCATAGGAGAGTGTTCTTAGACCATAGGGCAACCTTTCTGGATAGTTTTGTTACAATTTTTAGGACCTTTTTCATGATGGATCGTGATTTTGGTACCTTGTCGGATTGCGAACAAACTTGCTAGGATAGTGCCCCTAGGTGTCCTAGACCTCCTCCTAAGGTTTCATTGCATTTCGAGTCTGTTTGAGTGCCGAAATGGCGTGATGACCTAGAGCTGTGAGAAAGGAAATAGGCAGATTTTGCCTGATCATTGAGTGTTGGTTTGCTTGTTGAGCTAGTGTGTTTGCTTGTTAAGGTTCACTTGGTGAGATTGACGATCTCATAGAGTCTTCGTGCCCCATATTCCGAGTCACTTTCCTTGAGTATTGACATTATGTTAGTGCCAAAAAGCTATGCTACAGACGTCCGTCGCGGCGACCCGCTAACAATAAGGTACCAAGATATAAATCTCAAATACCCTTTACTTAGCAAGTTGTATCATCAACACAATAAACAACACGCTTAACTGGTAGAGAATGATAGAACATTGTATAGAAACTTAGATTGATATGTCATATTTTTTATGCCACCACAATCAATAATGAAAAGAAAAATATCACGTCATTGAAGTAATCTCTTTGGAGGAACCGAACATAAAACACAGCTTGTTTTCGGTACAATGTTATTATGATGTTACCTCTAGAGGAACCAAACATAAAACTTATCTTGTTTTTGGTACAATGTTATCATGATGTTCATCAGTATATACTCTATTTTGATCTACATACATCAAATTAACATGTAAAGCATGTGAAAGAGAAATGATCAGAATTTCCACAATAATTACAACAATAAGAAGAAAAATCTCTAGATAAACGTGGTTGTTTTGTTGTAATGTTGTGCTCTTGTTCATATTGATGTACACAATAATCATCTTTAGTATGACTAGTTCTATTTTAATAAGAACAATGATTTCCAAGGAATTTGAGACGAGAGGAACTACTAGTGCAATGAACACCTTTGCGACTTGTTCATTGAAATAGATGCCTTCAAATATAAAAATTCTATGCCAATTGTTGTGAGGCATACTCCTCTTATGAAACCATAGCTGCATCATGACTATTAGATATGTACGTTTATGGTCATCCAAACCGTCCTTGTTAGAAAGACTTGTAACAATGTTGCCATAAGAAGAATCCTCGTTGCCTTCACAAAGCTCTATTTGACTCAAACAAATAAGCCAAGTGGTATAAATGACGCTATGCCACAAGTGAGATGAATGTATGCAGTAGCTGTTTTATGTTTTCGGCAAGCCGTGTGCAAAGTTTGGTGAAGGCCTTGAGAAAGCCCAACAAATGTGCTTTAGTCAGTAGATAATTGATGTAATGTCACCCCATTTTGGATATGGAAATCATTTCAAATATGATTTCTCCAAAGAGAGAGAGAGAGAGAGAGAGAGAGAGAGAGAGAGAGAGAGAGAGAGAGAGAGAGAGAGATCTATTGTCTCTCCGAAAGCCTGAAGGGCTAGCAAATGAGAGTCGCTCTATCTGAAGGCTGGGGCTTCATTAAGAGAAAATCTTTGGTGCTCTTCTAGGACTCATTAAGAGCACTTTAGCACATGCAACAATATCGTCATCAACTCTGTATTGAAATCAATGAGAGAGAGAGAGAGAGAGAGAGAGAGAGAGAGAGAGAGAGAGAGAGAGAGAGAGAGAGAGAGAGAGAGAGAGAGAGAGAGAGAGAGAGAGAGAGAGAGAGAGAGAGAGAGAGAGGTCCACACGCGTAGGATGACTTGAAGGGGACGGTGCTACAAAGTCTGTTTGGTTGCCTTCTCAACATGCAATGGTGATGGTGAGCTTGCCATTGATGCAAATGGTTTTTTTGAGTGGGTGAAGAAAGGAATGGATGTTGCTGTATTACTCTCTCTCTCTCTCTCTCTCTCTCTGTCTCTCTCTCTCTCTCTCTCTCTCTCTCCACCTTGATTAGGATCCCCCTTTCTTTTTTGGCCGTGCCCCTCCTGCGAGCTGCTCTACCTCTCTCGTCACGTTGTCAAGCACATACAGTGGCACACATACGCAATGACCAGTCTCTCTCTAGTCATGCAGATCATCCTTTAGTGGTAAAGGAAAACGTTTGGCCTCTAGCCAGTCATTGATTGGTTTGTAATTAATGACTAGCCTTTTCTTCCCTCTCTTTTGCTCTGAATGATTATTTACATAAAATGCTTGACAAGCAAAAGCATTATTAGAGGGGACAATTAAACTAGTTTGCAGTAGCTGATCAATTTCTTCCTTGCATAGCTTTGTGTCTTCCAAAGACATTCCAGGGTGAGTAGCCTTTAAACCTGCGGGTTGTGGCGTACCGGGTAGTGAGACCCAGTATTCTTCCTTGTCCTAGAAGGCTAAGGGGTTTTCCCTAGTTTGCTTAGCCAACTGATTAGCAAGTGATTGGAGCTCAGCATGATGTTTTAGTTATTCGACCTCAAACCATGCCAAAAAGCGTTCATTTCTATGAGGATTAGGGAGTGTGGGAATTACCCCCCCCCCCCCCCCCCCCAACAAAAGAGCTCCACGAGCTTTAGTAAGCACAGTATAGGGCCCCTCTTCAAATCAAAACCTTAAATGATACAAATTTTTTTATGATCCGGATCAATAGACTGAGATGGACATATATACTTTCCAAGAAGAACATCTAAGAGATCATCACCTTCAAGAATTAACATCATTTTTGCTTTTTGGCTAGTAAATCCTTATCCTTTAAAAGTAGAAACAGAACGTTAGCAAAAAACAGAACCATAAAAAAGAATAGTCATATCCATATCCAGTTGCAAGAAGACGTATGAGATAAGATTGCAAAATCTACATACCATATATGATGAAGACCGCAAGAGATGAGAGATATAAACTAAGAAGTATTGTTGTCATACTTTGCTAAAGTAAGCAGAAAAGGATGCTCGACTAAATCTCAAAGAGGATGAGATACAACACCTTCAACGGTAGGTAAAATGAGACATAAAAAATAAAAAGAGCTCTCAAAATAAAACGAGTTCCCAAAATAGAGATATGTGAAAATGATGATAAAAGTGTCCTCAAAATAGAGATACATCAGACTGAAGATTGGTGAATACACTATGCACCTATTTTTTTGGAGAAGATTGATGCTAAACATAAAAAAGCGATGACAGATGCTTCACAAAGACGAAATATATGACAAGCTCAATTGTACTAAGAATACCATAGCTTATAACTACGAACTCCATTTTTTGCAACTCAAGACTCAAAACCAAGAGCGTGAGCAACCCTCAAAAATTAATCCAAAGTTGAGGGTATCCAAACAAGATACTAACCAAATCGCCTCCTAGTCGTACAACTATTAAGTGTAAGTGGATATATAAGACAAAAGTCAAAGCAGTTAGATCTTTTGATAATTTCAAGGCACCAAAGGTTACTCTCAAATTGTTGGCGTAGAGGAAGGTTATGTAATTTGTAGTTTTTGAAAATGTCAAAATATTCAACAAATATAACTTTGAGACTACGAGCATCAAGCTTTGTTCATGTTTCTTTGGGAGCACAAATATAAGAAATACATCTAAAGGTTTAAAAATGAGATATAGAAGGGATTCTACCTATCCATGCTATGATAAGCGTCTTAGAAGAAGGAGCAACACTAGGAAAATGATTTTGAACAATTACTAATGCCAAGATAGCTTTAGTCCAAAAAGAACGAGGTATCTTAGAATGAATCAACATACATCTTATAACATTAAGAACAGTGCGATTCTTTCGTTCAATAATATCATTTTGTTGAGGCGAATATGGAATAGTACTTTCATGATAAATACCTTTCTCAGTATAATAATCTTGAAACTCACGAGAAACATATTCTCCACCATTATCAGTGCAAACTTTCTTGGGATGATAATTGATTTGAACTTTTGCAACCTTATAAAATCTTTTGAAAACTAATAACACCTTGTATGTTTGTCTAAGTATGAAAATGACTATATATCATGAATAATCTTCATCAAAAATAATGAAATAAAAATGTTGGAATCTCGATGAAGGTAAGGGTCCACAAAATTCAGTATGAACAAAATCTAGAAGATCATGAGAATGAGCTGCACTTGAGAGAGAAACGGGTGTACGATTGTGTTTACCCCCAAGAGCACATAAATCACACATTATTGTATGAGGACAAGCTTTGAGATCCATGCCATGTACAAGATCAGGATGATGAAGATCAAGAAGTTTTGAGAAATCATCATTACTAAAGCGGTGATGCCATACTTGCAATCACGATCACCCAGAGCAATGATAACATTTGATACAACATCATTAAGAGAGAGCTCAAACAAACTATTGTTGTGAGAAGCAATTGTAGTATTCTTTCTACATTCCTCAATGCAGTATCTAGTATGATCAAAACCCACAAATAGACCTAGTTCAACGAGTCTTTCAATTGAAAGAAGATTATGTTGAAGATCATGAACATGTAAAACCCCTCACAAAACTGAAGTTGAAGAAGATAATATACCAACATATAATTATCCAGAGCAATGATAACATTTGATACAACATCATTAAGAGAGAGCTCAAACAAACTATTGTTGTGAGAAGCAATTGTAGTATTCTTTCTACATTCCTCAATGCAGTATCTAGTATGATCAAAACCCACAAATAGACCTAGTTCAACGAGTCTTTCAATTGAAAGAAGATTATGTTGAAGATCATGAACATGTAAAACCCCTCACAAAACTGAAGTTGAAGAAGATAATATACCAACATATAATTATCCAATACTCTTTACTTAACAAGTTGTATCATCAACAAGATAAATAGTACCCCTAACTAGTAGAGAAGGATAATTGCGCAGCCACTTAGAGTGACATGTCATATTTCCTATGGCACCACAATCAATAATGAAAAGCAAACCATCATGTACATGAAATATTCTATCTAGACAAACATAAAACACAGCTTGATTTTGGTACGATGTTATCATCATGTTATCTCTGGAAGAACCAAACATAAAACACATCTTATTTTTGGTACAATGTTATCGAGTGTTTATTTTTTGCAAGCTTCTAATTTAGAGCTTTTTAGGAGAACTTATAGCTTTTTCTTTGTGATGCTTATTTACCATTATAACACCCATTAACTTTTGAGCTTTCACTTGCAAAAAAAGCAAACCTTCATAGAATCCATTTTAGACCATGTATAGACAATTAGTTGCATTCATAAGGAATGCTATTCAAAATAGAAAATTTCATGGCAAATAAGTTCTTATGATACCTAAAAAAATTTGCACTCAATGGAGTTTTCATCATTATACACAGATACAATTGGATTCAAGTCAAAAAACCTACTCTAGTCTTTATTATTATTCTTATAACAAAAACTTTTATAGTCAACTTTGATCATACAAGGATTGGCACCAGGCATGTGTTATAATTAGCAATTAAATGTCATAAACCATTGTTGTAAGTGCTTATCAAGAGGTTTGTGTTGTACACTCTATTAGATTAGTATTCACGTGACCATGATACTACCTTTGTAGTAAGCAAGGGAAAATTACTAAGATGCAATTGTAACTACACGTGCATCTACCAGGCTTAGAAGGAGAACACCTTGGACTAGTAGTAGTCTAAACATCACCTCTATTGTGTCATTCACAACCAAGATATCCCTTCTTTTTTACCATGGAAGTTCACTTTATGTTCTCCATGCTATGCACTATGTTGTGAGTGTACAAAATAAAGCTAAATTGTTGGGAACTTCGGAGATAGGACACAAAATTGAGAGATGGGAGCGAGTTTTGTTTACTATAAAAGATAATGTTCATGCAATATTTTGGGGTGTTTACACTCTTTATTTCTCTTGACTCATATCCCCTCTAGCAAGATGCACAAATGTGAGCTCTCTCCTCTCAACAACAAGTCTTACCCAAACATGGCATGTGGGACATGTCTTGGTGCTACAAAGTGGTGAACACACAGAGGAAAAATCACAACACTTATAAAAAATGGGAACCCCTTTATTGTTTACTACTTTTATTTGTTCATTTTATTCCATCTCTCATTTATGACTCAACATTCATTTCAATAAGGATATTAGGCACTTTTGACACCATTATCCTAGGGAGGCACACCAAATTGATAGTGATTTATTTTAGCCTATTTTAGGATGTAGAGAAAGACATTACCTGTATGATATGATCAAAATGATTGAACAACATATATTTTCCTTAAAACCATATGGATTCAAAAGAGCACATAGAGAACATGGTTTGGAAAGTAAAATCTTATGAAATCACTAATTTTTTACTACTGTCCGATCATTCACATAGTCTATTGATGCTCCTTAGTACATGTGGTATCAACAAGCTTTGTATTTTTCCATGTGATGTAGCAGTAGCCCAAGCATTGAATAAATAAACATTGTGAATATATGTTGCAGAAATATACAATAGAAATGTACTATCATCAAGCACATGATCTTGGGGGTCGAGTGTAGGGTTTTGACTATTGGCAAGTGTGCACCTGGGGGTTGAGCAAGCTCCTCTTTACATACAACAAAATCAAAATAAATACAAGAATATTTTACTAAATGTGGAGTGTATATAAAGGTCACGAGTTGGGATATTTATACATTTAGAAATACATTGTATATCTGCTACCTTAGCTCTAAAAAATAAATCCGAGTTTAGCTACACCTCCTAGTGCATACCTTACACATGTAATGCATTCTAAAAAACAACATTGTAATAACAACAAGATTCTTCTAAGGTACTAGAGGCATTAAAAAAGGTACACCTATATATATGAGTAGTATCTAGTGTCGCACCTAATTTAAAGCATTACCTAGTGTGACCTTAGTGGGTCCACTGTATATTCATGTTAGTCTACAAAGTGATTTCGATAGAAAGGGTAATCTATTTTTCAAATTTCAAAAAATTTGGAAAAGATACTATAGCAACTTGGTGTTAATAGTGGATCCCTTGAGAGTGTGACACATGCTATCAACATAGTTTGATGCATTATAGACCTCATCGCATTGTTTACAATAGGATATTTGGGCATGCTTGAAATGCACATATTGAGCAAACATAAGAATAGATTTCTTATAGGAAAGTGTAGAGAAATTTGGTCAAAACAATCCTAAAATCTTTTAAATACAAATCAAGTGGTCTCTATAGAGCAAGTGCTCTTAGAAAAAGAACAATTTTTACATTGTAGGAGCACTCCCAAGATACCTCAAAAATATATTGCATAGTTGTTGAACAATAAATAATAGTAAAGACTTGGGTCAAAATGTTTCGAGTCTATGAGTCTATGTTCCGAGTCTATGAGTCAAGACGTAATATTGAAGGTTTTGATTACAATGAAAGTATGCTAGCTAGGAGCCTCTGCATTTGTGTTCATTCACAATGTCATTGGCTACTCATTTAGGGATGCATCCAAACCTACCATGGTTGTGATAGATTCTTTGCTATTGTGCAGCTTAATCAGATTCACTTGTCTATGAGTTGTGTATCACCAACTCCATACTCAATTGCTTCTCACTATCTTGGCTTCCAAACCTATTTTCCAACTTCAAATCCTTCCACTCACGAGTAGCAACACCTTTCCTAAAGGTTTTTAAAGTCAAAACAATAGGATCATCCTAACTTTGGTCAAATCAATATCTAACATACTAGGCTTATAATTGTAAGAGAAGAGATCACACACCGATGCGGGCTATCATTATCTAAAATATCAACCTTAAAGTTGTAGGAGAAGAGCTCAACATGCAAACTGACCAACATTATCTAATATATCAACCATAAAATTATAGGGGAAGAGCTCGCAGTTCGTCCGTGTGCGCATGGACAAGATGCAAGCTCTCAAAGACATAATGAGTAAAAAAATTATTGTTGTGTGGGCTTTACTACAAGAGGACACAATTAGTGAAACTGTTTTTTTTCCAAAACTGTGGGGCTTATTGCAATGGAAATAGATATAAATAGTGCAAAGTCAAAATTATGTTGATGTCTTCAGGAGGCCACATTCCATCAACGCACACACATACGAACTGTGGGCTCTTGAAGACATCAACAATGAGAGGTTAAATTAGCCAAACATGTATCTTGCTAGCATGATATGCCGCACACATAGGGCGACGGTCCTTAATTTTTCACTTAAGAAAAATATCTAAAAAAAGAGCCGATGAGAGCACGCAGAAGGTCTACGAGCTCTTGATTTCAATCTTTGAAGTAGTGTAGGCTTAGAATTGTAAGAAAAATGACTTTTTGCTAAGTAATAGTAAAGCCCATAACGTCAGCTCGGTGATCGTTTGCGCACGCGCGGACGGTCAACGAGCTCCCCAGAGTACGATGAGGATTCAAGGATTTGGGGAGAGAGAGAGAGAGAGAGAGAGAGAGAGAGAGAGAGAGAGAGGATGACTTGAAGGGGACGGTGCTACAAGGTCTCTTTGGTTGCCTTTTGAACATGCGATGGTGATGGTGAGCCTGCCATTGATGCAAGCGGTTTTTTTGAGTGGGTGAAGAAAGGAATGGATGTTGCTGTATTACTCTCTCTCTCTCTCCACCTTGATTAGGATCCCCCTTTCTTTTTTGGCTGTGCCCCTCCTGCGAGCTGCTCTACCTCTCTCGTCACGTTGTCAAGCACATACAGTGGCACACATACGCAATGAACAGTCTCTCTCTAGTCATGCAAAGCAGCTGGCAACAAGAAAGCTGGAACCAGAACGCAGATGGAGATATACAGGATAGTCGTGGACCGTATCTAGAGAGAGAGAGAGAGAGAGAGAGAGAGAAGACATCTGTGATTACTCTCGAAGGTCTTAGAAATTAGTAGGGTTCAATCTCCAAAATGTAGAGCTTGCGAGTGAACTTTCTTCGTCAAATATGTGTTCCTGTGAAAGGTGCATTGTGGCGCTTCTCCTCGGTGGCCCCTCACCCCGATATGGAGGAAGTTACTGATCGCGTTCTCAGTATCGTGAAAAGCTTCCCTAAGGTTGATCCCTCCAAGGTGACTCCCTCATCACATTTTGAAAATGATATTGGCCTTGATAGTCTAGACATAGTGGAGGTGGTTATGGCAATTGAAGAGGAGTTTGCTCTCAAACTTTTAGATAGGGAGGCAGATAAAATAAACTCTTGTATTGCAGCCATTAATTATGTAGTGCCCATCCCATGGCAAAATATACTCGTGGTTCATTGTTCTTGCGTGTACACACATGAAAAATGTTTTTGTTTTGTGCCTTCTTTTTGTTATTACAGCCTTCACAAAGCTCTATTTGACTCAAACAAATAAGCCAAGTGGTATGAATGACGCTATGCCACAAGTGAGATGAATGTATGCAGTAGTAGCTGTTTTATGTTTTCGACAAGCCGTGTGCAAAGCTTGGCGAAGGCCTTGAGAAAGCCCAACAAATGTGCTTTAGTTAGTAGATAATTGATGTAATGTCACCCCATTTTGGATATGGAAATCATTTCAAATATGATTTCTCCACAGAGAGAGAGAGAGAGAGAGAGAGAGAGAGAGAGAGAGAGAGAGAGAGAGAGAGAGAGAGGGAGAGATCTATTGTCTCTCGGGAAGCCTGAAGGGCTAGCAAATGAGAGGTGCTCTATCTGAAGGCTGGGGCTTCATTAAGAGAAAATCATTGGTACTCTTCTAGGACTCATTAAGAGCACTTTAGCACATGGAACAATATCGCCATCAACTCTGTATTGAAATCAATGAGAGAGAGAGAGAGAGAGAGAGAGAGAGAGAGAGAGAGAGAGAGAGGTCCACGCGCGTAGGATGACTTGAAGGGTACGGTGCTACAAAGTCTGTTTGTTTGCCTTCTCAACATGCGATGGGGATGGTGAGCTTGCCATTGATGCAAATGGTTTTTTTGAGTGGGTGCAGAAAGGAATGGATATTGCTGTATTACTCTCTCTCTCTCTCTCTCTCTCTCTCCACCTTGATTTGGATCCCCCTTTCTGTTTTGGCTGTGCCCCTCCTGCGAGCTGCTCTACCTCTCTCGTCACGTTGTCAAGCACATACAGTGGCACACATACGCAATGAACAGTCTCTCTCTAGTCATGTACATCAGCTGGCAACAAGAAAGCTGGAACCAGAACGCAGATGGAGATATACAGGATAGTCGTGGACCGTATCGAGAGAGAGAGAGAGAGAGAGAGAGAGAGAGAGAGAGAGAGAGAGAGAGAGAAAGAGAGAGATAGATAGATAGATAGATTTTATTATCGTCCTTGGAGGTCAAATATGACCTATGGGACCAAAGTTACATGTGATGTAGTATGTGTATGGCTGATGAGTGACTCTCGATGCTCCAAAATTGTAGTGATGAGAGTCGCAATGGAGAGCCCACACTTTGGCTGGGAGAGGAAAGTGTGTAGGTCTAAGTTATGGCTGAAAATGTGAGAGAAGCAAGTTCGGATGTGATCAAAACCTGAGCACTCTAGTAGTGTGTGGTACTCAGACTCTCGAACTTGCAGTGAGCATAATGTGCACAATCGATTTGACTCTTCTCCATTGCCCCAACGCCCTATCTCGCATCGAAGGAAATGGGAGCTAAGCCGAATTGCTGCGATAGTGCGTATCGCGGACAAGGGAATAGGCTCAAGCATGTAAGTGTGAGTACGGTTTCCTCTCTCAGCGAAGAACATGGTTTTGTAGTTGGGGGCAATATAGGTGGTGTAATGTATGAAGCGTGACCCACCGGATTTCTCCCAAGCTGTAATACATTGGCGTTGTAGAAAAGCTTCATTCACTTGAGAGTCAATTGAAGCATCATGTAGCAAGTGTAATGCATCCCATCTCCCAAACCACTTCTTTATGTCTTGCATCCATCCCGTGCTCAAGATCTTGCTTTTATGCGTCTTTTGAACTTTTTTGCTTGCTTCCCATGCAATTGTAGGAAGTCGATGTGAGGGGTTTTGACGCATCTTTATCATGTACTCCACAACCCTTTCCATGCCCATAACCTCAATTGGAAGAGATCCCGACTCAAGAAGTAAGAGCATATATGGTGTTTGTGTCTTAACTTGGAGAAAGTTTGTAAGAAAACGATTTTGGACATTCTCAAACTCTTTCCAAGTAGACTTTGATATGCTCCCGCCCCACACTTCAACTCCATAAAGAAGAACCGGTGTCACCAATGCATCAAAAAGATACTTCTTGAGAACCCAACACTTGATGTTTCCCGCATTACACATGTTCTCAAATGCATAATATGCTCTCTTTCCCGCTTCCAAATGACGCATAGCACATTCATGCCACTTGTGATTGGATGGAACCTCAAGGCCAAGGTACTTAAAGCTCTCAACAACTTCAAGTGTCTCGTTGTTGTACACAATGCATGGCTTCTCCTTATGGTTGGTTTTCACAAGCATAACCTTTGTTTTGGATTCATTTACAATCAGCCCACTATGCAAGCAAAAGTTCTCAAGGACAACCATAAGCTTTTGTGCATCTTCTAAAGTGTGTGCTAGAAGCACTACATCATCCGCATACAACAAAAGCATGATTACCGCATTGCAAATAGTGACCTCTTCAATGCCTTCTTCTTGCATAAAGTCAAGTACCATTTGTTCCAATTGATCGATACATAGACCAAAGAGAGTTGGTGACAATGGACATCCTTGTTTAACCCCAATAGTGCTTACAAAAATTTCTGAAATTTCTCTTCCCATGCGCAATTGACAAATCACCTTCTCATAGATTCGAGAAACCGCAAGCATAAACTCACTTGGCACTTGGAGTTCTTCCATCCTTCTCCACAAATTGTTACGTGGAATCATATCAAAGGCTTTCTTAAAGTCCACAAAACAACAATACAATCGCTTGCCTTTCAGCCGACTTTCCTCCATGAGAACACGAAGAGTGACAAGATGATCAATGGTGCTATGGCATCGACGAAAACCCGCTTGTCCCTTTGCACGCTTGTCATTCTCTTCAGCCCAATCACTCAATTTCATCTCCATTATGCACCCAAACAACTTTGCCATAAGAGACCCAATCATTATAGTCCGGTAGTTGCTTACATTCTTTACATCCCCTCCTTTATGCAAAGGCTTAACCCAATTAGTACTCCAATCATAAGGCATACCATGTTGAAGTGCAAGGTTGAACATATCACACATCCACTCATGGGTAAAATCTCCCGTCCATTTGATCATCTCCGGCTTGATACCTTGAAGATCTCCCGCTTTGCGAGTGGCCAACTTTTCAAGCCCACCGCATACATCCTCAATAGTAAAAAAAGACGGCATACATGGGAGTGAACCATAAAATGGCATTTTTTCAGTATTTTCTTGCTCATATAATTGCCTACAATATGTGTACATATCCACTAGACTCAAGTTACCAAAATTCTCAACCGCTTGCCTCTCAAGTTTCTCCAAAATCTTCCACATGCATGTGCCTTTTCTTGGACTTGAAATTCTTGTTGCTTTACTTCCCATCTTCTTCTCTTCTTTTGAATCAATGCCTTGTATGTACGCAAATGACTTTGATAGTTGTCTTTGTCCATAGTTGCATCAAGCTTTATCAAGGACTTTCGAGCATCTTGACATTCTTTATCAAACCACCTTTTGCGTGATCTATCTTTGTGGATACCATGGAGATGCTTTATGGCAAAGCATTCTTCCGCACAAGAACAAATAGCTTTCTTGAAAGCTTCCCATTTAGTTTCCAATGGTGCATCACATTGAAGCTTTGTCATCCATAATTTTTGCTCAACCATTTCAATGTACATTGGTGCCCGTTTGAAATCCATACATAGTGATAACTTCTCTTTCCTTTGGCTGAGATTATCATGCTTAGTTGCTTCTCCACATGAAAGGTCAATACATAAGGTGCGATGGTCGGATTCCGGGGTCCATTGACCAAACATAAAACTCTTTATGCGATACATGATGGCTTCAGAGAGTAGCATATAGTCAATCACACTATCCCCATTATGTCTTCTACATGTAAATCCATTGGTTCCACTCCACAAAGATACACCATTGGCAATGAGCATACCCGTGCTATTACACATGTGTAAAAGTAACTTTCCATAGTGATCCGGCTCTTTCTCATCCATTGAAGTACGATCATACAAGTGAACTTCCTCCAACTCCCTTGAAATGTATGGCATATCAAATTGTTGAGTATCATGTTGCAATGTTTTTGTGCGAGCATTCATATCCCCAAATACAATAACATCACCTTCACCTTTGAAATAAGCAATGTCCTCTTCCAAATCAGAAAATGGTTGATCTCTATCCATGCAAGCATAAAAGGGAGAATCATGATGAGGAATGTAGCAACCGGCTACAAAAATGGGTGCTCTTTTTGGTGTCATAATTTTCAGCCATACATAACGTTTGTACTTGTCATCTTTCACAATTGATACAAAATCTTCCAATCCTTTCTTAACCATACATGCTAACCCTCCTTGTCCTCTTCGTTGCTTGAGATTCTTTGACCACATCAATGAATGTACATTGTAATCCTCCAAGCCGTTAATCCTTTGTGTATCATGCTCCCAAGTTTCAACAAGAAGTACAACATCGGCTTTGCTTGTTAGTTCATCAATGCCAACCCCCGCATTCCATGGGTATCCATTACAATTCCAAAAGCATATTTTCAATTGTAACTCGGTCTCATAGGTCACGCATCCCTATTTGCTTGAGAGACTTGCCTCCTCCTTGGGCACATTTTCTTCATGAGAGATCTCCTTGTTTTTATTATTCTTTTCCTCATATGCCTTGCGACGCATATTTTGTTGCTTAATAGTGCGATCTTCACATACAAAACATTTTGTATCCCTCAAATAGATCCAACTATTATCAAGGATAATCTTTCGCTTGGTCTCATCCGGCATGGTGCATACAATTGGCCGTTCTCCCGAGCGAGGAGCTCCTTGCTTCCCCACTCTATGTGCTCCATATACCATAACTCCGGACATGCCAAAGTGGGTTTTGAAGAAATCTTCAATAACAATGGCAAGAGAAGGAGGTGTCTCTAACTTCTCTTCGGGAATTCCACGAATAACAATGTTCTTGGAACGTCGCTCCCGTTCCTTCAACTCCTCCACATCCACATTCTCAACATTCTTTGTTTGAACCATAGCTTGCATGAGTGAGGAATTAGAAACCACATTACTACCACATACATCAGCCCAAGACTTGTTTGTGCATACATTTTTCATGTCGCATACATCCCGGCTCATAGTGTCAAATTTCTCCTCTTTCAATACATGGTCATGCTCTACTTTGCTCATCCGCTCCTTCAAAGCATTCAAGTCCACAAGAGAGCGTTTACATTCCTTGACTTCCTCTTCAAGTTGCATCAAACGTGTTGTTTGCATCTCAAGTGTCCTCTTGAGATTCTCATTCTCAACCACAAGTACCCTTAGTGTGCCATTCTCCATTGCAAGTGCTCGTAAGTCTTCGCCTTGTTTGTTTACAGTCTCTTGCAATGATACCAAGTACGCCATGATCATGGTTTCCGATGTCGTTGGTTGGGTGGTTGTGTTGCTATCTCCATACTTAGGAGATTTTGGATCATTTTCCACAATGGTTGTGGACCTTGTTGAAGAAGAAGAACCCTTGCGAGTGCCGGAAGACATTGTATGTAAAATAGGAGATGAGAATCAATTTTGTTGAACCTGTTCACTTCGGAAATGCTGCTACAGAAATGCCTTCCATAACTCTGAAAATTTCTGTCTGTACATCAATGCGTAGAGGACTTCGTGCTCTTCGATTGAGGCTATAGATCACCCAAATCGGAGTTCGGATGAAGAAGTTATGATCAAAAGAGTGAACTGCTGTCTACTAGGTCAAAAAACGGCTGCACTGAGAGAGAGAGAGAGAGAGAGAGAGAGAGAGAGAGAGAGAGAGAGAGAGATCTATTGTCTCTCCTCACTCCTATGGAAGCCTGAAGGGCTAGCAAATGAGAGTATTTCTATCTGAAGGCTGGGGCTTCATTAAGAGCAAATCATTGGTGCTCTTCTAGGACTCATTAAGAGCACTTTAGCACATGCAACAATACTGTCATCAACTCTGTATTGAAATCAAAGAGAGAGAGAGAGAGAGAGAGAGAGAGAGAGAGAGAGAGCATCATTTTGCCATAAAGATGCAACATGATCTCTGATTCGTCATCAACTCTACACCACGAGAGAGAGAGAGAGAGAGAGAGAGAGAGAGAGAGAGAGAGAGAGAGAGAGAGAGAGAGAGAAGGTTGGACAACAACGTTGTAGTTAAAAGACATGGTACCGTTGTCGATCTTGGAAGCAAATACCTTGCCATGCATGCACGCATACATAATCTAGGCCAGTTGGACCTATCCCCATTCAATCCCCACAACCTGTCAATTAGTACAATGCCCCTTACTCTTGTATTGACCCTTATGTAGTTGGTCCCCAACTCTCTTGATCGGTCCTAGATTTACCTCTAGCTAGCTATCAGAAACCCATTGCTATCCACTTCTAGAAAATCTCTTAGATACGAGATGGTCTTTAGTCCTATAGTGACTTCTAATATCATTTTTAAGAGCTCCATCATGATTATTCTCAAATTATACCTAACTAATGGGTATGGCCTTTACATCATTGCTCAATCTTCATCACCAATAAAAATGGGCAATAACTTCCCCTCAATGTAAATAGTGAAAATATTGAGAATGAATCTTTTTACAATTGCATGTGGAGCAATTAAAGAAAGTTTAGAGCGCAAGGTATTGAAAATTTAAAAATTCTACTTTTGTTTGAAGACTAAAACCTTCAAAATTCCACTCAGTTTTGTCTTTTTAAATTATGCAATGAGCTTCTTGTTGTAACATGAACTTAAGTTTATCTATAGACATTGAGATCAAAGAGACTATAATTGTATCTTACAAGATCAAACCGCATTAGCTATAATCCATGCCACCATTTGTAGTATGACATGGTTCAATTGTCTTGGATAAAATTTGTATGTCTCTCTATCAAATTTTTTTAAACATAAACAAATACACATGTAGCTACATGAATTAATGTTATCGGAAATTAATACTTTCCACGCGTTAAAAAGTGAATGGAATCTTGAAATCAAAAGTTGTTTTTATGGAAGAAAAATACTTTACATAGGTAAAAAAAGTAAAATAAAGCTTGCAATCAAAATAGCTCTAAATTTCTAACAAAAATATCTAAATGGAAAGCTCACAATTTTATCATCCCCAATGTTATCATGATGTTCGGAAGCATATGCTCTACATTAGGAAGGGGATGGGGTTTAGGAGGGCCTCTTTATTTGCCATGAGCTTATGGAGGTGATTAACATTTTGACAAATAGGTGTATGCCATGTGTGCAAGAATGGTGGGTGTGTAAGAGATGTGTAAGAGTGGTCAAAGGATGCACGTTTTCTCCCAAAAAGGGGGTGGACAATTTTCTGATTTTTGGCCTTCCATAACTTCCACATATAATCTCTAATTTGAGCGGAGATCATAGATTTGGAATCTATACGTTGAGCTCTTTCCTTAGATATGCTACATGATATGGTTTTACCCGCTAGATTTTTTATTCCATTTTGGGGGAAAATTTTGAATTCAAATAAACTAGCCATTTTGCTTGTTTGAGTTCAAAAATTGTCCTTTGATTGCTTTCTTCATACTAAAGGTTTGACTTCCTTAAACTTCCAAATAAAGAGGCCCTCCTAGACCCCATTCTCTTCCTAAAGTTTTGATCTGCATCAAATCAAAACTTAAATTACATATACGAGGGATACTCAGATCTTATACAATAATCACAACAACAAGAAGAAGAATCTCTAGATAAACATGGTTGTTTTGCTATAATGTTGGATATGTCCAACTATCATCTTTTGTATGAACATTTCTATTGTAATAAGAACAATGATTGATTGGAAATTTGAAACGAGAGAAAGTACCACCACAAAGACCACCTTTGTGGCTTGCTCATTGAAACAAATGCCTTTGAACATAAAAACTCTATGCTAATTGTTGTGATGTAGACTCCTCTTATGAACACATAGTTGTATTGTGACTAGTATTACACTGTTCTTGGTGTTGAGAGTATTTAATTAAAGATATGTACCGCTGGTCAAAATCAAGACCGTCGTTGTTAGAAATAATTGTAACAATATTGTCATAAGAAAAATCCTTTGTCACGTTGGAGAGGGGGAATAGGGAACACACCAAGCACACAAAATATCTGCCTCTCTATAGCCTAGGGATTCCGCAACACCCCTAACCTCTCAAATAACACCTTCAAATTGGCTAATTTGCACTAACAACTCCACTTTAGCACACAGAACAACTGTCTCACACCTTGCAAAAAACACCTTGCAACACAAATGCATCCACACTGCTCAACTCACCCTTTCCGACTCACAAAACACCCCGATTCTGCCCTCTTGGTAGCACCCTTCACGCAGCAGGCAAACCTTCTGCAAGCACCGGTCAATACACAAAAAGCGAGAGAAAAGGAGGGGAATGGGGAGAAGCAACACAAGAGATAGGGGCAAATATGTGGTATTATTGCATAGGAGAATAGTACAATCAAGTATGAAGCTTCAATGGCAAGCTTAACACTACACTGGATTGCAACTTTCAATCACCCACTCAGGCAAAAAAGCCAACCTTGGTCCAAAGACCCCAAAAAATGAACGTCTATCTCCTTTTATAAGGGTGTGTTTAGGAGACTTAAAAAAGAAATAAGAGGTGATCTTCCATGTCGTGCACTTCACTTGTAGCTCCATTTAGAATTTCCTTGCATTGCCACCACTTGTTATAGTTCATTTTTGGAAACAATTGCATGCTTCACTTCTTCCTAATGTCCGCCCAACTCGGCCGTCTGACTTGCTCTTCTCGGGCCTTTGAGTTCTCTCTTTGGCTTTGCTTGATCCCCCTTGCTAGACCTTTGAACGGCCTTGGCCTTGCTCTCTCTCCTTTGTGGGACCAATTCCTTTCATGAGGTGGGGAGGCAATAGCGAGGTTGCTATTGCCCTCCCTCATTGCCTTCAAAAATTTGGGCTCCAACGGAGCCGTGGGATCAACCTTTAGCGCGGATGACACGTCATCATCCACTCCACGTGGGTGCAAGCGCCCCAGTGGCACCGCCACGGGCCAAAACCACCACAATGCGCCATTGCCCAGTTGCGCCCGCCTACGCAGCGCCTGCGGCACCCGGCGCCATAGCCCACGAGAGAGCTCCCCTCTCTCTTCCCTTGTGTCCATTTAGGAGCTCACGGCCCAGTACTTATAGTGCGGCCCCCGGACCTTCCATTGTGCATATGGGTTTATTACCCACCACGTGGCATCCCGTGAGGCAATAGCCCTTGGGGCTCCACAAACTTCCAAGAAACTTCACATTTTAATTAAAAACCCTCTTTTTTCCTTGAATTGGGTACCCTGTTTGGTCCTTCCTAGGAGGCCTATGCCCCGGCTTTGAAGCCTGACCTGAAGCCCACCATTTTCATCATCAAGTCCTCTTTCTCTTGCCCCACTTTGAGATCTCCAAGGCTACCATCCGAGACCGCCAAAAAACGGGAAATGCATCTGCATGCACTCAACCGCCAACTGCTCCATTTTTCTCCGCACTGTAACTCAATGCTCAAGGCTCAGAATCACCAGCCGTGACTTTGTGCTAACTCCCCATGATGTACACTACCACAAAGAACTTTGGCGAGGCCCAAAAGATGCCCGATCGCACATCCTCCAATGCAGCCAAGTGGGCTCACAGCCTCGGCCCCCGAAAAAAATTCAACAAGCCATAAAACGCAAACCATAGCTCTGATCCGCAATCTAAAAAGACGAGTAGGCTCCATGAATTGAGCTCTACACACCTGTACCGCAACTTCCAGTTGGATCACCTGTCTCCAGCTACCCTATTTGGCAAGAATCTGCCATTCATTGAAACCTCAACCTTCAATAACTTGGGCTCCGTAGCTCGGTTTGGTGAGCCGTCTGGACCGACTCCTTCAGCACTTCAAGCTCTTCATTCCTGGACCAAAAAGCTACACTTTGGATCTCCTTCATCTACTACCCAAACTAGCCCCTCATGGAGCCTTCTTTGGCCTATAAGCCGCATCAGGCATACACCTCCGCTGCTACTTGTCATCCCAAGATTTTCCTAGCTGCTCCAGCCCTTTGCCATACTTCTGCTAGCCTGCATACATCTACCCAAGCCACCTTCTAGACTCGACACACTTTGGTTGCACCAACGTGAAGAATAAGAATAATTCTTTGCTTTGGTCGAATAGAATCACCGATAGTAGCAAGTTTATGAATAATAGATTTCAAGGACTCAATATATCCCATCATAACAGTACCAACTTCATATTGTATCTTGGTAAGAGAACCTTTCAAATAATGTATTTCTATGATAGACTTCTTCTGAAATTTTTCTCTAAGATACTCCCATACATCGTGGGGGGTAAAAAGTTCATTTACATCAAGCAAAAGAGAGTTATTAGAAGAAGAATGAATGTGCTAGCGAGTTGCTTTATAACATCATCGCCAATCCATATAGTAAAATGCCACTCTTTAAAAACAAAATCTTCAACCATAAGAACATTGTTATAATCCGGATTAATAGGCTGAGATGGATATATATACTTTCCAAGAACAACATTTGAGAATTCATCACGTTCAAGAATTAACATCATCTATTCTTTCCAGCCAGGAAACCCTTGGCCTTGAAAAGGAGGAATAGAACGTTGGCGAAAAGGTGAACCATTGACGAGCATAGTCATGTCCATATCCACTTGCAAGAAGACATATAAAATAAGATTGCAAGACTACATACCATATACAATGAAGGCCGCAAGAGAGGAGAGACATCAACTGAGAAGTATTGTTGTCGTACTTTGCTAAAGTGAGCAAAAAAGGATGCTCAACAAAAGCTCAAAGAGGACAAGACACAACGCCTTAAACGGTAGGTAAGAAGAGACATTAAAAAAAAAAAGTTATCAAAATAGAGATACGTGAAAATGACAATAAAAGATGTTACCATATACATGTGGTAGTGATGTGTGTGAACACACTTAGGACCACCGGGGCATTTTTTCCCTCACTACGAGGTTTTTCCCGCAGTGCATCGTACATACGCCCATCATTCTAGGGCTAACTTATCTTTCCAATGTGCACTAATAAATAATACCCCCTATTGTGTGCCTTGAGCTTATTTACCTTCTCCAAGACGTGCCCGTTTCCTTGCAACCCCATTTTCAACAATTGGTATCAGAGTAGGTTGCATCCTCTTGAGCATAGTCGCCAGCATTGCCATCACACACCCTACTCACTTTCTTTGATTTGAGGTGAGCTTTGGTGAGTGTTAGCAGGTCAACAAATCCTTTGGGTAACCTTGCATCCTCTTGAGCATAGTCGCCAGCATTTCCATCACACACTTGCTCACTTTCTTTGATTTGAGGTGAGCTTTGGTGAGTGTTAGCAGGTCAACAAATCCTTTGGATAACCTTGTAGACCTTGGTCTCCTCAAAATTTTCATTTGGGATCATTTAGGCCTCCGTTTTCACTAAAGATAGCAATAAGCATGCAATTTCATTCTTTTGAGCAAAATTTTTGTCACTACTATTTTTTGCATAATAGGTCCCTTGGAGTCTTCATCAATTTGTGTATATAGCACGTTAGTCCCGCTTCATTTTTCCTCTTTTCTCATAGTTTTCACATGAGGTGCAGATACTCACTATGACTGACAACAACATATATGTGCTCAAGAAATTTGTTGATGAGGATAAATTAAACAAGGACAATTATCCAATGTGGAGTTACATGTTGCAACATGTTCTTGTATCAAAGAGTGTTTAGAATGTTGTGCAGGGCATTGATGTACGTCTTGATTTTGTGGATGTAAGCACTATTGAGGATGTTGCAGGTTTTGGTGGTAGGATTGCTGTTGCTAGAGAAAATGAGCAGGCTCGTTGGGATTTTAGAGATGTGCAGGCTTATGCATTGACTACATTAACTATGAGGCATACTATTACTCCTCACATTTGCTCGGCTAAATCAACTAAACCGGCTTGGGATATTCTGGATAGTCTTTTTGCAAGTTGCAATGATGCTAAAATTGCATTGCTACGTAAAGAGCTGGAATAAAAATTATGCATGAGGAAGATGACATGAAAATTTTCTTGCTGGTATCAAGGATATAAATAACAAACTCATTTTTGCAGGCGAAGTCATTTTAGACATCTCCCTTGTGCAGATTGTGCTTGATGCATTTTAAAATTCTTACCAGATTTCTAGTAGTACTTGGAGACTTAAGACCCAGGAAATCTTGATGTTGTCAAGTTTGATGCATTATGCACATTGTTGTTGTTGCTCAAAGAAAAGGTGGTAACAACAATGTAGCCACTTCTCATGGTTCTTCAATGAGTGGCAAATCACATGTTTCTAATGCTTCTATTGGTATCACTTTGTCTGGAAATTCTGGTGAAAAGGGAAAAAAGAAGATGCATCGCTATTATTGTAAGACAAATGATCACTTGATTAAGTAGTGTTGTGAATTGAAGGCAAAAGAAACCAATAAGAAAGAGGCTGATTCCATTACAAGTGCAACTATTTCACAATCTTTTATGAAAGAAGATTGTGATGCTAATCTAAATACAGAGTGGGCATTTAGTGTAGAGTGCACTTATGATCCTTTTGTCTATGATGCGTGTATGTCAGTTTTGCTACAAATTTTCATGTGCGATACTTTGACAGCACTTGGTGCTACAAAACACATTACATCACATTGTGACTTGTTTACCTCTCTCAAGGCTATCCCTCATGAGAATACAATCACTTGTGCCAACAATGCCTCTTCTCCGGTCAAGAGAGTTAGAAAGACTGTGCTGACTGCTGTTGCAAATGAAAGTCGTTTCATACTTGTTGATACGCATCATGTACCTGGAATAAAAAAGAATCTTTTTTCTATATTTGCACTTTCTAGACTTGGTCTTGTTGTGAAATTTATGGATGACAAATGTACAATTCATGATCTTAGTTTTGGTGACAAAATTAAGTTACATTTGACATTTTATGCTGTGGGCTCTATAAGCTCACTTTGTATGACAAGTGTGGGATAATTTTTGCAAATGTGATTGTGGATTCAAAGATTTCTTCAAATCCAAATCTTTTGCATGCATGTTTTGGACATCTAAATTTTACTAGTTTGCTATGTTTACAAAAATATAATATGGTTGCTTCTTTGCCACCTCTTGAAGCACCATCGAAGCATGTTTGTGAAGGCTGTATTTTGGGTAAAATGCAGTGTTTGAAGTTTCCAAAGGATGGTTCAATAAGGGCCACATATTGCAACTTGTCTATAGTGATGTTTGTGGGCCTATGCAAACTCCGTCCTTGGGCAATTACCTTTACTCCGTGACTTTCATTGATGATTAATCTAGGTATGGATGGGTGTATCCATTTAAATCTAAGTCCGAAGTGTTTATGTGCTTCAAGAAAAATTTGGCGATGGCTAAAAATGTCTCTAAATGTACTATGAGAACCCTCGGTTCAAATTAAGGGGGGAAGTTATGTCTCATGAGTTTAATGCATTTCTGGCTAGTCGTGGGATAAAACAACAATGTACAATGCCATATACACCTCAAAAAAATGGTGTTGCTCAAAGAAAAATAGGTATCTTACGGAAATGGCACAATGTATGGTTAAAAGTCAAGCTTGGCCACATTCGTTTTGGCTTGAGGCTATCATGTATGCCACTCATGTACTTAACATGCTTCCTAATAAAGATTTGCAGTCTATACAACTCCTCATGGAGCATAGAATGATAAAAAACCATCTATTGATCACATGCACATTTTTGGTTGTTTGGCTTATGCTTCGGTACCACAAATGCAACTTAGAAAATTGGATGATAAGGCTATTCAATGCATTTTTTGTTGGTTACAATACTAAAAGAAAAGGTTTTAGGTAGTACCATCCGTAAAAAAGCATATCTTGGTTTCACAAGATGTTGTATTTGTGGAGGATTGTGTTGAGTCCTTGCTGTCATGCACTAGAGACAATAATGTAAGCTCACATGACATTTATGATAACTGTTCAAGCTTCACCTCTTGTTGTGAAAGACCTTAGCACAATACTTTGGAGGTGCCACAAAGCTGGTTCCAAAAGTTACTAAATTTAGAACTTCTAAATTTAGACTATCTATGGCAAGTTAAAAATTTACTTTAAGGCTCTAGAAACTTCAAACCTCGAGTTTAATAAGTAATTTTGATTTTTTGAAATTAACACAACTAGTTTCTATGTTTAGACTCCTATAATCTCTTTAGGTAAGCTCCTATGTCCTGTACCTTTGATCAAGGATGCTCCATATAGATTCATCCTTGACCAGTACTTATGGTTCAAATAAATTAACAACATTTATCCTTACTCTTTTATGGACGTCTCTCCTTTTGGTCCGAAGCCTTTCATCGAGATCGTCCATATCAACTTCACTTGTTTTCTTTTATTTTTCCCGGAATTAAATGGACAAATTAAGATGGGAAATACTTTTAAAAGGTTAGAAATTAATTCTAATGAGACTCTATATGTGTGTGTGTGTGTGTGTGTGGAAGAAGGAAATTGAACTTTGTTCCATCGCTACTACACGCTTCTTCCTTGTCGGCATGGTTATTGAAACCAGCCCGTAGGGCGGTAGGCTTTGGCTTTCACCTAAAAATATTTACTTTAGACACACACAGAGAGAACTTTAGAAAGGTAACGTGTGACAGGGATTAACACTTAAGCACACACACAGCTCGGAAGCTGGAATGCTCCGAGTGTATGCCGACAACTTGTAGGCCCCAAAATTGGTGCCCGTTTCGGTATTTCTTTATTCTTTTATAGGAGGGTAAATTACAAAGAAGAGTTCTAGGAATCCTTTAATTGTATCCCTCTAGATACCACCTGTTTTGGAAAAAATTTGGTAGCATAACAACCCCAAAACTCAACTCCCTTGCGGGAACTCGCTTCTACTAGCATAAACCCTCCAATTCCTGCCCAAAAATAGTAAATTTAGCACACTGTATTTACTGGTCTTTCATTTTTTTTCAGTTCTAAACAGCCCTTGAACTGTTGTCTAACAGTGGGGCACGTTTCCCAATGATTCTGGCGTCATTGTGGCTGCAAAATAGTCCAAAAATAGCGTGTACACAGTGCTGAAATGTGCCTGTTTGGTGAGGTTACATGACCCTCACCGGTGCCTGCTTTGGAGTAGCAATTAGCTACTCCTGCTCCTGCTCAATGAGGCTCTTGCGTCAGCACAAAAGCATGAAACCACACAGCTGTACATCATTCAAATGAAGAGCCCACTTGTGGGGAATCACATAACTGCATGTAGGGGAGAGAGAGAGCAGTGTGTAGTGTGCAGGTCATCACTCTAGCACCACATTGTACATAGAGAGGAAAGCAAGCTCTCCATAGCTCTTAACATGTGACAGAAGACTGCAAATGAGCCTCCCAGCTATAAATTTAGTGCCACTTCTTCGTGCATGAGGAAAGTGCACATAAATGTGCCACTTGGTGTGTTTACAGGCCATTTCCCATTCTGGGGTTGCCACCTAAAAATCTCCCGACTGGTTGCCCAGTTGACTTTTCAGCAAAGTTCTAAATGCTCACCTTGTCATTCCAAAGGTAATGACACAAACGCATTTGATGGCCCAAAATAGCAGTTCCCTAATTTTTAGGAGATGCTTCCATTGGGCTCCCACTGGTCTTCTGACATCCTATCCCCATTGGGACCGCATCCAAAAATGCAATGTTGCCCAACTACCGGGTACTTTCCTTTGGTGACCCACCTTGGCTTTATGCCTTTATTGAGTTCACTTCCTAGTATCCACCAACTTTCTAAGTGCGACGAGGGGACCTTTATGATCTTGAATTGAGCCTAGGCATCCACTTACTATATAGATTCAAGTGCCAACTAACTTCCCGTCTACACGTGAAACTATTGTTCACATTGGCCATACAATGTCCGATCATTTGCAACTTAAAAAAGTGGGTTTAAAAAATAAAACAAAAATCATCGGAAAGAACCAACAACTAAGGTTAGCAGTTACCACGTCCTCGTGACATAGTTAACAGTTGCCACCTTCTCGTGACATACCCCTCTCTTGAAATTGCAAACGTCCTCAATTGCATACCATAAATACATGTCACTGATGATCTTGTGTTGTTAGCACTCTTTTATCATTGCATGTATCCGGAAGAAAGGTCGTAACACATAGATACAAATTACTTAATGAGACCTTCATAATTTTGTCATTTCCATCTATTACACTAAATTCATATGTACATTTGATGTGCTAGCTCTATCATTACCCCTCCTTCACACATGTTGGGTTGGGGCATAAGTAGGTTGTAACCTAAAGGCTTCAAGGTAAAGCTGCAATTCATTTGGTGACTCTGATACTTAATGCCTTCCATCCACTTTGCATCCATAGTTGGATAATTCTTGAACTTCACCAATTAGCATCTTGCAACCTGTCCTTTAACTTTTCTAGCCTTATGTGCCAAAACTTGCTCAAGTACCAGGATCTCATCAAGTTCCTCAACTTCTGGCTGATCCCCATCTGGCATATCTTCTGGCACATCACCCACGAAGGGTCTTAGGAGACTCACATGGAACGCATTATGAAGCTTCCATGCATCAGGAAATTTGAGCCTGTAAGCCACATCACTGATCTTGTCAAGCACTTGAAAAGGCCCATAGTAACACATGCTAAGCTTAGGAATTAACCATTCATTACCCTTCATCTTCTTTAACCTTGCCTTCTTGAATCTTAACAGAACCCAATCACCGGGTGATAACAGTAATTCACGACGGTGACGATCAACATCCTTTTTTTGCTTTGATTGACTCTTCTCCAAGGCAACTTTAATTTTCTTACACATTTCATCCATGTTCTCAACATATTGATCTGCCTCAAAGATCTTGTCCTTTGTATGAAAAATGGGAGGAACTTTTTTTCCGCCTTCAACAAAAGGTGCTTTTCCAGTCGACGAATGCATGGTATTATTGTACGCATACTCAAGCATAGGCGAATACTATTCTCACTTGCCTTTATTATGTGACACATAGAATTTCAACAGATCTAAGACAGTAGAATTAGCCTCTTTTGACTGTCCATCAGTTTGTGGATGAAACGAAGACGAGAACTTGAGCGTAGTGCCCATCTTCTCAAACAATCCTCTAGTCCAAAACAAACTTGTCATGCAAGGATCACGATCACTGACAATCGATTGTGGCATACCATGGTACTTAACACTAGAATGGTAACCTAACAGGACATAAAAGTGTCCTTTTAGGGTTTTGGGAAAAAATTCCAAAACCATAGTAGATCCACTCATTTTGAAAAATCCTTTCATGAGCTTATAGTTCAATAACTACTACATATGGAAAAAATGAGAAACTTGTAATTTTTCTCATCCCTTGGCCACTACAAGCCTCCAAAGTTGATGGACCAGTGCATTTGCCCAAAACAGTATTTCTTACGGTTGATTGCATATAAATAAGAGTGGAGATTTTTGTAGGACATGAGATAAAATGACCCGTTAACTTCAATGGGTTGGTGACCAAAACATATGGTTGCTTTTACCTCACTATTTTTTTTTTGGGCAAAAAAAATAGGTACAAAAAAGTTGCATTTTTGCCATTATGCGGACCTATCATCAAAGTTTCTATAGTCACGCTCAATACAGATACTATATACATGTTTTCTTAGTTCCCTTTGGGCCTCTGGATTCAAAAGGAGCCATGGAGCATGTCAAAAGGAGAATGGATCTCTTACAATTGGAACCTTGGGGGCAATGATAAAGTGCTAAATACAGCAAACATGAAAAAACTGGGTTTAGCATTATGACCTCTAGAAACCCATAGAAACTACTCAATATCTAGCCAAGTTTGTAGTCTATGATTAGATATGGTTACTACCTAAAAAATACACACAATTGGCCTAAGAAACTAGCAATATTGAGAAAGTTATACCTGCTACTCTAAAATGTATCGTATTCTTCAGCACCAATCAAAAAACTCAACCATCATCATATACTATGCTATATATCATATTAGGTCCCCCAAAACTCAAGGAAGATTAGCTTTATGTTATACATTACACTTACACAATCAAAATTGAATTTGGATATCAAGAAAGCCACCAAAAAAATCATAAAAGTGCTAATTTTGCCCAAAAACAGGATTATGCAATTCTTGTAAATTGGTCATAACTTTCAATTTTAACACTTATCTCTCCCTACAAGCATCAAAACATGTTAAGAACTATGAAGGCCTAACCTCTAGCCATCTAAACCTCACAAACATGAAGTTTAGAGTGGTATAGTTGCCAAAAATTGAAAAAAAGCCAAAAACAGGACCCGTTTTTTCACACAGTTTAGGTTCAAAAATGTTGTGCAAGAGTAAGGTTAATGGTGAGATCGATACTAAAAAAAAATGCTAAGTTTTTTTCAGGTCATAAGGCATCTTTGTGGATATATATCTTCTAAAAATTCATTTTCATACTCTTCAAATAATTCAAGCAAAATGGTCACTTAACAGGACACAAAAGTGTCCAAGGACATAAAAGTGTCCTGTTACCATTCTAGTGTTAAACACATTGTACATGAACAAGCGTTCCATCTAATTAGATTTTATCTTCTTCTTGATGGGGATAAAATGGGCCTGCTTGCTGAACCTGCAGATAATGGTCCATATACCATCATTCCCTATTGGCGTTCTTGGAAGATCAAAGATAAAGTTCATAGCAATGCTTTCTCATGGCTTATCTGGGATCGGCAGTGGTTGTGACAACCTTGGTGCGTCTTGCCTATCAAACCTGACCTTTTGGAAAATTAGGCATGCATGCGCAAAGGCATCCACATCTCTCCTCAAGGTAGGCCAATAGAAGAATGTATCTATCGCATTAACTATCGCATCAATACCATGATGCCCTGTATACAGTGGGACATGATTCTCTTCCATGACCTCATCGCAATGGCCTATTGACACAAAGTCTTCCATGCATCATCATAAAATCATCTCTGAGGAGGTAGTGCTCATGATGGCACCCCTCTTGTAAATATTCAAAGATCCTTGAAAAATCTTCATCAATAGTACACTGTTCCTTCCTGTCATCTAGCTCATGATGATAGGGATTTGACACAGCTAAAATTTGTGGCTTTCTTGATAACGCATCAACCAAAATATTCTTCTTGCCTTCCACATGCATAATCTGGAAGTGGAACATAGAAAGAATGTTTGCCCATTGCAAATGCTTTTTGGATAACTTTGACTGTGTCAAGAAGTATTGCAAGGTCTCATGATCTGTTTGGACAACAAAATACAAAATCAGCACCTAAGAGGTAGTGCTTCCAGCTAGAAAGTGCATGAATCATGGCCAAGAGCTCTTTCTCATAGACTTGCATAGTCTTCTCTGGCCTTTACAAAAGTTGGCCTTCATAAGCTACTACTCATCCATCTTGCAGTAGCACTGCTCCAATGCTACTGTCACATGTGTCACACTGGACCAAAAATGACTTCCTGAGATCTGGAAAAACAATTACTAGATTTGAAGTCAATTTTTTCTTTAAGAGACTAAAAGCTGAAATCTCTTTCTGGGTCCATCTGGAAGTGACCTCTTTCTTTTGCAAAGTGTGAAGAGGTGATGCTATCTCTGCAAAATTCATGATAAAACTTCTTTAGTACGAACACAATCCCAAGAAGCTTCTAACATCGTGCACAGTCTTCAAGTCTGGCCATGTTTTGATAGCTTTGACCTTTGCGGGATCCATTCTAACACCATCCTTTGAGACTATGTGGCCAAGAAAGTGCATCTCTTATACGAAGAATTCACTTTTCTTAGGATTGAAAAGTAGCATGTCAGTGCACAGATCTTTGAACACAAAGGTCAAGTGACGCATATGCTCCTCTTCATTTTTTAAATATACTATCATGTCATCAAAGAATGTCCCAACAAACTGTTGTTGCGAGCGGAAAATTCGGTCCATCATTTTGTTGAACGTGGAAGGAGCATTTGTTAGCCCAAACGACATCACTAGAAACTCATAAAGACCAAATGGCATTCTAAATGCGGTCTTGTGCACATCCTCTGGTCTTATACGAATCTGATGGTACCCACTCTTAAGGTCTATCCTACTGAAAATTACAGCACCCTCTAAACGATCAAGAATATCATCAATCCTAGGAATAGGAAACCTATTCTTGATGGCATTCTTATTCAACACATGGTAATCAATACACATGCGCCATGATCCATCATATCTAATTTGTACTAGGAGCACTAAGGAGCAAAAGGGTGAAGAACCAGGCTAGATCATCCCCTTCTCTAATAACTCCTCAACCTGGCCCATAATCTCTTTCTGCTGCACCGTGCTAATTCTGTAGGGAGATCTATTTGGTGGGCTACACCCTAGCTCCAAATCTCTTTGATGGTCCTCAGGTCTGTTTGGTGGTAATTGCGACGGTAATGCTATCAGAAAAAGAGTCACTAAAATTTTGCAAAAATGCTGGCCTTTCTTTATCTAACACAGATAAATTTGATTGACAATTATCTGAGACATCACATGCCAAAATCAAGTACACAGAAAGACGATTCTTTATTACATAAGTGATAGCAGAAGCATATACAATAGGGACATACTCCCCTTTGAGCTTTACATCTAAAACATGAGTTTTGCTCCTATGCTAAAGGGTGATCGTCTTGCTGAAGACATCCCGCACGCCATGTACTCTGAACATCCAGGGAATTCTAAGTAGCACGTCGCACCCTTTCAATGGCATGATATAAAATTCTTCTGTGTCTACATATGACTGGATATGTAGATGCGGCTTTCCAATGATGGGAATATCACACTATGAGTGGCCAAGACATGCCAACCCTGCCTCTGCCATGTACCCCATCTCTTCAGCTTTGATGCCCATCTTCATAGCTAACTATGGTGAGATAAAGTTCGCTTCAACACCTAGATCAAAGAAGATGAGTGTCATCTGATCTCTAACTTTACCCCATGCTCTGCATAACTCGCTAGCATCTATACTGGGCCTATCACCCACCATATCTGGAACCAAACTTGCCATGGGTTTAGGCTTCTTGCCTTTCTGGTCCTCTTTATCATCTGAGTCAGTTGGTCTTTTCATTTGTGGAGAGTTGATAGCAAAGTGACGAGGATGCTAGCATATAAAGCATAAGTTTTCAGCCATTAGGACCTTATTTTCCTCGAGCGACTTATGCACAAGAGGCTTCCTTTTTTGTTTCTTTGGCTGCGCTTCAAAAGTCTTGGTTGATCCTTATCTTTGGTGGCCTTTTCTAACCCCTATGACACTTTAGGAGCCGTTGTCACAAAGGGCTTCTTTTCTGAAATTTTCTTTTGGTGCCCTCCTTTCTTCTTGCTCGGAAACCCACCGTCCTCTCCTTTCAACAAGGAAAGACCAATGTTAGCAACTTCCATGAGTTGTGTGAAGGTAGCTAATCTGTTCTTGGTACAATATTCTTGAAGCCCTTTAGGCAGCCCACAATAACACTTCTCTATCTGCTCTGTCAATGGCACAAATGTGCAGGAGATCATTGAGAGTAACACTTTACAAAACCTCCAATTATACTCAGCAAGCTCTTGCATGTAGCCGAAGTAAGTTGGTGCCAATCTGTCATGACGTCGGCTTCAAATTCATTTGACAGCCAAGCAGATGCAAACATTTGTTTGAAGTAGACCCAAGTGGCGGGTGCCTGTCCTTGCATGAACAATATTTTCCACCACGTAAGCGCATTATCCTTCAAGAAAGTGGCAACTTTATTGACTTTAGAGGCCTCTATAAAATTCCCTCCTGCCTAGTCTGTATCAAACTGTTGGAGGAAAGTGAGAGCCTCTGCATTATCCTCGAAGCCACTAAAAGTGCTAAACTCTACAACTGAACCACCTTCTTTGTAAGCTTTTGACTTTTTTAGTGCCCCCAAATTGTCATAAGGAATAGTTTGCAACATGGGCACTATAGTAGGCATATCGGCACATCTTGGCCATTAACATTTTGCAATAGAGGTGACATATTCGGCTGCTATCCAGAAATAAAGCCATGCCAAATGAGCTTGTGGGACCCCAAACTAGCCCTGGTTGCTCTGAAAACCTTGCTGCATGCTGATGCTACCATACACATGGGGTTTGGCATCATGCCTTGCATACCCCCAAACACTATTCGTGGCATGTACGGCTAACTTCTAGGCACATAACTAGCCATACTCTAGAACACAGATCCACCCTTGAAATACCCAGGATGTACCGTGGGTGGTGAAGAAATTGGGTGCATTGCCTGGTAAGCAGTTCCCTATCCATTCAAGACAGCATGCGAGCTCTAAAAGGTGGCAGGCTCAACTGGCAAAGCCTGTAGAATAGGCGTCCTAACCACTTGTTCAAGGACAGGAGGAACCTGTTTTTGAGCCCTAGACTCCGCAACATGCGAGTGTTCCCTATCCTGCTAAGAGACATGAAGTACTTGTGCTTGAGCCTCAACAAGCTCTGTTCGTGGTTTAGGTTACCTATTTTGCTGTGGCACTAGTGACACTTGCAAGAACTCCATAAACCTTGGGTTCTACACCAGTTGCAAAAAGACATTCACCGTGGCAACTAACTGAGTCCTAAGCGCATCATCCTCAAGTTGCCCAATCATAAAGCCCTGTGCTGGAGGGACATTCACATTAGAGGAGGTACAGACTGACGTGACCGTGAGCTCTCGCCAATCTCGAACATCATAGGAGTTTCCTATCTATCCTTTGAAGAGGAACCGTCTTCCATAATGCCCTTCCCTTTTTTGGCCATAGTGTAATCCCGCGTTCCTTTACTCTATGTCTTTACCCAAAAGAACCGAGGCTCACTTCTTGAGGAAAAAGTGATTGATATCCCAGCAATGGAACCATGAAACCGGCCTGTAGTGTGGTAGGCTTTGGCTTTCACCCGAAATTCTTTACTTTAGACACACACACACAGAGCACTTTAGAAAGGTAACCTATGACAGGAATTAACACTTAAACACACACACACACACACGGCTCGTAAGCTAGAATGCTCCGAGCGTACGCCGACAACCTGTAGGCCCCAAAATTGGTGCCGCTTTCGGTACATCTTTATTGTTTGGGATGGTAAATTACAAAGAAGTGTCCTAGGAATCCTTTAATTGCATCCCGCTAGATACCACCTGTTTTGGAAGCATAACAGTCCCAAAACTTGTCCAAAACCAATTTCCCTGTTGGAACTCGCTTCTACTGGCATAAACCCTTTGATTCTTGCCCAAAAACAATAAATTTAGTACGGTGTATTTATTGGTTTTCATCTATTTTCAGTCCTAAACATCCCCTGAACTGTCATCTAACTGTGGGGCACGGTTCCGAATTCTTCTAGCGTTATTGTGGCTGCAAAACAATTCAAAAATAGCATGCACAACGCTCAAAACGCACCTATTTGGTGAGGTTATGACCCTCACCGGTGCTTGCGTTGGAGTAGCAATTAGCTACTCCTGTTCTTGCTCAAGGAGGCTCTTGCCTTGGCACAAAAGCATGAAACCATACAACTGTACATGAGTCAAATGAAGAGCCCTCTTGTGGGGCATCACATAACTGCACATAGGGGAGAGAGAGAGCAGTGTGTACTGTGCAGGTCATCACTCTTAGCACCACACTGTACATAGAGAGGAAAGCAAGCACTTCATAGCTCTTAACCTGTGAGATAGAAGACTGCAAATGAGCCTTCTAGATAGAAATTCAGCACCACTTCTTCTGGCATGAGGAAAGTGCATAGAAATGTGCCACTTGGCGCATTTACATGCCGTTTCCCGTTTCGAGCTTGGCGCCTAAAAATCTCCCGATTGGTTGCCCAGTTGACTTTTTGGTAGAGCTCTAAAATGTTCCCCTTGTCATTCCGAAGGTAATGATGCGAACAAATTTCATGGCCCAAAATAGCAGTTTTCTAATTTCTAGGAGATGCTTCCATTGGGCTCCCACTGGTCTTCTGACCATCTATCTCCATTGGGACCGCATCCAAAAATGCAATGTGGCCCAACTGTCGGGTACTTTCCTTTGGTGATCCACCTTGGCTTTATGCCTTTATTGTGTTCACTTCCTAGTATCCACCAACTTTGTAAGTGCAACGGGGGGACCTATGTGATCTTGAACCGAGCCTAGACATCCTCTTACTATACGAATTCCAGTGCCGACCAACTTCCCGTCTGCGCGTGAAACTACCATTCACATTGGCCATACAATGTCCGACCATTTGCAACTTCAAAAAGAGGGTCTCAAAACAAAACAAAAATCATTGGAAAGAAACCAACAACTAGGATTAGCAGTTGCCACATCCTCGTGACATAATTAACAGTGGCCACATCCTCGTGACAGTTATGAGCAATGCCATCATCTTCATCGTTGTCATTAAAAGCATCCTAGTTCTCTATGTGATCTATATTTTCATCCATTGTTTCATTTGATTTGTCTTGATAGGCCAACGAACCAAATCAAAACTAGCAACTTCCATCATCTGTAGATTTGATGGATGCAAAGATCCCTTGATGTTGACATCCAAGCTACTCTTCTTGATTTTCTTATAGTTTATGGACTCATATGGATGGACCAACAATATCACACATTCACCGGCTTCAATGGATATAATTTTATTCCATAACATGACTTTGTTACATTACGTCTCCAACATCTATGATGCCATATCTTGCTCAATCACAGGTTCTCTAGAAACCTCTTCAGTTGTACTGTCGATGCTATCTTTTTCTACAATACTTTTATCATTATCCACTTGATTATGCTTCCAACTAAGTGAGACATATTTCCATGCATCCATGATCTCAAATGGTATCATCAACATATCATCAAAACTCTTGAGTATATATATGACCACACATATTTCACCAATTGCTTCAAACCCACATCTTACAAATGGCTTGGTTGAGTGCCCAATTCCACGTGCTCTTCTTGTAAAGCTAATAAGAAAAAATGTTTCACCTTTCTTTGGTCCTTCAAAGATCTATAAAAATGAAACAACAATGAGTAATATGACACTATATCCACAAAAATTTTACAACCAATCATACTGGGAAGTTCATCTTGAGGCTCCAAAATTTAGGCTCCAACTGAAGTTTAAGATCGTTGTATTGAGACTAGATACATTGTTGTGAGCCTTAAACTTAATTTTGAGATCATCAATTTATATCTTCTATTTGTAGCTCAGCCTTTAGACACCAAGAATGTGCCCAAACCCAAAACAATCCAAATCGATTGTTAAAAATGTGTCAAGATCCACAACAATCTAGATCAATCATTAAGAATCCAAATCGGTTATTAGAATGTGGATTGAACTGGTCTACAAATATCCAAAATGGGTTCATCCTTAATAATTCACACTAGGCAATTTAAATCTACATTGAATTGAAACAGTCTGCAAGAATTTGGAGCACATCTATAGACATATTTTGAAACGATCATCCACACTCGTCCACTACAATAAACATGGGCCACCTGATACTAATGCAAGCCGATCATTTAAAATCCAAACCGATTGTTAGAAATATGGATTGAATTGGTTTGAAAATCGCTGGAATAGGTCCCTTGTTAACAATTCCAACCGGTCATCAAAAAATTAAAATGTTCGTTTTGAAAGTACTTTGGGAGATGCATGGTTGTACTTTAAAATGAAGCTAGCCATGTTGTTGGAAGGTCCAAACTTAAGTTCAACCTCATCAATTTACATCTTCTATTTGTGGCTTAACCCTTAGAATGCAAGAATGTGTCTGTACCAATAATAATGTGAATTGATCTTAAAAGTTTAGATCAATCATAAAAAATCTAGAAGGGTGATTAAAAATTTGGACTGAAACGATCTGCAAAAATTCAAAACAAATCCATTAACAATCGAGCCATTATTTTCAAATCCAAATTGAAATGTTCCATAAGAATCTCCAATACATCCACATGTATAATTCTAATCTCTTTCCAAAATTCAAACCAGTTTGTAAGAATCTAGGTGAAGCTTGTATAATTTGAATTTATGTCAGCTCTGTATTTAAAGTCCAGATTGATCAATAAAAGTTTGGGATTGGACTATAAAAATCTACAACAAATATGTTCTTACCAATCTAGAATGTTCAATTAAAGACGAGTCATTTATCAAAACTCCATATTTTTGTAATCCACTCGTTGAAAATTTGGACATGTTTGCAAGAATTTAAATTTGTCTAGTTTTGTGAGAATCGCTCATTAAAAGTCAAGGTTGGTCTAGATTTGTGTAAACCACTTGTTAAAAATACAGACCACTCTGTTACAATTAAAATGAGTCGTTTAAAATCCAAACCACTAGTTAAAGCTAAGACCGGTTGCTAAAAATCTAGACCAATTTAGAACAATATCGACTTGTCTAGATTTATATGGATTGCTCAATAAAAATCTAAACCAATTCATGATATCTAGATCGGGTTTAAAATTTCCAAATAGATTTTAAAGATTGAGACCTAATTTGAAAAGAACTTTGCATAATGGTTGAAAGTTAGAACTCTTTTGCTTTATAATAGGTAAACAATGCTCAATTGTTTCCACAAGCCTTGAGGCAACACTCAATCATATCAAGACAAGAATTTTGAAATAGTAATGGTATACATAAGGTAGCAAATCTCTTCAATGATATCAATGGCTATGAGGCTCCAATGAAAACTGGGACCAAAGGTAATTAGTTGTGAAAGATAAGAACCATGAAATGTAGAAAACCTTAGACTACCACCTCATCTCTCATGATAAGGAAAAAATATGAGCTCACAAGTCCCAAGTCAATATTTGCAACCCATTTATGATAGTCAGTTACTCTTATTTTCATCCTCCATTTATGAGAGAGGGTAAAATCAACCACCTCTACCTTTTGTTGGATTCTTATATCAATATATTCATGCATATTCAATAGTTGGTACATATCATCGATGACCACATAATTTTTCCTCTTATGGATATCAATTTTTGAAAAGCATAAGTAACTACCATGAAGGACCACTTTTATCATCCAAGATCATCACATAGTTTTTCCTCTTAAGACATCATTTTTAGAAAACCCCTTTGGGTTGAAATTTCTCAATCATCAGAGTAGTTGGGTTCCTATCTACCTCTTTCCTCTCAATCTTTCCCTCTTCATATTCCTTCTTTATCTTCTCCTCATCCTTGCCTCTAAAATCTTACAGTTTGAATACTTCAGCTTCGGGCCTTCTAGTAGAAGTGGTGTTGATGATATTCTCATCATGAAATGGAACTTGTATTAGTATCTCATTAAAATTACACCTCAACCTCCTAACGATAATCATTTGTGTGTCTAGAAGAATCATTCTGTCAATATAAATTACTTATCAATGCTAACTACCACTAGCCATACCAATGTTCAATTGCAAAATATGTACCGTCAAATCAAGGTATATATGATGGGCTAGTTCAAATCAATTCTCTTTGCTATACCTATGAATAATCCACTTTAAGAATGAAATATTATCATTTTCAATTATGCTTGATGGGAGGTGAAACTAATCACCACAATTTTCCACATTAACTACTTAACAAGGATCACTCTGTGACAAAGTGTGATGAAAAAAAGCCACATCACATATCGATGCATGAACAACAACTTTGTTTTGTAAAGATAAAGAGGGGATTTGACTTGTCTATGCTTCAATGGATATCTAACCTGAAGAAGCAATCTAAGAAAGACGATTCTGAACAAATACTATTGTCAAGATAGCTTCAGTCCAAAAACCACGGAGATAAACTAGAATAAATTAGCATACATCTTATAACATTAAGAATAGTGCAATTCTTTCATTCAATGACACCATCTCAGGGGGTGCACCTCTTAGACAAGTAAGTTGCCACGTGTAATTGCCTAAATTTTTAAATCTTAACAGGATTATATTAATAGAAGGAGTTTCTAAATTGATTTTAAAGAAAAATACATAAAATTTTGAGGAAAAGGTAAGTAAAGGGATTTTTTAGAATACCCTTTGAATGAATGTTATAAGAATAGTTTCTTAAAGGTGCACCCTAGCTCAGTCCCAAGGCCTCAAACACCTTCAAAGGTGGAGAGAGCTAGTGGGAATGAGGGTAGGGAAGAGGAAGAAGAAACATTCATAGGAGAAAAGAAATAATTCCTCACTTATCATCACTCTTCTTGCTAGCATACATAATAGCATAGTAATGAAGATGGAGAACATGGAAAGATTAAGCATTGAAGCATGGATCTTGGTTGGATTTGCATTCCATAGCCAAGAGTGTTGGTGTAGGCTCTCCACTTCTCTACTAGCTTGGAGAAGGAGATGGAGCTCTTGCACTTTGCACTTCACACAATGAGAGAGTGTGTGAGTGTTTATGGGAGAGTATACCCCTCCAAGCGACCCCCCTTCTTGCTTTGGTAGACCCCCCCTTGTATCTCATGCTTGAAGCTCATTGGACACCTCCAAGCCTAGCCAATCACATGCAAGAGGTATATCAAGCAACAAGGGTAGGCTTGGGACAAGTGTCCCCCTTTCCCCTTTGAGAGAGAGGACTTGATAAATGCAAAAAAATAATAATTGAATTAAATAATTTATCATTGGACCCCTTGGGAGGCCAGCCAATAGGCTTTAGACACACCATGAGGGAAACATGAGGAGGAGCTTGAAAAGTGTCCTATTTGCCTTCTTGGTACCAAGATTTCCTTGTGTGTGTGCGTGTGTGTTCTCTCTCTAGCCCCTACAATTAGGGCTCACCCCCTCATGAGTAGGGATTAGATTTGACTTTTTGAACACCTTACCCTCAAGCACCTTAGTCATGGAGCACCTTATCACCTTAGTCATTAAGCACCTCAAGAACCTTAGTCATCAAGCATGACAAGCACGTCTAGCACCTTAGTCGGAAAGCACGATAAGCACCTTAGTTAGCAAGCACGACAAGCACCTCAGGCTTGTGCCGGGTTCCCACCTCAAGCACAACACTAGCTTACCTAAGGTCAAAGAACTTTTAACACTAGACATTGTAGGTATTTAATGAAGCTAACCCTAAGGTATTTAAGCTCCATTAGCTAAAATTCTCTCTGACATATCATCTCTCATTTGGGCCCCTTTACCATTAGCCCAGTGTTGAGATAGAACCGAAAGCAAATGTCTATATTCTAACCCTTGTTCCCCTCTATTCTCCCACATTAAATGATCAATTTAATATGAGAAACCATTTAGTTTGGTTAGATATTAGATTTTATGACATGCACTTATGAAAAAATCCTTTGGGTTGGTTAGATATTAGATTTTATGACATGCACATATTTCCATCCTCCAGTTGTGAGAGAGGGTGAAATCAACCACCTTTACCTTTTGTTGGATTTTTAGATCAATATATTCATGCATATTCAATAGATGGCATTGAGATACAAGGATGCTCAAACTTTTATCATCAATGACCACATAATATTTCTTCCTAAGGATATCATTTTAGAAAGGCATAAGTAACTACCATGAAGGACCTCTTTTATCATCCATGACCATATAATGTTTCCTCTTAAGATCATACCATTTTTAGAAAACCCCTTTGGGTTGGAATTTCTCAATCATGAGAGCACTTGGGTTCCTATCTACCACTTTCAACTCTCAATATTTCCCTCTTCATTTTCCTTCTTTATCTTCTCCTCGTCCTTGCCTCTGAAATCTTATAGTTTGACTACTTCGGCTTTGGAGCTTCTAGTAGGAGGGATGTTGATGATATTCTCACCATGAAATGGAACTTGTTTTAGTATGTAGAAATCTAGAAGAATCATTTATGTATCTAGAAGAATAATTTTTTCAATATAAATTACTTATCAATGCTAATTACCACTATCCATACCAATGTTCAATTGAAAAGCATGTACCATCAAATCAAAGTATAGATGATGGACTAGTTCAAATAGATTCTCTTTGCTATACCTGTGAATAATCCACTTATTATCGTTTTTAGTTGTGTTTGATGGGGGGTGTAACCAACCACTACAATTTTCCACATAAACTACTGAACAAGGAACACTCTGTGACAAAGTGTACTGTTGAAGAAAAAGCCACGTCAAATAACGATGCATGAACAACAACTTTGTTTTGTAAATATACAGAGGGGATTTTACTTGTCTATGCTTCACTGGATATCTTACCAGAAGAAGAGGTAGCAGGAAAAACCAATAAGTTTTTGAGAAAAAGGGGTAAGTTTATTACCTTAAGCATGTCAGTAAAGGGGTTTTTTAAAAATACACTTTGAAAGCACGTTATATGAATAGTTTCTTAAAGGTGCACCCCACGAGGACACCATTTTGTTGAGACAAATATGAAATAGTACTCTCATGAGAAATAAATTGCTCAATACAATATCTTAAAACTCACAGAAAACATATTCTCGACCATTATCAATGCGAAGTTTCTTGAGACGACGACCGGTTTGAACTTTTGCAACCTTGTGAAATCTTTAAAGCCGTAGATTTTTGTCTAAGCATGAAAACAACTGTACACCATGAATAATCATCAATGAACTTAATGTAATAGTGATGTTGTGATCTCGATGAAGGTAAGGATCGACAAATATCAAAATGAAAAAAAATGTATAAAATGAGTTGCACTCGAGAGAGAAAAGGGTGTACGATTGTCTTTGCCCCCAACAACACATAACATGCAGATTCCCATATGAAGGCAAGATTTGAGATCCATCCCATGTACAAGATTAAGATGATAAAAGTCAAGAAATTGTGGAAAATCACCATGAACAAAGTAGTGATTCTATACCTTGCATTCAGGCTCACCTAGAGCAATGATAACATTTGATACATCACTAAGAGAGAACTCAAACAAATTGATGTTGTGAGAAACAAATTCCAAGCATATGGTATATTTTACAGGTATCACACAAAAAAGTGAGACCTTCACAAGGGTTAAAGTAGTGAGTTTCGTAGACTACAAAGAAACATGGCGCATAATCCTAGCTAGTCAAGTGTATCTTTTGTTGTAACGAGCTCACGACCCGGGTCTTGTTCTCTCTTACCAAGGGGTATATAAATGTATGTATGTGTGTGTGTGGGTGTGTGGCCTCCCCCCCCACACACACACACACTTGGGTACCATTTTAAATGTTTTTATGGATGTACCAATGATTAGTATTTTCTTGCTATATTCTACTACAGATTGTGGAAATATGGGTGGCACACATCCTATCAAAAGAGCACATATCAAGTCATTTTGTTAAATATGCACTATTTCACCCTTCTCCGCCAATGCTTGGTATCTTTAATGCATTCTGCAAGATCACCCATAGGTATATCCCAAGAAAGGAGGGTATGAAGCCCCTAACCTCTCTATGTATGCACATGATTCCCTCATCCTTGCCCATCATCCTTTTGGGCTCTGGGCGAAGACAATGAGAGTTATCACATGGGATACCAACTTTGCCATCTCTCTTACATTATTGTAAGAAATACGGCGATATCAACATGCAGACTTTGGCATGGAATGGGTAAGAGAGGTCGATGAATTCCATGGGGCAGCTTATGTTTTCATAACCAAAAGTTGTAGAGTAGCTTCCAAGCTAGGTAGGGAGGGATAGAGAAAGAGAGCTCTACATCTTTCTCAAAAGAGATAGAGAAAGAGAGCCTTGCAAGTTAATATGCACTTGGCATGTTAGAGAGAGAGAGAGAGAGAGAGAGAGAGAGAGAGAGAGAGAGAGAGAGAGAGAGAGAGAGAGAGAGAGAGAGAGAGAGAGAGAGAGAGAGAGAGAGAGAGAGACTGGAATCTTGAGACGAAGAGCCGCCAAAATTCAGGCAGAACACGTGGCTGGTGGAGAAAGTGAGTCAAAAGGGTGCCGAGACCCAAGAGCTTGGAGGGTCGATGGGAGGCGAGCAAGCAACTAGAGGCTTCGTGGAAGACGGAGAGAGAGAGAGAGAGAGAGAGAGAGAGAGAGAGAGAGAGAGAGAGAGAGAGAGAGAGAGAGAGAGAGAGAGAGAGAGAGAGAGAGAGAGAGAGAGAGAGAGAGAGAGAGGCATGTTCTTGCTCACACGTGCACTACTTCTCTGTCCCGGTGCATGTACTCTCTCTCTCTCTCTCACACACACACACATTTTACATTAGGTAATTTAGGAGGTCATATCATGGGCCTTGCCCTTGTAAGAAGAGTGTTGTCAATTGGATCCAGCTACTGTTAGTCTCCGCCATGTTGACTTCCAAGTTCCTGTCTCTTGTTCACTATTAGGGAAAAGTGTGCCTCAGTGTAGCCTTGCGCTGGATGAAATATCAAAGGCAAAATTACCAAAATACCCCTTCAATTTGTGGAAATTCCCAAAATGCCCCTCAAATGTAAAAAAATCCCAAAATACCCTTGTATCTATTTTTCTTGGAATGTTTAAGATTTTATAATATTTATTCCTTTTTGACAATTGAGTTCCGGTTTTGAGTGCTCATCATGTAATTTGCCGATTACTTTGAAAATCTACACTAAAGGGAATTTTGTAATTTTGTGATCCCCCCCCCCCCCCCCCCCCCCCCCCCCGTGCAAGCTCTTCTTGCTTCCCTCTCATGTGTCATTCCTTGAAGACTCCCGCCTCTCTCTCTCTCTCTCTCTCTCTCTCTCACACACACACACACACACACACACACACACACACACACACACACACACACACATAACTCTCATTCTATTTCTCTCTCTGCATTTGCATACTGTGCCTGAGCCTAGAAAATTTTCGCTCATTCTCTCTAAGACTCTCTCTCTCCCCGTTCACAGTGCGCACGTCTTGCTGCCTTGGCTAGCCCTCCCTATCCCATCTAGGAAAATGACTCACAACGCCTAGGGTAGCCCCAGCCCGAGACGATCCGGCTCCCCTCTGTCAATTTTTGGCTCAGGATGTTTTCATAACCAAAAGTTGTAGAGTAGCTGCCAAGCTAGGTAGGGAGGGATAGAGAAAGAGAGCTCTACATCTTGCTCAAAAGAGATAGAAAAAGAGAGCCTTGCAAGTTAATATGCACTTGGCATGCTAGAGAGAGAGAGAGAGAGAGAGAGAGAGAGAGAGAGAGAGAGAGAGAGAGAGAGAGAGAGAGAGAGAGAGACAGAGATAGATAGATAGATAGATAGTTCTATTATCGTCCTGAGAGGTCAAATATGACCTATGGGACCAAATGAACATGTCACGTGGTGTGAGTGGAGTTCATAAGTGACTCTCGATGCTCAAAAATGGCTGAAATGAGCGTAGCAATAGAGAGTCCACATCGTGGTTGGGAGAGGAAGGTATGTAGGGAGAGCTCATGGCTGAATATATGGGGAAAAGAGGACCTAATGTGGTCAAAAGCTGAGCACTCAAGTAGTGTGTGGTACTCACTCTCTCGCACTTGACGAGGGCATAAGGTGCAAAGTCGATGACACTCCTCGCCAGTGCCCCAACGTCCTGTCTCGCAGCGTAGAGAATGGGAGCTAAGACGAATGGAGGCAATGGTGCGGATCGCACTCAACGGGATGGGCTCAAGGATGTAGGAATGGGTTCGGTTACCTCGTTCCGAGAAGAAGAGAGATTTGTAGTTTGGGGCAACGTGTGTGGTGTAATGGCTGAAGCGAGAACCTCCGGATTTCTCCCAAGCCATGATACATTGGCGTTGTAAGAAGGCCTCATTAACTTGGGAGTCGATCGACGCATCCTTGACCAAGTGACATGCATCCCATCTTCCAAACCATTTCTTGATATCAAGCATCCACCCCGAACTTAGTATTTTGCTCTTGCATGTCTTTTGAACCTTTTGACTTGCTTCATATGCGATTCTAGGAAGTCGATGCAAAGGGCTACGTTGTGTCTTACGCATGTACTCCACAACCCTTTCCATGCCCAAGACCTCAATGGGAAGCGATCCGGACTCAAGAAGTAAGAGCATGTAGGGTGTTTGTGTCTTGACTTGGAGAAAGTTGGTGAGAAAACGCTTTTGGACATTCTCAAACTCTTTCCAAGTAGACTTCCCGATGCTTCCACCCCACACCTCCACTCCATAAAGAAGCACCGGTGTCACCAATGTGTCAAAGAGGTACTTTTTGAGAGCCCAACACTTGATCTCTCCTGCATTGCACATGTTCTCAAATGCATAATAAGCCCTCTTTCCGGCTTCCAAGCGACGCATTGCACAATCCTTCCATTTATGATTGGATGGAACCTCAAGGCCAAGGTACTTGAAGTGATCTACCACTTCAAGTTTCTCATTGTTGTATACAATGCATAGATTTTCGTCATTGAGGGTCTTTACAAGCATAACCTTGGTTTTGGATCCATTCACGATCAGCCCGCTATGTAGGCAAACGTGTTCCAAGACACTCATAAGCTTTTGTGCATCTTCTAAGGTATGTGCCAAGAGCACTACATCATCGGCATAAAGCAAAAGCATGATCACCGCATTTCCAATCTTAACCTCTTCTATGCCTTCTTGCTGCATAGAAGAGAGAGAGAGAGAGAGAGAGAGAGAGAGAGAGAGAGAGATCCTAGTTGAAAGCCCCTCAGGCTCCATCAATAGCACCACCTCAATCCTTGAGGCCATTGTCAAAAGCTTTGTCTTTGCCTCAACACCACTATTAGCTTACAAATCTGAATGTCTGTAATTGTCTTATCAATGATTACTTTTCATCCAGCACTACCGGCGTCGCATATGGAGATGTCACCAACAATCAACTTGTCTTTGTTGTAATGTTGAACACATAGACACTGGCCTGGTTGAATTTTGCTTAGCCTGCAGTCCGCAGCTGCAAAGCAAGCTATACTTTAGTGTACTTCTGAAACCAAAATCCAAGTTCCTGGGCAAGGAGGTTGGAGTTGTGAATTGGTTATGGGAAGGCCTACTCATAGACGGGCGGGCCTCATATGTGGCATGTCTATGTGGAGAGAGAGAGTTGCACCAGACCTCTTTCATGTAATGATGTGAGTGCCTACCTCACCTCTCTCTCTCTCTCTCTCTCTCTCTCTCTCTCTCTCTCTCTCTCTCTCTATATATATATATATATATATATATATATATATATTGGCCTCTTTGTCTAAAGCCTCTAGTCTCTCTCTCTCTCTCTCTCTCCCCCCTCTCTCTTCTCTCTCTCTCTCTCTCTCTCTCTTTCTCTCTCTCTCTCTCTCTCTCTCTCTCTCTCTCTCTCTCTCTCTCTTCTCTCTCTCTCTCTCTCTCTCTCTCTCTCTCTCTCTCTCTCTCTCCCTCTCTCTCTCTCTATCTATCTGAGCTGGGGCATAGGGGAAGGTCCGCTCTCATAACCTGAATTATAATCGCACATTGGGCCATTAATTTATAGCTCTTCGTTTAAAAAGTCTCTTCTAAACAACAACTTAGCTCACAAAACTGGTAATAGAAAAGAAATAGCAAAGGCCTTGTGTGCATGAGTAATTTTGTGTACCAAGGGTCTATTTATCTATGTTGGTGGACAACCCTTGGGAACGTGTATATGCAATTTTCAATCAGCATGAGAAAAATATGTACATGAGAACGATGACAATGACTTTCAGATATAAGCTGCATTGCTCTCTTGAAGTGGAAGCCATATTGCAATAGCTTTCGTTGAGGTGCAACTTGGTCCTAGGATGTGTGCAACCTTATACTCCAGAGTAGCAGACGGGCCCATGGGGACGCGGGGGGGGGGGGGGGGAGAGAGAGAGAGAGAGAGAGAGAGAGAGAGAGAGAGAGAGAGAGAGAGAGAGAGAGAGAGAGAGTTCTATTATCGTCCTCCGAGGTCAAATATGACCTATGGGACCAAATGAACATGTCACGTGGTGTCAGTGGAGGTCATAAGTGACTCTCGATGCTCAAAAATGCCTGAAATGAGCGTCGCAATAGAGAGTCCACATCGTGGTTGGGAGAGGAAGGTATGTAGGGAGAGCTCAAGAGAACCTAATGTGGTCAAAAGCTGAGCAATCAAGTAGTGTATGGTACTCACTCTCTTGCACTTCACGAGGGCATAAGGTGCAAAGTCGATGAGACTCCTTGCCAGTGCCCCAACATCCTGTCTCGCAGCGTAGATAATGGGAGCTAAGACAAATGGAGGCAATGGCATGGATTGCACTCAACGGGATGGGATCAAGGATGTAGGGATGGGTTCGGTTACCTCGTTCAGAGAAGAAGAGAGATTTGTATTTTGGGGCAATGTGTGTGGTGTAATGGCTGAAGCGAGAACCTCCAGATTTCTCCCAAGCCGTGATACATTGGCGTTGTAAGAAGGCCTCATTAACTTGGGAGTTGATTGAAGCATCCTTGACCGAGTGACATGCATCCCATCTTCCAAATTATTTCTTGATGTCAAGCATCCACCCCGAACTTAGCATTTTGCTCTTGCATGTCTTTTGGACCTTTTGACTTGCTTCATATGCGATTCTAGGAAGTCGATACAAAGGGCTATGTTGTATCTTAAGCATGTACTCCACAACCCTTTGCATGTCCAAGATCTCAATGAGAAGAAATCCGGACTCAAGAAGTAAGAGCATGTAGGGTGTTTGTGTCTTGACTTGGATAAAGTTGGTGAGAAAACACTGTTGGACATTCTCAAACTCTTTCCAAGTAGACTTCCCAATGCTACCACCCCATGTCTCCACTCCATAAAGAAGCATCAGTGTCACCAATGTGTCAAAGAAGTAATTTTTAAGAGCCCAACACTTGATCTCTCCAGCATTGCACATGTTCTCAAATGCATAATAAGCCTTATTTTCGGCTTCCAAGCTACGCATTGCGCAATCCTTCCATTTATGATTGGATGGAACCTCAAGGCCAAGGTACTTGAAGCTATCTACCACTTCAAGTTGCTCATTGTTGTATACAATGCATGGATGTTTGTCATTGAGGGTATTTACAAACATAACCTTGGTTTTGGATCCATTCACAATCAGCCCGCTATGTAGGCAAAACCGTTCCAAGACACTCATAAGCTTTTGTGCAGCTTCTAAGGTATGTGCCAAGAGCAGTACATCATCAGCATAAAGCAAAAGCATGATCACCGCATTTCCCATCTTATCCTCTTCTATGCCTTCTTGTTGCATAAAATCAAGAACCATGCATTCCAATCATCAATGAGTAGCCAAAGAGGGTTGGGGAAAGTGGGCATCCTTGTTTGACACCAATGGTGCTTGCAAAAAATTCTGAAATTCCATCTCCCATACGTAGTCGACATATTACTTTTTGGTAGATGCAAAAGACTGCATGCATAAATTCTCTCGGCACTGGAAGGCTTTGCTCACGTCTCCAAAGATTTCCTCACAATGCCATGTCAAAAGCTTTCTTGAAATCCACAAAGCAACAATACAACTTTTTTCCTTTCAATCGAGACGCTTCCATAAGCACTCAAAGAGTGACAAGGTAATCAATAGTGCTATGATTCTTTTAAAAACCTGCTTGGCCAAGCGCACGTTTGTCGTTCTTTTCATCCCATTCACTTATCTTTATCTCCATGATACATCCAATTAACTTTGCCATCAATGAGACAACCATTATAGTGCGATACTTGTTTAAATCTCCTCCTTTGTGCAAAGGTTTGATCCAATTTGCACTCCAATCATGAGGCATGCCATGCTGATGTTTACATTGTTTAAATCTCCTCCTTTGTGCAAAGGTTTGATCCAATTTGCACTCCAATCATGAGGCATGCCATGCTGAAGTGAAAGGTTAAACATATCGCATATCCAATATCGTGTTTTCTTGCTTGTACATGTAATCATTTCAGCCTTGACACCTTGAAGGTCCCATGCCTTGCCAGTAGCAAGTTTCTCAAGCGCGCGACATACATCTTCAATGGTAAAGAAGGGAGGCATAAATGAAAGGGAGCTACAATACTCCATCTTATCAACATTGGGTTGTTCATAGAGGTTCTTGTAATGCGTATATATATCGTCAAGAGTCAAGTCACCAAAGCTCTCAACACGCTTGCCTTTTAGATTTTGCCAGAACTTGCCATATGCATGTGCTTTCTCTTGCGCTAAAAGAAGTTGTTTTTTTACTTCCCACATTCTCCTGTTTTTTTGAACAAGTGCTTTGTATGTGTGTGAACGTTCCAAGTAAACTTCCTTGTCTTTGCTTGCATCCAACCTTAGCAAGTGTTTTTGGCATGTCAAACCATTACTTCTTGGTGCTACCCTTCTTAGACCTTTTGCAAGACATGTGTTTCATAAAAAAGCATTTCTTCGCACAAGAGAAAATTACTTCTTTGAAAACTTTCCACTTGCATTCTAATGTTGGGCTCTCTTGATGCTGTGTCATGATTAACATTTGGTCTACCATATCATCATATATAAATGCTTGTTTGAAGTCTAGATGTAGGTACGAATGATTCACATCATGATTGGAGGCTACATGCTCGGTCTTTTACCACACTTGAGGTCAATACATAACATCCTATGATCCAATTCCGGATTCCATTCACCAAGTGTAAAGCGTTGTATGCATTCTAGCATGGCTTCCTAAAACAACACATAGTCAATCACGCCATCACCATTGTGCTTTCTACATGTAAAGTCATTATTGCCTTGCCATAGAGATACACCATTTTCAATGAGCATTCCGGTACTATTGCACATATGTAGAAGTGACTTTCCATAGTGATCTAGTTCTTTTGCATCATTAGAACTTTGATTATACATGTATGAGTCATACATTCTTCTTGAGACATGCGGCATGCGACTTGTTGTGTCTCGTGTTGAAACATATTTATGCGAGCATTCATGTCTCCAAAGACAATGACTTCACCATGGTCCTTGTAATGAGCAATGTCTTTGTCTAGTTCAATAAAGGGCTGATCTCTATCCATATCTAAGCGAGCATAAAAGTTGGAGTCATAGTGAGGAATGTAGCAACCAGCCACAAACATGACTTGACTATTTGGTGGGTTGATTTTCAGTCATAAATAGATTTTATATTTATATTTTTTGACAATGGAAACATCTTTCAAACCCTTTTTGGTCATACATGCTATGCCTCCTTGGCCTCTACGTTGCTTTGCATTTTTGGCCCACATCAAAGAATGCACATCGTATTTGTCAAATCCAAGAACTCGTTGTGCATCATGCTCCCATGTTTCGACAAGAAGTATCACATCGGAGTCATTGATAAGCTCATCAATGCAATTTCTCACATTCCATGGATACCCGTTACAATTCCAAAAGCTTATTCGCAAGCGTGAGTTGGTCTCATAGATCATTTGTCCCTATTTGCTGGGTGGACTTGCATCCTCTTCAAGTGAATTTTCTTCTTGAGATGACATCTTAACCTTCTTGATTCTTTTCTCATATTCTTTGCGACGTACATTTGTTGCATAAGAGTGCGATCCTTATATACATTACAACCTGTTCCTTTGAGGTAGATCCAACTATTGTCAAGGATGATCTTTCTCTTTACCTCATCAGCCATGGTACATACAATATGTCTTTCTCCCAGGTGAGGGACTCCTTGTTTTCCAACTTAATGTGCGCCATAAGCCATGATTCTAGACATGCCTAAGTGTGTAGCAAAAAACTCTTCAATAGAATCCGCAAGAGATGGGGGTGTTTCCATGCTTTTCTCCTTGATTCCACGAATGATAATGTTCTTTGAGCATTTTTGCCGCTCTTGTAATTCTTGAGTGTCCACATTCTCTACATTCTTTGCTTGGACAACGGGTTGCGTGATCGGAGATGTAGAAACCACATTATCCTTACATATATCAGCCCATGATTTGGATGCATTTCTCATCTCACATACATCACGTCGTATTGTATCTATCGTTTTCTCTTTCAATACATGATCACTCTCAACTTTGCTCAAACGCTCTTTCAATACATTCATGTACAGAAGAGAGCGCTTACATTCTTGAACTTCATTCTCAACATACATCAAGCATGCTGTTTGCATTTCAAGTAACTTCTTGAGGTGCTCATTCTCCACAATGAGAACTCTTAAAGTGCCCTTCTCCATTGCAAGTGTGCGCAGCTCTTCACTTTGCTTGTTGACGGTTTCTTGTAATGAGACCAAGTAAGCCATGATCATGGCTTCCGTTGTTGTAGACGATGTGGTTGGATTAGCATCCAAATTCTTTGGAGATCTTGCATCATTCTCCATGGCGAGTGTGGATTTTCCACCCTTGCGAGTTTTGTCCGCCGTTGCCTTCAAATCGGCAACAAAAACGCAAAGTTTTTGACAATTTTTTTCAATTCTGAGATGCTGTTATAGAAAAGCCCTCCATTGCTCAAAAAAATACTGTCTTTCCATCGATGCGTAGAGGGATTCGTGCTCTTCGATTGAAGCTATAGATCACCTAAATCGGAGTTCAAATGAGGGAGTTATGATCAAAAGAGTGAACTGTTGTCTACTAGGTCAAAAAACGGCTGAGAGAGAGAGAGAGAGAGAGAGAGAGAGAGAGAGAGAGAGAGAGGTGAGGCAGGCTGTTGCTCACACATCCACTACTTCTCTGTCCCAATACACCTTCATGTACGGCAGGTTGTTGCTCACACATGCACTACTTCTCTGTCCCAATACACCTTCATGTACTCTCTCTCTCTCTCTCTCTCTCTCTCTCTCTCTCTCTCTCTCTCTCTCTCTCTCTCTCTTTATTCGTCTTCCATGAAGCCTCGGGTTGCCTGACATCTTCGGGTCATGTTCTCCACCAGCCACGTGTCCTGCCTAAATTTTGGCTTCCATAATAGCACAGAGTAGATGAGCCACTATAAGCAGAATAGTTAATGACCATGCAATGATATCTTGCAGACATAGTACCTCAACAAAGGTCTCCAAGTATGGCCATACATCAAATTGTGAAATCCAATGTTGCAAAATGTCTTTCTCACTTCTGAATAGAACTCATATAATTTCCGAGTAATGTGTTCCACTAATCTTGTCAATATGTTGGTTGCAAGTTGTCCCTCTGACTTCAGGTATCAAGCGAGTCACCTTAGAAGATAGGTAATTTGGTTAAAAAGATCAAACCATTCAGGAGGTTTAGAACTAAGATGAAGGGCAAACCGATAATGCTTACCACCAAGATTTGAGGGATTTTTTCTATAGCCCTGCTTCAAATGTTGCTTACAATTTCATTTTCAAGTCCAAGATATAAACAATCTACATCATTTCCAGCATGTGGTTTGTAGTATCTGCCCATCCCTTTCCAAGCCTAGCTCCTGCAACCTACAATACATCAATTACATATCCTAAATCACAATGTTGGCTTTCTGCATCTATGCTTTCATGTGCAATCATAAAGTAGCTACACATAGTACCTTCCTTGTTTAAGTCCACATGGAAGCAATGTGAATGACAGTAACCAAAGGATTAAAACCTGAAAAGAGTGGGCTTGTGAGAGGGATAACCTCTAGACTATCTATCTTTTTTTTCATACGGAGTCTCCCCTAGAAGCAGGTGCAGATGCTCCTCTGCTTTGAGAAGTGCTGCATGAAGCTTTGAGAAGTGTTGCACGATGCTTTTGTAGGTCAGCCATTTTGCCATTCACCATGAGCTTCTGAAGTGGCATGGCGAAGTCTTTGCCAGACAATACAACAATAGAAAAATATACCCCTTCTCTCTCTCTCTCTCCCCCTACTTTTACATTCTCTCTCTAGCTTTATATTTCCCTCAATGTCTCTCTCTCTCTCTCTCTCTCTCTGATCTCTCTCTCATTATCTCAATCTCTCATTATCCTCCCATTTTCTCTATCTACTGGCTTATCTCTATGTGCATACACGGGCACGTGTGTGTCTACATATTTGCTAATATCTCTTTAGCTATAGATGCCCTCTAGTTCCCCCCCTCCCCCCAATGTAAAGTACTTGCGCTTGATGTGAATCATATTTTACATTGGGTAATGCAAGAGGTGATACTGTGGGTCATGCCCTTGTAAGAAGAGTGTCGTTAACTTGATTCAAGTGTTATTACTCTCCGTCATCCTAGTATCGTCTTGCCTTCCAAGTTCCTGCCTCTTGTAACTCCTGTTTCATCGCTCAACTCTCCTCGCTTCCCTCTTCTGTGTCGTTCCCCGTGAGGACTCGCATCTGACTCTCTCTCTCTCTCTCTCTCTCTCACACACACACACACACACACACACACACACACACACACACACACACACACACACACACACACACACACACACACACACACACACACACACACACACACACACACACACACACACTTTACATTAGGTAATTTAGGAGGTGATATCATGGGTCTTACCCTTGTAAGAATATTTTCAATTCGATGTTGACTTCCAAGTTGTTGCCTTTTGTTTAGTGTTAGGGAAAAGTGTGCCTCAGCATAGCCTTGCACTGGATGAAAAATCAAAGGCAAAATTACCATAATACCCCTTTATAAATTTGTGGAAATTCCCAAAATTCCCCTCAAATGTAATAAAATCCCAAAATACCCTTGTATCTATTTTGGTTGGAATGTTCAAGATTTTATAATCTTTATTCCTTTTTGACAATTGAGATCTGTTTTTGAGTGCAAATCATGTATTTTATCAATTATTTTGAAAATCTACACTAATGAGATTTTTGTAATTTTGTGATTCCCTCCCCTCCCCCGTGCAAGCTCTTCTCGCTTCCCTCTCATGTGTCGTTCCCAGAAGACTCCAACCTCTCTCTCTCTCTCTCTCTCTCTCTCTCTCTCTCTCTCTACTATACCTGTGAATGATCCTCTTTGAGAATGGCATATTATCATTTTCAATTGTGTTTGATGGGGGGTGTAACCATCAATTGTGTTTGATGGGGGGTGTAACCAACCACTAGAATTTCCCACATAAACTACTGAACAAGGAACACTGTGGGACAAAGTGTGTTGAAGAAAAAGCCACTTCAAATAACGATCCATGAACAACAACTTTGTTTTGTAATAATATAGAGAGGATTTGACTTGTCTATGCTTCAATGGAAGGAAAAACCAATAAGTTTTTGAGAAAAAGGGGTCATTTTATTACCTTAAGCATCTAAGTAAAGGGTTTTCTTTTTAAAATACCCTTTCAACGCACATTATATGAATAGTTTCTTAAAGGTGCACCCCACGTGGACACCGACCAATATTTTGTTGAGGAAAATATGAAATAGTACGCTCATGATAAATACATTGCTCATACAATACCTTTAAACTCACAGAAAACATATTCTCGACCATTATCAATGCGAAGTCTCTTGAGATGACGATTGGTTTGAACTTCTGTAACCTTGTGAAATCGTTTGAAAATAGATTACGCCTTAGATTTTTGTTTAAGCATGAAAACAACTGTACACCATGAATAATCATGAATGAACGTAATGTAATAGTGATGTTGTGATCTTGATGAAGGTAAGGATCGACAAATATCAGTATGAAAAAAATGTATAAGATTATGAGAATGAGTGGCACTCGAGAGAGAAAAGGGTGCACGATTGTCTTTGCCCCCTAGAGCACATAACTCACAGATTCCCATATGAAGACGAGATTTGAGATACATCCCATGTACAAGATTAAGACGATGAAAGTAAAGAAATTGTGGAAAATTAGCATGACCAAATTAGCATGACCAAAGCACTGATGCTATACCTTGCAGTCATGCTCACCTAGAGCAATGATAACATTTGATACATCATTAAGAGAGAACTCAAACAAATTAATGTTGTGAGAAACAAATGCCAAGCATATGGTATATTTTACACGTATCACACAAAAAAGTAGACCTTCACGAGGGTTTCGTAGACTACAAAGAAACATGGCGCATAATCCTAGCTAGTCAAGTGTATCCTTTGTGGCAATGAAGGAGTGAACGCAAACTGAAATATCTATATTATCCGACCATCTCAAAAAATACGCTACAAATTAAGCAATGCGCTTCCCTTTCAGGGCCGTGCAACCAATATGTTAGTGAATCAAATTAGGAAGGTAGTCCCTCAGCAGGATGAAGATACCATGCCCACAAGGTCAACCGGAAGACCACACGCAGGGCAGATTGCGAGAGGGAAGACTGTAGTACTATAATAAAACTAGCTGTGATATAAAAGGGAATTTATTCATGAGCGACGACGTGGCTGGTGAAGAAGGGGCTTGATGATACATTCTAAGGTGTAGTCGTGATATAATTGAGAGTGGGTAGACGAAGACGAGGTGGTGCAGCAGCTTGTCTCCAGCTGCTGGCTGTAGGAGCTTATTAAGGAGCCTGCAATCAACCCATCATCATGAGCATCGTCCTCTGCAGACTGCTCATGACGTTCGACGATAGATGGGCTAAAGCAAGTCGCGCTACCCAAATTCTCGGCATCCAGCTTCAAGAGAGAGACCGATTCCCCACCGAGTAAAGCGAGAGGATCAGCGAAGCTGCTGCTGGCTGAGGGTTTATTACATTGGACTGAAGGGAGCTCTGGTCGCTGGATTGTATGCTCATGATGGCAACTGATCTCATTATGTTGCGAAATGCTGTGAAATTGGCCTAGCACTGCGTGTTCTGCCTGCTGCAGGCTGGGAAGCTGGAAAGCCGAGGAGCTAGTTATCGTAAAACTAGGTGAGGGACTGATGCCGGCCCTAATTATACTGTTGCCAGCAGCAGCAGCTATATTAACATTATTACAAGTAGAAATATATGGTCTGATGGAAGGTAGTTGCTGTAATCGATCAATCAAGGGGCTGTACAGCGCCGCCTCATCATGAGCGGCAGGAAGCTGATCATCAATTGCAAGTGAGTCAAACTGTTGATCAGACGTCCCACCTACACCTGCTGATACAGCTATATTTGTAGCTGCTGGATAAACGTCATTGGCGGCCGCTGAAAGCATAGCGATCAAGTCATCCGGCACATGACCCTGACCCATTACTGGCTGCATGGCCTCTGATGCCACTAGATCAGTCCGTAGAAGGAAGCTACTGGTGGTCGTGCCTCTTGAGCTGGCAGCCCTCGCCACCGTACTCTCCAAGGGCCAACTGAGTACAGTACTAGTACTGCCAGGCGCCGCTACATGATTCATGCGGTTGTTGGCGGCCATCATCAGTGCATGATAGGATGATGAGTAATTTGGATGAGCCCTTGAGCTGCAGCAAGCCACGGTGGAAGATGAATTAGCTGAAGCCGCCTGCGAGCCTGTGAACGACGTGGAGGAAATGTTGGGTGCTGAGGCTCGCGTAGACAATATAGTAGCAGGAGCTGCTGCTTGCCGTTTCTGTCGCTTTGCTCGTGTGTTCATAAAATTCTTGATGGAGTTGTCTGTCCGTCCTGGGAGCTGCACTAGAGTTTCGGAAAGTCAGAGATCGGAGAGCGGAGGGGGAGAGAGAGTTGAGACTCAATAGAATTACGGTGGTTATACGACTTACCTGAGCAGAGATCTTAGCCCATTTGTTTCCGTGGATGGAGTGGAGAAGCAGGATGGTGGCCTCCTCGGAGGGACTGAAGCGGTCCTTGCGGAGGTGGGGGCGCAGCTGATTGGTCCAGCGCAGGCGGCAGCTCTTGCCACAGCGGCGAAGGCCGGAGCGCTGCGCCACCTCCTTCCAGTTGCCTTCGCCATGCTTCATCACATACTCCACAAGCACATCGTCCTCCCACGGGCTCCAGGGCCCTTTCTTCATCGACATCCTCATCGACATATTCATCCCCATCCTCTGCGCCTGAGGCGCCCCCGCGCCTGCGCCTTCATCACCGCTACCACCAGGGGGGCCAGCGCTGCCACCATCCCTTCTAATTTTAGCTGCCGTACTGCTAGTGATCCCGACCCCTCTTCTAGTCTGACAATTATCGTCTGCCCCTTGAGGGTAATTTGGCTTCACCATGCACGCTTCGCCTACAGGCTGCTAGTTTGAAAACATGAGCCTCCCTCCAAATCGCCCCCGCCCCCCACCTTTGACAGAACATACGCGTCTTCAATGCTCCATATCATCTCGTATCGTGCTCATTGAATTTATCTACTTCTCACAAGCTTCGGTAACTAACCATATTGGGTCTTTTTTTTAAACAAGTGATAAAATCACGAGGCCCGCCAATGAAAAGGGCACATCAATGTGAGGTAGCTTTACCAAAAAGAATTACACTGAGATTAAGGTGTCTTAATTCTCACAAAACTATTTTCGTTGTACAATGAAAACAAGGATTGATGAGATGATAGAGCAACCCATGGGTTGATGTTTGGATGAATCAAGGCCGTTCAAAAACTAATCTTTGTTTAATGTTCTCCATTGGAGACTATGGAGCTCTAGATCACGCATCATGTTGCGAGCATGTATAATTCAATGTGCTGCTACGATTTATTAGAATTAAGCAAAGTCTTTTGCAAAAGAGTGGTGATGAGTTTTGATCTCTGTTTTGCAAGTGTGTGCATGGGTAGACCATATTGACCAATTGATGGCTTGAAAGCCAAATAACAAATCATGCATCATATGAACGTATTTGATAGCTTGTTGAACCAAATATCGCTGCTTCATGTTTTACAACCACCGAAGTTTTTAGTAGCAGCCGTGCTCATCCCCATACACTTACTTGGAAAATTAAGAAAGATGTTCTTGCATGGTTGCCTCCTCCATGATCCTCACATTGTAACTGTAACTCCCTTGAGCATATAGACTACTAGTCGCATCGTGGGTGACTTGGAAGGAAGTCCATGAACACAATCTCACAAGCTTCGATAACTAGCCATACTATGTCTCTTTTAAAGAAATACATGAGCTTGTATATTCGCTACCTACTATTTGTACAATCATTAGTGGTTTCTAAGGCTCCTATGATTGTGAGTAGGCATGCATCATGGAGATGAAGATAGTGTTGGGCAGCAACAATGTGTGCAAAGAAGAGGGCAACGCCTAGAGATGGTTGAGTTGAAGGTTACTACATATATAGTGTCACGAGGATGTGGCAGCTTCTAATTACTATCACGAGGACTGCTAACATTAGTTGTTGGTTTCTTTTTTATGATTTTTATTTAATTTTTGGGACCCACTTTTTGAAGTCACAAATGGCCGAACATTGTATGGCTAGTGTGAAATGGCCGATGGCCGAGAGTTTTACTCGCAGATAGGAAGAGTTGGTCGGGCCGATCGGCACTAGAATCCGAGAAACAAAAGGATGTCTAGGATCAATTCAAAGTCATTTAGGCCCCCTTGCTACACTAAAATTAACTTAAAGAGGTATAGTCGACACATGGCAACACCAAAAGATGCAGGAGACTTTCCATTGAGATGGTGAAAGTGTGTATGTGGCGTGTGTTAAGAGAGAAAGAGAGAGACTTTTTCCTTGCCCCTTCTTGGGCTGCCGACACAGGAAGAGAGAGAGAGAGAGAGAGAGAGAGAGAGAGAGAGAGAGAGAGAGAGAGAGAGAGAGAGAGAGAGAGAGAGAGAGAGAGAGAGAGAGAGAGAGAGAGAGAGAGAGAGAGAGAGAGAGAGAGAGAGAGAGAGAGAGCTTGCTTGATAATGGATGAGGGAGAGTGAGAGCTATGGAATGCCGGCCCCTCTACCTGGTGACGAACAAGAGAGAGAGAGAGAGAGAGAGAGAGAGAGAGAGAGAGAGAGAGAGAGAGAGAGAGAGAGAGAGATAAAAGAGGAGAGGGACAAGATGATGCCTTCGTTTCATCCACAAACTGATGGACAGTCTAGAAGAGGCTATTTTCCTATGCTTGAGTGTGCGTACAACAATACGGTGCATTTGTCTAGAGGCAAGGCACCTTTTGAGATTGTTGAAGGTGGAAAAAATATTCCTCCCATTTTGCATACAAAGGACAAGATCTTTGAGGCAGATGGATAGATGAAATGTATAAGTAGATTAAGCTTGCCTTGGAGAAGACTCAGGAAAAGCGGAAAAGGGCTGGTGATCATCACCGTCATGAATTACTATTTTCACTTGGTGATTGGGTACTTTTACAGTTTGAAAAGGCAAGGTTAAAGAAGATGAAGGGCAAGGAAAGGTTGTTTTCAAATCTTAGCATGCGTTACTATGGGTCTTTTCAAGTGATTGATAAGGATCAACGATGTTGCTTATAGGCCGAAATTGTCTGACACTTGGAAAATTTATAATGTGTTTCACGTGAGTCTTCTAAGACCCTTTGTGGGTGATGTGCCAGAAGATATGCCATAGGAGGATCAACCAAAAGTTGATGAGCTTGATGAGACCTTGGTACTTGAGCAAATTCTGGCACATAAAGAAAGAAAATTTTAGGGACAGGTTGCAAGACACTATTTGGTGAAGTTTAAGAACTATCCACCTATGGATGCAAAGTGGACGGAAGAGCATGAACTATTAGAGTCACCAAGTGTATTGCAGCTTTATCTTGAGGCCTTTGGGTTAGAACCTACGTATGCCCCAACCCAACGTGTGCAAAGGAGGGGTAATGATGGAGCTAGCACGTCAAATTTACATATGGATTCAGTGCAATAGAAGTTTTCATAGCTCTTTAAGGGTTAAAGGTATTACGCTCACTTCTATCATAGATGGAAATGACAAGAGTATGAAGGTCTCATTAAGTCATTTGTATCTATGTGTTATGAACTTTCTTGCGGGTACATGTGATGATAAAAGAATGCTAATAACACACGATCATCAATGGCATGTATATATGGCATGCAATCGAGGAAGTTTGCGATTTCAGAGGGGGGTATGGCACGAGGACGTGGAAACTGCTAATAATAATGTCACAAGGACATGAAAACTGCTAACCTTAGTTGTTGGTTTCTTTTTTATGAAATCTATTTAATTTTTGGGACCCTCTTTTTAGAGTCACAAATGACCGAACATTGTATGGCTAGTGTGAAACGATTGATGGCCAAGAATTTTACCCACGGACGAGAAGGTCTTGTCGCCACAAGTTGGTTGGGATGATTGGTACTGGAATCCGAGAAGTAAAAGGGTATCTAGGCTTAGTTCAAAGTCATTTAGGACCACTCACTCCACTTATAAGTCGGTGGGTATTAGAAAACTAACTTAAAGAGGCCTAGTGGACACATGGAAACACCAAAAGATGCAGGAGACTTTCCATTTCCACCTCAGCCAAAAATTGGTGCAAAAATCAATTTGGGGCTGCCTCTCTCGCTCATTGTGACAGGACTGTGACCTACAATGTGTGTGTGAGTAGTTGGTGATGAAGCTTTAATGGAAAGCTTGCCTTCTCCCTTGAACTATGTAGCACAATGCCAATTCCACTCTCGTGCACCTCTCTCCCCCTTTGAATATAGAAATGTGATGCCCTTCTCATGGGCTATTCATTTATATGTACAATTATGTGGGTTTATGTGCGTATGCCAAGGAAAGAGCCTCTTGTCCAGGTATTGGATTAGTTAATTGCTTGCTAATCCCCCACAGATACATGTGAATTTGGAGTGGTTTCACGCAAGTAATCTCGTTTGATTCAAACGGCAAGTATCCTAGAAGGTGCGAGAGTATGAGGCCTCACAATGGATGCGTTTGGCTCGCAAAACGGAGCCAAAAACAAGAAAATACAGCCCGTTGTGTATTTTGTAGGTTTAGAGTTTCGACCCTAAACGGTCCCTAATACCCCACAAGGTCCGAGGACGCAAGGAGACCATTGTGCGCATGATCTGACACATTTTCAAGGTAGAAAATCGAGAATTCAACGTGTTGCTGATTCTCCCCAGGTTTTGTAAAGTGTCTGTAGCACCCAAAAAGTCACTCAGTGCATGGGGATTTTATCTGTGAAGCTTCCTAGTAATATAGTTATCCTGACAAAATCTGGCCAGAATAGGTCATTTTCAGCCCAGATTTATGCGGGACAACTCGTAGGAAATCGTAGTTTTAATTCCCTCTTTGAATACAATAAAGAAATACCGAAAGGGGTGCCAGTCTTTGTGGCCAGCAGGTTGTCAGGGTCTACTTGGGAGCACTCTAGCTTCCAAGCCGTGTGTGTTTGAAGTGCTAATTCCAGCAAGAAGTTTTTATTTGCAAAGTTTCTATGTGTCCTAAAGTCTAAAGTAAAGTTTTAGGTGAAAGACAAAGTCTACCTCCCTACGGGCCGGTTTTATATAGCAGCAAGCACATGTTTGTCATGGCACCCTCCCCCTCCCTCTTCCTCTTATCTGTCTTCTAGTTCTAGCTCTTGTATATATAGCTACCTCACCATTTACAATTGTATTTGGGATAGCCCTTTGTTGAATCCAATTTTGGCACTGACAACAATGGCTCTATGGCAATTTGAGGTGGTATGGGAAAGTATGGTTGACAATGGTGTGATGGAGTGGCAATTGTGTGTCGTTGCATGTGTTTCTTCCTCATGCACTCATGCTTATTCACATTGTAGTTCAAATGGATAGAGAAACTCAGTGAGGGTAGAGAGAGAGAGAGAGAGAGAGAGAGAGAGAGAGAGAGAGAGAGAGAGAGAGAGAGAGAGAGAGAGAGAGAGAGAGAGAGAGAGAGAGAGAGAGAGAGAGAGAGAGAGAGAGAGAGAGAGAGAGAGAGAGAGAGAGAGAGAGAGAGAGAGAGAGAGAGAGAGAGAGAGAGAGAGAGAGATGGAAGCCCTTTCTCGCTAGGGTTCAACATGCAAGGAGTCGTAAGTCTGCATTGCAGAGGCCCCATCTCATTGATGACCATAGCTTCGGAGCAGGACTCACCTACCTAAACACCACGTCAGCCTTTTGATTGATTGATCATGACTTTCCCCTCTGCATTTTAGTTGAATCCTTGTGTTGAGGCAGGGCACAAGGTTTTAGGACAATGCTTTGTAAAATATGGCCTTGTGGTCGTGGCCACTTTCCTGAAAGATGCTCTTACCCCTGATATTGAGGTCAAAGGTGATCATAATGTTACCCTAAGTTTGTTGATGATCTAGTCTCAACTGGCAATCTTCAACGACTAGGTCGTAGTGATGTTCTTTGCAAACAAGATGCCTCACATGCTTGACATTGTTGCTGAAAATTTTGATAGGGGTTTTCATGACTGAGTGGTAGATAAAATCTTTTACTTTAGTTCTCGCCTCTTCAAAATCCTGTTCTTCAAACCCGAGGACAAAATGGCGTTCCTCACTGTAATATGACTAATTTTTGAAGTTCTTAAAGTTGGAAAGAACGTAATAGGTTATAACTCTTTGTTAAATATGGTTTAAAAGATTGTTGGATAGTTTATAAGATAGCGAGTATTAGTCATACACAAATGAGTTTGAGATATTGAGGGACAAATTACATTCTCTTCACAATACATTGAAGATGTTTTTAATAATAAATATTGAATAAAAGATAATCTGACTATAGACTATAAAGTAAAAATGTAGTTTCCACTAATAAACTGGAGACCATCTTCTACCCTCTTCCACCTCCTACTTTGGATGCGAGGGAGAACGAGATCGATGATTCAAGTCCCACGACTGCAAGTCTTAACAAGAATGATTGCCATGATGATGACAATGACAAGGGGATGAAGAACTCAAAGATGATGAAGGGAACACATCCACAAATGACAATTCTATTTCTCTTTTTATTAATTTAGGAGCCATGGGCTTAGAATTGGATGAAGCTTCTTGTAGAGATCTTGGGGAAGATGATTTATAAGAAAAAATTATAATTTAAGTTATGAATTTCTTTTGTCCTTCCGTCCATTCATCTCTCTCTCTTCCCTCTTTCTCTCTCTTATTTCTGAAGCATGCTAAATTATGCTAATCAAGTGGTAGTGATTAATTTAATTGATAACAAAAGTGTAGGCCATATGCACATTGTTGCAAGATAGAGCTCGAAGGAACTAACATAGGTGCTACCATCCGGTAAAATGTGGGCACACTTCACTCTATCATGCCCATGCCCCTCGACAGAAGATGTCATCCATATGTAGCTTCTCATCTCTGGCAGTGCTTGCTTTGCATGGAGGCCCATGCATAACTTTAGGATAGAGCAAGCACTTTGTAGTTTCATATTATCCACATAGCTAGCTATTGTTCCATGTTTTAATATCATTTTTTTTCATTTTATATAATGTTCTTTAATTTATATTAACAAGAAAAACAATGGGAAACACCAAAATTTGAATGTTCAAGCTCTAAAGCGGGATTCAATAATAGAGGCGGTAGTTTTTGTGACAATAATGTGATAATACTGGCACTAATAAGTATGGATATACCCGCGGTACTATTTGAAATGCACCCCCCCCTTTCCGCTCTCCTCTCTCTTCTCTACCCAACCCATTTTGGACTCTCTCTTTACAACATGCGATAAAAGGCCGCGGTAAACAATTTGAGATTTGCATAGTGTGTCCACACATATAACTTGATCGTGTTGATGATCAACAAATAATTAACCTTGTCAAGCTGTATGCCCATGGCAGAAGCATAAAAGAAGGTGCAATTAATTACTATAATACACTAACAAAGCATACCTCTAATTTTCCAATGCTGAGAGCAAATATTTAAAGATAATTTGCGGCCATGCTTTGCCTGGCCGCAAAATCTCATTTAACATAAGAAAATTTTGCTTATCTTGCTTGTATTGTGGAAAGATCTACAAGATTCAATGAGGTCATAATGGAAAACTTGAAATTCAACTTGGTTACTGAGTCGCACAAGCCCTCTTATCAAGACTTTTGAACTTCCAAGATAAAATCCGTGGCCTTGCCCTTGCCGATTGTCTAGGAAAGTTCTGATCCTAGACATTCTTGAATCTTTGCTCGAAGACAAGGAAATATTAGCCTTGTCTAAATAAGCATGCTTGACTTTCGTGTCACTGTTCTTATGGAGATTTTGAAAACAAGGCCGTAGTCTTTGTTAAAAAACACCTTGATGCTATGCCAATTTTGTTTCGAGAACTTGCCAAAATCACTTGGAGGATGTGATAACTTTGTGTGAGCAAATTGCTTTGATGCATGATTATGACATCCAACCTTGTCTAAATCAAGTCCCTTCTTGAGTGTGGAGGAGGTTCGAAATGAAGTCTTTAAAAAATGGTTGAAAAGAAACAAGGTAGAGTAGGCCTTAAAATTAGGAGGTAAAAAGTTTCAAGCTGCATAAATTTTTTGTGGTTTCGAGAGAGCCAAAGAATGTTCCCAAAATATGGCACCTTGTTGAGCTTCTTTGAACTCTACGTATGCGGGCTATGTGTCAAGGGTGGACATACACCCTAGAGTAATCAAGTGGGTCACTTGAGGCACTATGGCCGGCCAAAATGTGAGAATCCCCAAGCCAAGCAATGGCGGAAACGTCTACAGAGTTCACCGAGAGAGAGAGAGAGAGAGAGAGAGAGAGAGAGAGAGAGAGAGAGAGAGAGAGAGAGAGAGAGAGAGAGAGAGAGAGAGAGAGAGAGAGAGAGAGAGAGAGAGAGAGAGAGATAGATAGATAGATAGATTTTATTATCGTCCTCGGAGGTCAAATATGACCTATGGGACCAAAGTTACATGTGATGTAGTATGTGTATGGCTGATGAGTGACTCTCGATGCTCCAAAATTGTAGTGATGAGAGTCGCAATGGAGAGCCCACACTTTGGCTGGGAGAGGAAAGTGTGTAGGTCTACGTTATGGCTGAAAATGTGAGAGAAGCAAGTTCGGATGTGATCAAAACCTGAGCACTCTAGTAGTGTGTGGTACTCAGACTCTCGAACTTGCAATGAGCATAATGTGCACAATCGACTTGACTCTTCTCCATTGCCCCAACGCCCTATCTCGCATCGAAGGAAATGGGAGCTAAGCCGAATTGCTGCGATAGTGCGTATCGCGGACAAGGGAATAGGCTCAATCATGTAAGTGTGAGTACGGTTTCCTCTCTCAGCGAAGAACATGGTTTTGTAGTTGGGGGCAATATAGGTGGTGTAATGTATGAAGCGTGACCCACCGGATTTCTCCCAAGCCGTAATACATTGGCGTTGTAGAAAAGCTTCATTCACTTGAGAGTCAATTGAAGCATCATGTAGCAAGTGTAATGCATCCCATCTCCCAAACCACTTCTTTATGTCTTGCATCCATCCCGTGCTCAAGATCTTGCTTTTATGCGTCTTTTGAACTTTTTTGCTTGCTTCCCATGCAATTGTAGGAAGTCGATGTGAGGGGTTTTGACGCATCTTTATCATGTACTCCACAACCCTTTCCATGCCCATAACCTCAATTGGAAGAGATCCCGACTCAAGAAGTAGGAGCATATATGGTGTTTGTGTCTTAACTTGGAGAAAGTTTGTAAGAAAACGCTTTTGGACATTCTCAAACTCTTTCCAAGTAGACTTTGAGATGCTCCCGCCCCACACTTCAACTCCATAAAGAAGAACCGGTGTCACCAATGCATCAAAAAGATACTTCTTGAGAACCCAACACTTGATGTTTCCCGCATTACACATGTTCTCAAATGCATAATATGCTCTCTTTCCCGCTTCCAAACGACGCATAGCACATTCATGCCACTTGTGATTGGATGGAACCTCAAGGCCAAGGTACTTAAAGCTCTCAACAACTTCAAGTGTCTCCTTGTTGTACACAATGCATGGCTTCTCCTTATGGTTGGTTTTCACAAGCATAACCTTTGTTTTGGATTCATTTACAATCAGCCCACTATGCAAGCAAAAGTTCTCAAGGACAACCATAAGCTTTTGTGCATCTTCTAAAGTGTGTGCTAGAAGCACTACATCATCCGCATACAACAAAAGCATGATTACCGCATTGCAAATAGTGACCTCTTCAATGCCTTCTTCTTGCATAAAGTCAAGTACCATTTGTTCCAATTGATCGATGCATAGACCAAAGAGAGTTGGTGACAATGGACATCCTTGTTTAACCCCAATAGTGCTTACAAAAATTTCTGAAATTTCTCTTCCCATGCGCAATTGACAAATCACCTTCTCATAGATTCGAGAAACCGCAAGCATAAACTCACTTGGCACTTGGAGTTCTTCCATCCTTCTCCACAAATTGTTACGTGGAATCATATCAAAGGCTTTCTTAAAGTCCACAAAACAACAATACAATCGCTTGCCTTTTAACCGACTTTCCTCCATGAGAACACGAAGAGTGACAAGATGATCAATGGTGCTATGGCATCGACGAAAACCCGCTTGTCCCTTTGCACGCTTGTCATTATCTTCAGCCCAATCACTCAATTTCATCTCCATTATGCACCCAAACAACTTTGCCATAAGAGACCCAATCATTATAGTCCGGTAGTTGCTTACATTCTTTACATCCCCTCCTTTATGCAAAGGCTTAACCCAATTAGTACTCCAATCATAAGGCATACCATGTTGAAGTGCAAGGTTGAACATATCACACATCCACTCATGGGTAAAATCTCCCGTCCATTTGATCATCTCCGGCTTGATACCTTGAAGATCTCCCGCTTTGCGAGTGGCCAACTTTTCAAGCCCACCGCATACATCCTCAATAGTAAAAAAAGACGGCATACATGGGAGTGAACCATAAAATGGCATTTTTTCAGTATTTTCTTGCTCATATAATTGCCTACAATGTGTGTACATATCCACTAGACTCAAGTTACCAAAATTCTCAACCCGCTTGCCTCTCAAGTTTCTCCAAAATCTTCCACATGCATGTGCCTTTTCTTGGACTTGAAATTCTTGTTGCTTTACTTCCCATCTTCTTCTCTTCTTTTGAATCAATGCCTTGTATGTATGCAAATGACTTTGATAGTTGTCTTTGTCCATAGTTGCATCAAGCTTTATCAAGGACTTTCGAGCATCTTGACATTCTTTATCAAACCACCTTTTGCGTGATCTATCTTTGTTCATACCATGGAGATGCTTTATGGCAAAGCATTCTTCCGCACAAGAACAAATAGCTTTCTTGAAAGCTTCCCATTTAGTTTCCAATGGTGCATCATATTGAAGCTTTGTCATCCATAATTTTTGCTCAACCATTTCAATGTACATTGGTGCCCGTTTGAAATCCATACATAGTGATAACTTCTCTTTCCTTTGGCTGAGATTATCATGCTTAGTTGCTTCTCCACATGAAAGGTCAATACATAAGGTGCGATGGTCGGACTCCGGGGTCCATTGACCAAACATAAAACTCTTTATGCGATACATGATGGCTTCAGAGAGTAGCATATAGTCAATCACACTATCCCCATTATGTCTTCTACATGTAAATCCATTGGTTCCACTCCACAAAGATACACCATTGGCAATGAGCATACCGGTGCTATTACACATGTGTAAAAGTAACTTTCCATAGTGATCCGGCTCTTTCTCATCCATTGAAGTACGATCATACAAGTGAACTTCCTCCAACTCCCTTGAAATGTATGGCATATCAAATTGTTGAGTATCATGTTGCAATGTTTTTGTACGAGCATTCATATCCCCAAATACAATAACATCACCTTCACCTTTGAAATAAGCAATGTCCTCTTCCAAATCAGAAAATGGTTGATCTCTATCCATGCAAGCATAAAAGGGAGAATCATGATGAGGAATGTAGCAACCGGCTACAAAAATGGGTGCTCTTTTTGGTGTCATAATTTTCAGCCATACATAACGTTTGTACTTGTCATCTTTCACAATTGATACAAAATCTTCCAATCCTTTCTTAACCATACATGCTAACCCTCCTTGTCCTCTTCGTTGCTTGAGATTCTTTGACCACATCAATGAATGTACATTGTAATCCTCCAAGCCGTTAATCCTTTGTGTATCATGCTCCCAAGTTTCAACAAGAAGTACAACAAGAGAGAGAGAGAGAGAGAGAGAGAGAGAGAGAGAGAGAGAGAGAGAGAGAGAGAGAGAGAGATAGATTTTATTATCGTCCTCGGAGGTCAAATATGACCTATGGGACCAAAGTTACATGTGATGTAGTATGTGTATGGGTGATGAGTGACTCTCGATGCTCCAAAATTGTAGTGATGAGAGTCGCAATGGAGAGCCCACACTTTGGCTGGGAGAGGAAAGTGTGTAGGTCTAAGTTATGGCTGAAAATGTGAGAGAAGCAAGTTCGGATGTGATCAAAACCTGAGCACTCTAGTAGTGTGTGGTACTCAGACTCTCGAACTTGCAGTGAGCATAATGTGCACAATCGATTTGACTCTTCTCCATTGCCCCAACGCCCTATCTCGCAACGAAGGAAATGGGAGCTAAGACGAATTGCTGCGATAGTGCGTATCGCGGACAAGGGAATAGGCTCAAGCATGTAAGTGTGAGTACGGTTTCCTCTCTCAGCGAAGAACATGGTTTTGTAGTTGGGGGCAATATAGGTGGTGTAATGTATGAAGCGTGACCCACCGGATTTCTCCCAAGCTGTAATACATTGGCGTTGTAGAAAAGCTTCATTCACTTGAGAGTCAATTGAAGCATCATGTAGCAAGTGTAATGCATCCCATCTCCCAAACCACTTCTTTATGTCTTGCATCCATCCCGTGCTCAAGATCTTGCTTTTATGCGTCTTTTGAACTTTTTTGCTTGCTTCCCATGCAATTGTAGGAAGTCGATGTGAGGGGTTTTGACGCATCTTTATCATGTACTCCACAACCCTTTCCATGCCCATAACCTCAATTGGAAGAGATCCCGACTCAAGAAGTAGGAGCATATATGGTGTTTGTGTCTTAACTTGGAGAAAGTTTGTAAGAAAACGCTTTTGGACATTCTCAAACTCTTTCCAAGTAGACTTTGAGATGCTCCCGCCCCACACTTCAACTCCATAAAGAAGAACCGGTGTCACCAATGCATCAAAAAGATACTTCTTGAGAACCCAACACTTGATGTTTCCCGCATTACACATGTTCTCAAATGCATAATATGCTCTCTTTCCCGCTTCCAAACGACGCATAGCACATTCATGCCACTTGTGATTGGATGGAACCTCAAGGCCAAGGTACTTAAAGCTCTCAACAACTTCAAGTGTCTCGTTGTTGTACACAATGCATGGATTCTCCTTATGGTTGGTTTTCACAAGCATAACCTTTGTTTTGGATTCATTTACAATCAGCCCACTATGCAAGCAAAAGTTCTCAAGGACAACCATAAGCTTTTGTGCATCTTCTAAAGTGTGTGCTAGAAGCACTACATCATCCGCATACAACAAAATCATGATTACCGCATTGCAAATAGTGACCTCTTCAATGCCTTCTTCTTGCATAAAGTCAAGTACCATTTGTTCCAATTGATCGATGCATAGACCAAAGAGAGTTGGTGACAATGGACATCCTTGTTTAACCCCAATAGTGCTTACAAATTTTTTTGAAATTTCTCTTCCCATGCGCAATTGACAAATCACCTTCTCATAGATTCGAGAAGCCGCAAGCATAAAATCACTTGGCACTTGGAGTTCTTCCATCCTTCTCCACAAATTGTTACATGGAATCATATCAAAGGCTTTCTTAAAGTCCACAAAACAACAATACAATCGCTTGCCTTTCAGCCGACTTTCCTCCATGAGAACACGAAGAGTGACAAGATGATCAATGGTGCTATGGCATCGACCGAAAACCGCTTGTCCCTTTGCACGCTTGTCATTGTCTTCAGCCCAATCACTCAATTTCATCTCCATTATGCACCCAAATAACTTTGCCATAAGAGACCCAATCATTAAAGTCCGGTAGTTGCTTACATTCTTTACATCCCCTCCTTTATGCAAAGGCTTAACCCAATTAGTACTCCAATCATAAGGCATACCATGTTGAAGTGCAAGGTTGAACATATCACACATCCACTCATGGCTAAAATCTCCCATCCATTTGATCATCTCCAGCTTGATACCTTGAAGATCTCCCGCTTTGCGAGTGGCCAACTTTTCAAGCCCACCGCATACATCCTCAATAGTAAAAAAAGACTGCATACATGGGAGCGAACCATAAAATGACATTTTTTCAGTATTTGATTACTCATATAATTGCCTACAATGTGCGTACATATCCACTAGACTCAAGTTACCAAAATTCTCAACCCGCTTGCCTCTCAAGTTTCTCCAAAATCTTCCACATGCATGTGCCTTTTCTTGGACTTGAAATTCTTGTTGCTTTACTTCCCATCTTCTTCTCTTCTTTTGAATCAATGCCTTGTATGTATGCAAATGACTTTGATAGTTGTTTGTCCATAGTTGCATCAAGATTTATCAAGGACTTTCGAGCATCTTGACATTCTTTATCAAACCACCTTTTGCGTGATCTATCTTTGTTGATACCATGGAGATGCTTTATGGCAAAGCATTCTTCCGCACAAGAACAAATAGCTTTCTTGAAAGCTTCCCATTTAGTTTCCAATGGTGCATCACATTGAAGCTTTGTCATCCATAATTTTTGCTCAACCATTTCAATGTACATTGGTGCCCGTTTGAAATCCATACATAGTGATAAATTCTCTTTCCTTTGGCTGAGATTATCATGCTTAGTTGTTTCTCCACATGAAAGGTCAATACATAAGGTGCGATGGTCGGATTCCGGGTCCATTGACCAAACATAAAACTCTTTATGCGATACATGATGGCTTCAGAGAGTAGCATATAGTCAATCACACTATCCCCATTATGTCTCCTACATGTAAATCCATTGGTTCCACTCCCCAAAGATACACCATTGGCAATGAGCATACCCGTGCTATTACACATGTGTAAAAGTAACTTTCCATAGTGATCTGGCTCTTTCTCATCCATTAAAGTACGATCATACAAGTGAACTTCCTCCAACTCCCTTGAAATGTATGGCATATCAAATTGTTGAGTATCATGTTGCAATGTTTTTGTGCGAGCATTCATATCCCCAAATACAATAACATCACCTTCACCTTTGAAATAAGCAATGTCCTCTTCCAAATCAGAAAATGGTTGATCTCTATCCATGCAAGCATAAAAGGGAGAATCATGATGAGGAATGTAGCAACCGGCTACAAAAATGGGTGCTCTTTTTGGTGTCATAATTTTCAGCCATACATAACGTTTGTACTTGTCATCTTTCACAATTGATACAAAATCTTCCAATCCTTTCTTAACCATACATGCTAACCCTCCTTGTCCTCTTCGTTGCTTGAGATTCTTTGACCACATCAATGAATGTACATTGTAATCCTCCAAGCCGTTAATCCTTTGTGTATCATGCACCCAAGTTTCAACAAGAAGTACAACATCGTCTTTGCTTGTTAGTTCATCAATGCCAACCCCCGCATTCCATGGGTATCCATTACAATTCCAAAAGCATATTTTCAATTGTAACTCGGTCTCATAGGTCACGCATCCCTATTTGCTTGAGAGATTTGCCTCCTCCTTGGGCACATTTCCTTCATGAGAGATCTCCTTGTTTTTATTATTCTTTTCCTCATATGCCTTGCGACGCATATTTTGTTGCTTAATAGTGCAATCTTCACATACAAAACATTTTGTATCCCTCAAATAGATCCAACTATTATCAAGGATAATCTTTCGTTTGGTCTCATCCGGCATGGTGCATACAATTGGCCGTTCTCCCGAGCGAGGAGCTCCTTGCTTCCCCACTCTATGTGCTCCATAGACTATAACTCCGGACATGCCAAAGTGGGTTTTGAAGAAATCTTCAATAACAATGGCAAGAGAAGGAGGTGTCTCTAACTTCTCTTCGGGAATTCCACGAATAACAATGTTCTTGGAACGTCGCTTCCGTTCCTTCAACTCCTCCACATCCACATTCTCAACATTCTTTGTTTGAACCATAGCTTGCATGAGTGAGGAATTAGAAACCACATTGCTACCACATACATCAGCCCAAGACTTGTTTGTGCATACATTTTTCATGTCGCATACATCCCGGCTCATAGTGTCAAATTTCTCCTCTTTCAATACATGGTCATGCTCTACTTTGCTCATCCGCTCCTTCAAAGCATTCAAGTCCACAAGAGAGCGTTTACATTCCTTGACTTCCTCTTCAAGTTGCATCAAACGTGTTGTTTGCATCTCAAGTACTGTCCTCTTGAGATTCTCATTCTCAACCACAAGTACCCTTAGTGTGCCATTCTCCAATGCAAGTGCTCGTAAGTCTTCGCCTTGTTTGCTTACGGTCTCTTGCAATGATACCAAGTACACCATGATCATGGTTTCCGATGTCGTTGGTTGGGTGGTTGTGTTGCTATCTCCACACTTAGGAGATTTTGGATCATTTTCCACAATGGTTGTGGACCTTGTTGAATAAGAATAACCCTTGCAAGTGCCGGAAGACATTGTATGTAAAATAGGAGATGAGAATCAATTTTGTTGAACCTGTTCACTTTGGAAATGCTACTACAGAAATGCCTTCCAAAACTCTGAAAATTTCTGTCTTTACATCAATGCGTAGAGGACTTTGTGCTCTTCGATTGAGGCTATAGATCACCCAAATCGGAGTTCGGATGAAGAAGTTATGATCAAGAGAGAGAGAGAGAGAGAGAGAGAGAGAGAGAGAGAGAGAGAGAGAGAGAGAGAGAGAGAGAGAGAGAGAGAGAGAGAGAGAGAGAGAGAGCTAGCCTACTAGCTATGGACCTTGTCGGGCTTTATGCATGTAGGAAAAATTGGTCCTCTCCCCCCTGCTAGCCCAATGAGCCAACCCTCCTTGGCTATGGTGCGGGTCAACCTCACCCTCTTCCTCGCTCCAAGGGTGTTTGCACACGGCCTCAGCTTTCCTTCACCACTCTATTGCATGATGATGCAAAAGATGCAATTTTCACGCCTTGTTGATAGGATAAGGGTTAAGGGGGGTATTTACTAGTACCGCTCATGAGTGATTATAATAATCTAATTAATCACAAGTTGAATAATGAGTGAGAACAATGTAAATGAAAATGCAAAGTAGCAATGCATTACATTCACAATGAACAATGTTAACACTAGGTTGGTAATGGGACACTTTTATGTCCTGGGACACTTTTATGTCCTGTTAAGTGACCATTTTCCTTGAATTATGTCAAGAGTTTCAAAATGGATTTTGAGGTGCTATCTATCTAGAAAGTTGTCTCATGAGCTGAAAAAAACTCGACATTTTTTTGGAATATCAATTCCATCTTTAACCTTGTCCTTGCACAACATTTCACAACCTAAACTGTGTGAAAAAACGGGTCCTGTTTTTGGCTTTTTTCAACTTTTTGCAACTATACCACTCTAGAATTCATTTTTGTGAGGTCTATAATGCTAGAGATCTATCTTTAGTAGTCATCAACATGTCTTGATGCTTCTAGGGAGAAATAAATATTAAAGTTGTAAGTTATGACCAAATTACAAAAATTGTCAAATCCTGTTTTCTAGCCAATTTTAGCCCTTCTATGATTTTTTTGGTGGATTTCATGATATCCAAATGCATTTTTTATTTTCTATGTCGCATATTGTAACATAAAGCTAATATTCCTTGAGTTTTGGGGCACCTAATACCCTATTTTGCATAGTATACAACGATGGTTGATTTTTTCAATTATAGAAGAAAACTAAACATTCTAGTATATCAAGTATAGCTTTTTCAAGATTGTTAGTTTCTTGTGACAACTACATGCATTTTGTAGGTAGTAACCATATCTAATCATAAGGATCAAATTTCTCTAGATATTGAATAGTTTCTATGGGATTCTACAACTCATAATGTTGAACCCAGTTTTTTCATGTTTGCTGTATTTAGCACTTCATCTTTGTCCCCAAGATTCCCCTTGGTAAGAGATGTATTATTCTTTTGACATGCTCCATGGCTCCTTATGAACATAAAGGACAATAGGGAACTAAGAAAACATGCATATATTATTTGTATTGAGCGTGGCTATTGAAACTTTGATGATAGGTTTGCAGAATGGTAAAAATTCAACTTTTTTGTACCTATTTATTTTGGAAAAACAAAAAATAGTGAGTGAGAAGCAATCATATGTTCTGATCACCAACCCATTGAAGTTACCTAGGGAATTTATCTCAAGTCCTACAAAAATCCCTAATCTTATTTTTATGCAACAAAACGTAAGAAATTACTGTTTTGATGAAAATGCACTGGTCCATCAACTTTGGAGGCTTGGTGTGACCAAAAGATGAGAAATTTTACAAGTTTCTTATTTTTTCCATGTGTAGTAGGCCTTGAACTATAACCTCATTAAAGGATTTTACAAAATGAGTGGATCTACTATGGTTTTGGAGGTTTTTTTCAAAACCCTGAAAGGACACTTTTATGTCCTGTTAGGTTACCAACCTAGTGTTAAAAGTGTTTTTATAGTCAAAAGCTATGCTGCTAAAGGATAGAGATAATGGACCTTCTTTAATGTAGTGTTTGTGGACTTCATTTAATGGGGTCTTCATGGGTCATGGATGCATGCATGCATGTATGCCTCATACATAATGTGTCATAGGAAAGAGATGGTTCCCATGAGGAGGTTTACCCTAACAAGCTCCCCCTTAAACATAATCATGGTACTCTTAAGTAATTCATCTAGGGTTTGTGATGATCCATTGATACATCATAGGAGGTTCAACATGATACATCTCTCTATGGTTCACAAGGTGGCCATTTAATCATGCCTAGGCTTGATTGTATACTACATCATAATCATAGAAGGGGCAAAAAGTTGTGTCATTATCGTCTTTGACTTCATGCTTGACTCAGGCTCATATCTTTGTCGAAAGATTCTTCTTCTTCATGTCTTCGTGTCGTTCATGATTTTGTCCTTCATGTGGTGTGCAAATGCATGAATTTCATGACACCATCTCCGTATTGCTGCACAAGTAGATGCGTGTTCATTTTTCTTTTTGATGCAAACTATGAGATGCTTGATTTACGCTTCGGGTCTTACCAACATAGGTATTCTTCCTTCTATGGAAGTGTCTATGCCCAATTCATATACAAAGGGTGTAAATGCAAGAAATGTAAAATAAATCAAGCCTTCTGGTGCCTAGGCTCGCCCTTGAATTTGAGCATTCACTGCAACCTTGGGAATCAAGGCCTTCAACTTCATAGTAGCTTAGACAAGGCTTGAGGATCACGATGTGCATGGTCAAAAGGTGAGATGTGGGAGCCCACACTTTAGTGGGGTGATTTCAAATAGACAAAAGATATTATTTAAGCAAAACAAAATGCAGGTCGATGACTCAACAGGTGATGACGAAGCCTGACGATCGATGACTGAGCGGATCATGATGATGCTTGAATGATGCAATGTTGACATTAGTGACGATGGTAGAGCTTCATAGTGCACTGTCATCACGATTGCAATAGACAAATTGTCACCGAAGGTGAGGAAAGACAATGTCCATGTTGCATCTTTCTACAATGTCGATTCGCGGATGAGAACTTTTTTCTAATACCTCAGCCCGAAGTTATGCAGATGATGGAGGATTTCATCACATAATCTTGCATCGGTGTTTTGATCTTTTTAACGCCAAGTGAGTGCCAAAGAATGACAAATGTAAGAAAGCTTCATTGTGAGAGGGTCTCTCTCTACCTATTTTTTCTTCATTCTCAAAGTACCAATGCAATTCTCTTGCTCTACTTATCTCTCACCTTATCCTCTTGATGCATGTGAGTGTGTGTGAGCGTGAGAGAGAGAGGGCTTGTGTGATTGAGCATCAGTGGTATGGCAATAGCGAGGCAATCAAGAAACAACTCTAAGCTTCTTCCTCTTTGCATGTAGATGATGCCCTAATTGACATTGAGAAAGGAGGTGAGTGGCACACCGTTTGTTATAGTAAAGCTTGTGTGTGCACAAGTTGTGTGCTTGCAACCTTTGTGGCTTGCACATAGCGCTGAGTAAGGTCCAACAATCGACATTTTTGGTGTTGTTGCTGAGAAACTGCTCTATTCCAAGCTCTAATCATAGCCTTTGTTGTGTGTTGAAGTTGTGTTTTTGTTTGAAAGGAAGGAAAGGAGTTGTGTGTGAGTACAAATCTACATTTTATGTGTTAAGTTTTAGTTTTCATTTTTAGTTTGTAGCTCTATTTCAGTTTAGCTCATAGAGTATCAAATTTTGTTCAATTTAGTGATTTGAATATATTTTGTGCTAGTTCTATTTTGCCTGATCAATTTTGAATTTTGAGCTTGCATTTTGCATTGCAAACCTTTCTAGTACCTTCTTGATGTAATCCTCTTGAGATAGTTTTATTGTCTTTTTCGTCCTTTCCCTTGATATCTTCATACCAAGTATCCTCTTTGTAGCACCTAAATCTTTCATTGAAAAAGATTTAGACAACTCCTCTTTTAGGTCTTTGATGTCCTGCATGTTAACACTTGCAATCAGCATGTCATCAACATACAACATTAGGATGATGAACTTCCCATCACCCAAATTCTTTGTGTAGACGCAATGATTTGAGTTGCATCTTCTGAATCCATGATCTAACATCCATCGATCGAACTTCAAGTACCATTGTCTTGATGCTTTCTTTAAACCATACAAGCTTTTATTTAATCTGCAAACCATTTTCTCCTTACCTTTTACTTCATACCCCTTTGGTTGAAGCATGTAAATTTCCTCCTCTAAGTCACCATGAGGGAATGCCGTATTTACATCCATTTACTCAAGATTTAGATCATAATCAACCACAAGGCTTAAGACAAGATTTATTGAGTTAATTTTTACAAGAGGAAAAAATATTTCATTGAAGTCAATACCTTTCTTTTGAGGAAACCCTTTTACCACAAACCTAGACTTGTACCTTTTCTTTCCACCTTCTTTTTCCTTCAGCCTGTACACCCATTTGTTTTGAAGTGCCTACTTACCTTTAGGCAACTCAAACAACTCCCATGTTTGGTTGCAATGTAATGAGTCCATCTCCACTTGCATTCTCTTTGTCCATTCTTCTTTGGATTCGTGTTGCATAGCTTCTTCGTATGGTTCCAGCTCTCCAGAATTTGAGATCAAGAGATGGTTGAAGGAAGGAACCAACCTTTCTGGAGGTCTACTTGCTCTTGTAGATCTTCGGGGAATAGGTTGAGGCTCCTCATTTGGTTGACGTTGTTGCACATTGTCACCGTTTGCAGTCCTTGAGTCTTCACCGTCCTCAATCTCCATGTACTCATCACTTGTTTCTTTTGTTTGTTTTCTTTCCAAGTAATCTTTGTACATATTTTGTTCGTTAAAAATTACATCCCTAGTCCTTAAGATTTTACCATCTTCAGGATTCCATAGGTGATACCCAAAGTCACCTTCTCCATAGCCAATGAAGAAACACTTTTTGGACTTTGCATCTAGCTTTGATCTTAGGATTCTATCGATGTGCATGAAAGCCTCACACCCAAACATTTTGAGAAATGCATAATTCATCGGTTTACCTATCCATGCCTCTTCTGGAACTACCCCATCCAATGCTATTGAGGGTGACCGGTTGATTAAGTACACAAACGTACTTACATCTTCCGCCCAAAGCTCAAGCAGTAGGCCTGCATGTAGCCACATGCTTCGTGCTTGCTCCATGATTGTTCTGTTCATCCTTTGAGAAATGCCATTTTGTTGAGGTGTCCTTGGGGTTGTTCTTTGCCTCCGAATGCCATTGCTAACACAAAAGCTTTCAAAAGCTTGGCTGTAATATTCGCCTCCATTGTCGGATCTGAGGCATTTAACCTTGGTACCTGCTTCATTTTCTACAAAGGCTTTCCACCTTTGAAATATGGAAAACACATCGGACTTATTCTTCATGACAAAACCCATGTTTTTCTACTCGCATCGTCTATGAATGTTACATAGTACAATGAGCCACCAAGTGATGGTGTACTTGCAGGACCCCAAACATTAGAATGAACCAACTCAAGTTTTTTAATTTTTCTTTCATTTTCTGATTTTTGAAATGTTACTCTCTTTTGTTTACCATAAACACAATCTTCACAAAACTCTAAGGCCACTTCTTTCAAACCTGGTAGAAGCTTCTTTGTTTGAAGGATTTGCATTCCTTAGGTACTCATATCCCAAGCCGGTAGTGCCACACCACACTATCAACTTTTATAGTTGGTGCACAAGCTGAAGGTTGCGTGCTAACAATACACAAGTAAAGTGTACCGACCTTTTATCCCTTGGCAACCACCAAAGATCCCTTTGATATCTTCCACCATTTGTTTCCAAATGCAATGTTGTGACCTTCATCATCCAATTGTCCTGTAGAGATTGATTTTTTGCGAAGAGAAGGAACATGCCTAGCATCTTTAAGCTTCCATTCATTTCCTTTAGCAGTTTTAACAAAAACTGTACCTTTGCGGACAATCTCACAAGCTTCATCATCTCCCAAGTATAGATACCCAAAATTATCTTTGGTGTAATCTTGGAAATGTTGCTTGTGTGGTGTCGCATGGAATGAAGCCTCGGAATCTACTATCCAGGAATTAGACATTGTCTAATGAAAGAATTAGAGCATCTTGCTCTACTTTACTTGCCACATTTTCCTCCAATGTTGGCTTGTTGTCTTGAGACTCTGTATCCTTCTTCTTCTTGGACCATAAATCCTTCTTGACGTGGCCCTTCTTGCCGTAGTTCCAACATTCAAGAACTGACTTTGTGCGTGGCTTGCTCCACCTTGAGCGATCATGACCCTATTGGTTTTTGAACCTCTCCTTAGGTCTTCCTCTTGTTTCCACTGACGGTGCAACACTTGATGATTCTTGTGCTTCTCCTTCGTATTTCCTCACTTAGGAGAACACCCACGACATCATCAAACTCAAGAGTATTTGTGCCAAAAATAGAATTACTTACAGCAATCACAAGGCTGTCCCAACTATTTGGTAGAGGTGATAGTATATGGAGAGCTCTCACTTCGTCATTGAAATTGATTTTCATCGATCAAAGTTGACTTATGTTTGTGTTAAAGTCATTTAGGTGTTCTACAACTGAACCAATCCTTGCCATATTTAGATTGAACACTGGCGCTTCATAAGAAATACCTTATTGGATGCCGATGGTTTCTCGTAGAAGTTGTCAAGTGACTTCATCAAGTCCTCCGTGGTCTTCATCTCCAAAACATTGAAGGCCACCGTTGATGCCAAGCTTAACCGGATTGTCCCCAGTGCCTTTGGATCAAGGACAATCCATGCTTCATCTTCCATTGTTGCGGGCTTGTTGTGGGCTCTACACCTTTGGCTGGTCACTTTATACTAACCAAGGATATGTGTCCAAAGCCACAAGAGGAGATAGCCTATATGTCTAAAGTTCCATATGCTGCAGCGGTAGGTTCTCTTATGTATGCTATGTTCTGGACAAGACCAGGCATTGCATATGCAGTGGGAGTTGTAAATAGGTTCATGGACAACCCAGGTAAAGAGCACTGGCAAGTTGTGAAGTGGATACTTAGGTATCTAAAAGGGACAACAACAAATGCTTTGTATTTTGGAGGAAATGATATTTTTTTAGAAGGGTATGCTGATGTAGATATGGTAGGTGACAAAGGTACTCAAAGGAGCACTATTGGCTATGTCTTCACAATTGGAGGCACATCAGTAAGCTGGGCTTCAAGGCTATAGAAAGTGGTCTCACTTTCTACCATAGAAGTAGATTATGTAGCAATGAAGGAGGCAAGCAAAGAAATTATGTGGCTTCGCAGATTCTTAGAAGAGCTTGGATTCAAACAAGACAATTGTCTCTTGTACAGTGATAGCCAAAGCGCTATCCATCTTGCAAAGAACTCAGCCTTTCATTCAAGGAAAAAGCACATTGAGGTGAGATATCACTTCATACGCACTCTTTTGGAAGAGGGACAGCTAAAGCTAGGAAAGGTGCATACAAGTGAAAATCTTGCAGACATGTTTACAAAGGTGGTTAACAAGGAGAAGTTGAGCTTTTTCTCATCTTCAATCGGCATTCAAGGATAAGAAGCTAGGATAGAAAGTAGTCACATGTTTGGTTTGAAGATCAGCCTCCACGTGGGAGATTGTTAAGTATGGAGCCTCATTTACCCCTTGCAAATTTTTGTGTTAAAAACGCACATTTGTAAGGCTCCCATTATGAGGAGAAGCCATCGTGCGTGAAGAAAAATAACTCGCCGGAAAATAGAATCACTTTCCGAAAACCAAAATTTTCACGCCGCTGGAATATTCCTTTTCACTGGAATATTATGGTCAGACAACGGTCGGAAAGTGATCGGAAAACGACCGGGCGGTTGGCCAATAGTCAATGGCCGATGGTTAGAAGTCAATGGCCGGTGGCCCGTGGCCGAATTCAAAAGCGGACTTGTCTTCTCAAGGGCGGCCACACATGGGCGGATTGGAGGGTCCGTTTTGGACTTATTCTACACAAGGGTGGCTACACATGGCTGCCTCTCATGAGAGAGAGCAGCCCTTTTGGCCTATAAAAGGAGGCCATTTCTACACACATTATATAATGTGAAGTTGATGCAACAAGGTGGGTGTGAGGTGGTGAGAGTGAAGCAAGGCGGGAGCTCCAAAAGGTTATAATCCCTTTGTAACCTACTTCTTGTTTTGAAGTACTAAATCCATTGACTGATTTTCCGTGGATGTAGCCCACATTGGGTGAACCACGTATATCGTGTGTACTCTCTCTCTCTCTCTCTCTCTCTCTACTCTATCATCTCTTGTGTGTGTGAATTATCTCTCTCCATGAAGTAATCTACTCAATTATCTACTTTGCTACGCCCTGTTTCCTAACATGTTGCATGTGGCCTTTTGTGTAGTGGGTTGTATAAGCTCACTTTGTATGACAAGTGTGGACAAAATTTAACACCATTTTAGATGAAATGGGAAAATCCCACAACTTTGGGACTAATTTCAACACCTATGGATTCCTATTTCCCATTAAATTTGGGATTGTGACAAAGAGATAGATTCTCAAGAAAATGGTGGTGTTGAGAAACACCTTTTAAAATCTTTATTTTTATGTGTTTCAAAACACTTCATAAAAGAGGTAGATTCTCAAGAAAATGGTGGTGTTGAGAAACACCTTTTAAATTTTTTATTTTTATGTGGGTGTTTCAAAACACTTCATAAAAGAGATAGATTCTCAAGAAACTGGTGGTGTTGAGAAACACCTTTTAGAATTTTTTTATTTTATGTGGGCGTTTAAAAATACTTCATAAAATCATACATAAGCTGGGGAAATAAAACAATGAGCAAGATATGAAATGCTATTCAGTTTCACCTATTAAGCTAGCCTGTTCCTTCTCCACAAAATTTGATGGGATCTTGATTGTTTTCGCAATTCTTCCACCCCTTGGAGTCCATGACCATACAATTGTATCAACACACTCCCAGCTCTTTGGGTCAGCAAGATTGCAGCACCAACTCTTTTTCCAACAATCCTCATACTGTTCTTGGATTGTGGGATTTCTTTTTTGATGTTTTGGTGCCCAATATTGAATCAAAACTTTCTTGTAGTTAGGAGATGATTTTTCTACATCAATGTTTGACTCTGCCACTCCTAGCCATATCGGATATTAAGGATTTGCGGGTCTCACAAGAACAAGATCCTCTTTTCTTACATCAATTTGAGGCCTAAAGGCCTCTTGTGGCCTTGCACTTTGAGGACCAACATAGTGATCATTCAATTCTTCATATCCTTGAAACTCATCTTTGTCTTCCTCTATCTCTTGCATTCGATGACTCCCTATAGTCTTTGGCCAAAATGTTGTATATTCACCAATGTATTTATTGGTTGGTTGTTCAAGCTCATTGATTATGTTTTGCCAATAAATGATAACTGGCTCCATGTATTTTGTGGAGTCATGGTCCTTTCCCTTTAATAGAGAACATCTTTTTTAAAATTCAAGATATGACTTAATCCCTTGAATAACAAGCGGACTATCTCTCACATAGTCTGCTATAGGTACCACATCTGGACAAACTGTTGGTAATTTTGGTTTTCCCTGGTGATCTTTTTTCCACAACTCAATTTCCGACTCCTTTGGCATCCAATCGGGTGATTTGGGATGAATTTTTTACTCCATTACTAGGACTTCACCTTGCATATAGAAACAAAATTGAGGTGGCTTAGAGTGTCCGACTAGAGCATCTTGTCCGTCACACATGTACCCTTGCACAAAGGATTTAAAGTCGGGAACTTGTGTCATCAAAAATGGTGCCGGAGCTGAGCTTTCACATTTTTGAAAATGTTCCATCAGATGTGGAAAATTGAATGTCATTCTTGTTCGCAATCTTTCTGAGAACCTACTAAACATTGCATCTATGTCCTGTTGGAATTAGGGTTGTAGAGAAACGCACACAGCTTGGAGAAGATGAAGGAAGCTCAAGGCACACAATAGAGAATGTGTTACTTAGTGTGCAATATAAATATAGATGCCCTAGAGTGATGGGCATATATACAATGCATGGGCGAAAAAACCTCCTAAAGAGGGAAAAAATGCCCCGGCGGTCCTAGTACGGTTCACACACATCACTACCACATGTATATGGTAACAAATACCCCCTGGAGTGATGCGGTGAACGAGAGCTGGCACATGAGTAAAAGGACGTGCCATGCCCTGAGGACAGGATCAGTCCACAAAGGGGAGTAAGCCCAAAGCTTCACTACAACAAAAACAGGTGTTATCGACGCATATATCGACGCTGCCCATCGCTATACGCGTCGCTGTGAAACTAGTCCCTATTAGCGACGCGCATAGCGACGCATATAGCGACGTGCATAGCAGAAAATGTTTTTCTTGGGTAGAGGGCAGGTAGCCTGGCTTGTGCCCAGTTAAAAGATGGACACAGCCACAGCCAGACTTCTTGCCCTCTGCCCAAGAAAGCGAGCGGCACCAAAATATCAACCATGCTCCCGCGCGCAGAAATTTTAGGCAGAGTTCCCTTTGTTTTTACATAAACTTTTCAAAAAAAACATATCATGTATACGCCTCCTACATGCTATCCATGTAGGATCTCACATGAGATTTAAGGCCAATGAAAGACAACCGTACCAATTGAAAAGCATAGCCATAACTTAAAAGCATAACCATAACGAACCATAACCATAACTTAAAATCATAACCATAACGAACCATAACCATAACTTAAAACCATAATTGGCTATAACCACTTTGATCAAAACCATAATGCACATAACCATAACCATAAACAAAATTAACAATAACCATAAGCATAACCAGAAAGAGAAACAATAACTGTCTATACAATGACAATGACAATAATCATAACCATAAGGGAAACAATAACTGTCTGAACACTAACTGTTTGTACAAAAAAGAGACACAGAAGCGTGTCTGTGTCTCACAAAGCATATAGAAAAATTTGGTCCACGAATGACTAGGCGTCGCAACCTGCACATAGGACAACTCACAAAATTAGTATTGATATTACTTCACATATACTGACTTAATTAAATCAACTCACACATATTAACGTCTCACCTCAAGCGATCAGCGAGACTGTAAGGCCTCCCAGTCTACAGGCTCTCCTGAAGCTTCAAGATCATTCAGTACTTCATAGATACCTCTGCGATATCCATCTGACTCCTCCTCGCGTGATGGAGCTCGATGCATCGCAAGATTTTGCGTTTATACAAAAATCAAAGTAATAAGAATACATGATTCATCGCGTTTTAAAAAACGCCATAGTTAAGATTGGATTAGAAACTCACAAACTCATAGCGAAAGGTGTCGAAGCCTCCGCTGCCAAGATGAGATGTCCCCCTAGTCATCTGTCGTACCTGCGCGGCCTCACGCTGCTGTCTGAACTGCGTGGCCGCTGTCCGCTCATCCTCCCTGATCTGCAGCCACGTCTCGTGTGGGATGCCCGAAGGCTTCGGCGAGCCGGTCTTGAAAGCCTTCCGAGCTGCATCTCGTCGATGTTTGATGGTGTCCCGTGCAACACCCTTGATCCACCGCGCCGAAAAAACGGAAGAACCCGGAGCAGGCTGGTACTCTCTCAAGACGGTCTCCACTATGTAAGTGACTTTTTCCTTGTCTTGCTGATCCCAAGACGTCAGAATGCTGGTTGAAAACTGCAGCTCCACGAGTTGGCGAATCCGCTGTCGCATCTCAGTCCCGACTCTATCCATGTCAATAGAACCATCTCCCCGTACAGTATAGAGCTTGGAGGCACTAGGATCATGTGCCCCCCAAGGTGTCCGAGGTGTGCCAAGAGGTGTGTCGAGAGGTGTGCCTGGGTAAGACGGGGGTCGTGAGCGAGGAGGGGTCGAAGCATCTGTGGACCCTCCTCCACAGCAACCACCACCTCCACTAGAAGATCGCCGAGATCGGCGAGTGCGCCTGTGCTGCGGAGATGAGGACGTACCCGCCTCTGCCCCACCCCTACGTGTCGAAGCGGCCGTGATGGGAGAAGAAGGCGTCGTACCCATAGGCGTCCTGAACCCCGTAGGCGTCCCCCCCCTAGGCGTCGGTCCCTTGGGTGTGAAGCTCGGAGGCGTAGTACTCGTGCCTCTGGCTACCGAGTACTGAGAAGCCTCTGCCATCTAAGCAGGCATCATCCGTGTAACGAAGCCCATGAATGCATCTGCACTCATGGAAGCGGGATCTCTAATCTCGTCTGCCATACTAAAGTCCTGCACAAAGAAAGTAAAATAAAGCATCAGAACACAGTTGTTTAAATTAACTTTAAGCTTAATTTTAAATCAAATTCTTCACACAAACACTTACAGACCTAGGCCTCGACGAGGGAGGCATCATCAATAAGATCTTGCACCGTATCATCGTCTATCTCTAATTGCAAACATAACTCTGACCCAACTCGTTCTGGAAGATTGTCTTCATCCATTGCATCTTCATCTACAAGTGTCAATTCTGGCTCGTCTGCATCATCCCTCGTATATATGTCAGCTTCCTCTGCCATACCTTCGTCCATCTCATCTAATGTCACAGTAGTATGGACGTCGTGTGATTGACTTTCCTCCAAGAGATCTTGCCCTTCAAATACTTGTTTATTTCTTGGAGCAACCTGAACCACAAACCACCATTGTCGCTCTCGAGGGTCCGGTACAAAGACCACTTGCTCGCAATGTTTGGGGAGAGCAAATGTGTCGCTCGCATCTGTCCAACTCTTTGTAGAATCTATTTGCACAAGCTTGTTTCCATCTCTGCGTACCGTTGCATTGCGACCAGAAGTAATCACGTTGAACCACTTCACATCCAACAAAAAAATCTCAAACCGCCTGAAGCTTACTTTCAGGATATTTGACACCAGACCACAGTAATCCAGGTTGCTAGTGCTCTCATTCGTGTCTCTAGCACTGGCCCTGCTCTTTTGCATGAAACTAACCATTACCCCACTGTCAAACGTGTTTCTTCTGCTGTCAATTTTTTGTGTTCTGAAATGCTTTCCATGCGACCAAAGTGCCATGTATGTATGATACTTCCAGTCACATACAATAGCTAGCTCTTCCTCTTCTAGAGATATGGGTTCTCCGATCTGTCGAGCTACTCTCACTATCTTGTCCAACCATGCCATTGTAGGGAATTCAGGTAGAGGAGCGAGATAGTCTGGCAAGGGTAAGCCTCTAGTCGTTCGACTTCGCCTGAAATCCTATCGCTCTAGATTGCATCTCTCTTTCTCTTCTTCGTACCTTTCAAGCCATTTTTGCATCGGCGCTGAATTTAGTATACAGAACTTCATGATCTTTTCTCGCATGGCCAGGTTCATTTTCTTCGGCACCCCTTGCCCTTGTGGCTCCTCTCCCACCAGTCTTGCATCCTCCTCATCGCTCCACAGTCGAGGCATTTCTGGGTCAGAAACGGATAGAAATTCGGTCGTGAACACAAGAGACTCTTGCAACAGCTATCCTTCTGCCATGCTCCCCTCTGGACGAGCTTTTTGGCAAACAATACCCTTAAGTGTTTTCATGAACCGCTCTAGAAAGAACATCCAACGGCTGTGGACTGTACCTGCCACTGCAACCTCATCTACTACATGGACGAGCAAGTGCATTTGGATAGTTAGGGAGCTCGTGGGTAGATACTTCTCAATCATGCAAACTGCCTCAATGGAGTTAGCCTTTGCGACTACAATAGATTCCTCCCGTATCTCCTTGGAAGAGATCCACCGCATAAGCTTTGAAATCTTGTATATGCAGGTCCGCACTTCCTCCGTTACACACCCCTTGATCGCAATTGGAAGAATGAATTGCAAGAACTTATGCCAGTCGTGCGATTTCAACCCTGACAGTTGATCGTCACGGGTGAATGCTGTCTTGAGACATCGCATATATCCTATTGGCGTCCTGAACTCTGAAATCACCCTTTTCACTTGTCGCTCTTCGTTTTTTAGCAATTCCCATGGAGCTCTTGGAAGTTTTGTTTGACCAGCTGCATTGGTGAAAGGCCACAGCTCTGGCATCTTTCCAACCGAATGCAAATCATCTCGTGAAGCTCGATTGTCTTTCATTCCCATGATTGTCTTCTAGAGGAGCTCTCCCACATTCTTGAATATATGCATTGCATCCAGCCAATGGTTAATTAGTAGATCACCCCAGTACGGAAACGTATGGAGAATGGACAAACGTTTCATTCCTGGAACAGGTTGCCCCTCATGTTGCTCCCATCGGCGACGCCACTCTTGTACATTCATAGGACGACATTCGACCCGACCAAGCTGGCCTTTGCTCAAGTGATGGCCATCTGGAAGATAACGTTGGTGGCCTTGATAAATTGTCTTTCGAAGAGAGGTAGAATAGCGCACATCCAAAGACTGCCCGCAAATTGGACATGCATTGTATCCCAAAGTTGTTAGTCCTGCATATATCAAAGCATGAATCAGGCCAAGGTAAAGGGCTTGCGAATAGCGAGAATTTTGTAAATCAATAACCATTATCAGAAGCTTCTCCGTATCCTGGCCAATCATGCATAGTCCACATAAGAAGTCCATGGATCCTTGCATGCTGTTGTCCTATTGGTTCAACCACATCTGCTATGTCGATCCCATGCCATAACTCCTGGAGCTCGTCAACTAGTGGAGCTAGATAAACATCCATGTTTTTTGCCTTGAACTTACCAGGTACAATCAAGCTTAAAATCAAATGACCCTTCTTGATAGCAAGCCACGGCGGGAGGTTGTAATTGATAAGGCACACAGGCCAAGTGCTCCATGATGAGCTTCTCAAGCCAAATGGATTGACTCCATCCATTGCCATGCCCAAACGCAAATTGCGTCGTTCACTCTTAAAATGTGTCCAGGTATCTTCAATGTGCCTCCAAGCCTCGAATCAGCGGGAACCCTAAATGTCGGAAAGTGATCGAAAAACGACCGGGCGGTTGGCCAATAGTCAATGGCCGATGGTTAGAAGTCAATGGCCGGTGGCCCGTGGCCGAATTCAAAAGCGGACTTGTCTTCTCAAGGGCGGCCACACATGGGCGGATTGGAGGGTCCGTTTTGGACTTATTCTACACAAGGGTGGCTACACATGGCTGCCTCTCATGAGAGAGAGCAGCCCTTTTGGCCTATAAAAGGAGGCCATTTCTACACACATTATATAATGTGAAGTTGATGCAACAAGGTGGGTGTGAGGTGGTGAGAGTGAAGCAAGGCGGGAGCTCCAAAAGGTTATAATCCCTTTGTAACCTACTTCTTGTTTTGAAGTACTAAATCCATTGACTGATTTTCCGTGGATGTAGCCCACATTGGGTGAACCACGTATATCGTGTGTACTCTCTCTCTCTCTCTCTCTCTCTCTCTACTCTATCATCTCTTGTGTGTGTGAATTATCTCTCTCCATGAAGTAATCTACTCAATTATCTACTTTGCTACGCCCTGTTTCCTAACATGTTGCATGTGGCCTTTTGTGTAGTGGGTTGTATAAGCTCACTTTGTATGACAAATGTGGACAAAATTTAACACCATTTTAGATGAAATGGGAAAATCCCACAACTTTGGGACTAATTTCAACACCTATGGATTCCTATTTCCCATTAAATTTGGGATTGTGACAAAGAGATAGATTCTCAAGAAAATGGTGGTGTTGAGAAACACCTTTTAAAATCTTTATTTTTATGTGTTTCAAAACACTTCATAAAAGAGGTAGATTCTCAAGAAAATGGTGGTGTTGAGAAACACCTTTTAAATTTTTTATTTTTATGTGGGTGTTTCAAAACACTTCATAAAAGAGATAGATTCTCAAGAAAATGGTGGTGTTGAGAAACACCTTTTAGAATTTTTTTATTTTATGTGGGCGTTTAAAAATACTTCATAAAATCATACATAAGCTGGGGAAATAAAACAATGAGCAAGATATGAAATGCTATTCAGTTTCACCTATTAAGCTAGCCTGTTCCTTCTCCACAAAATTTGATGGGATCTTGATTGTTTCCGCAATTCTTCCACCCCTTGGAGTCCATGACCATACAATTGTATCAACACACTCCCTGCTCTTTGGGTCAGCAAGATTGCAGCACCAACTCTTTTTCCAACAATCCTCATACTGTTCTTGGATTGTGGGATTTCTTTTTCGATGTTTTGGTGCCCAATATTGAATCAAAACTTTCTTGTAGTTAGGAGATGATTTTTCTACATCAATGTTTGACTCTGCCACTCCTAGCCATATCGGATATTAAGGATTTGCGGGTCTCACAAGAACAAGATCCCCTTTTCTTACATCAATTTGAGGCCTAAAGGCCTCCTGTGGCCTTGCACTTTGAGGACCCGTGGCCTGTGCGTACCGTTGCATTGCGACCAGAAGTAATCACCTTGAACCACTTCACATCCAACAAAAAAATCTCAAACCGCCTGAAGCTTACTTTCAGGATATTTGACACCAGACCACAGTAATCCAGGTTGCTAGTGCTCTCATTCGTGTCTCTAGCACTGGCCCTGCTCTTTTGCATGAAACTAACCATTACCCCACTGTCAAACGTGTTTCTTCTGCTGTCAATTTTTTGTGTTCTGAAATGCTTTCCATGCGACCACAGTGCCATGTATGTATGATACTTCCAGTCACATACAATAGCTAGCTCTTCCTCTTCTAGAGATATGGGTTCTCCGATCTGTCGAGCTGCTCTCACTATCTTGTCCAACCATGCCATTGTAGGGAATTCAGGTAGAGGAGCGAGATAGTCTGGCAAGGGTAAGCCTCTAGTCGTTCGACTTCGCCTGAAATCCTATCGCTCTAGATTGCATCTCTCTTTCTCTTCTTCGTACCTTTCAAGCCATTTTTGCATCGGCGCTGAATTTAGTATACAGAACTTCATGATCTTTTCTCGCATGGCCAGGTTCATTTTCTTCGGCACCCCTTGCCCTTGCGGCTCCTCTCCCACCAGTCTTGCATCCTCCTCATCGCTCCACAGTCGAGGCATTTCTGGGTCAGAAACGGATAGAAATTCGGTCGTGAACACAAGAGACTCTTGCAACAGCTATCCTTCTGCCATGCTCCCCTCTGGACGAGCTTTTTGGCAAACAATACCCTTAAGTGTTTTCATGAACCGCTCTAGAAAGAACATCCAACGGCTGTGGACTGTACCTGCCACTGCAACCTCATCTACTACATGGACGAGCAAGTGCATTTGGATAGTTAGGGAGCTCGTGGGTAGATACTTCTCAATCATGCAAACTGCCTCAATGGAGTTAGCCTTTGCGACTACAATAGATTCCTCCCGTATCTCCTTGGAAGAGATCCACCGCATAAGCTCTGAAATCTTGTATATGCAGGTCCGCACTTCCTCCGTTACACACCCCTTGATCGCAATTGGAAGAATGAATTGCAAGAACTTATGCCAGTCGTGCGATTTCAACCCTGACAGTTGATCGTCACGGGTGAATGCTGTCTTGAGACATCGCATATATCCTATTGGCGTCCTGAACTCTGAAATCACCCTTTTCACTTGTCGCTCTTTGTTTTTTAGCAATTCCCATGGCGCTCTTGGAAGTTTTGTTTGACCAGCTGCATTGGTGAAAGGCCACAGCTCTGGCATCTTTCCAACCGAATGCAAATCATCTCGTGAAGCTCGATTGTCTTTCATTCCCATGATTGTCTTCTAGAGGAGCTCTCCCACATTCTTGAATATATGCATTGCATCCAGCCAATGGTTAATTAGTAGATCACCCCAGTACGGAAACGTATGGAGAATAGACAAACGTTTCATTCCTGGAATAGGTTGCCCCTCATGTTGCTCCCATCGGCGACGCCACTCTTGTACATGCATAGGACGACATTCGACCCGACCAAGCTGGCCTTTGCTCAAGTGATGGCCATCTGGAAGATAACGTTGGTGGCCTTGATAAATTGTCTTTCGAAGAGAGGTAGAATAGCGCACATCCAAAGACTGCCCGCAAATTGGACATGCATTGTATCCCAAAGTTGTTAGTCCTTCATATATCAAAGCATGAATCAGGCCAAGGCAAAGGGCTTGCGAATAGCGAGAATTTTGTAAATCAATAACCATTACCAGAAGCTTCTCCGTATCCTGGCCAATCATGCATAGTCCACATAAGAAGTCCATGGATCCTTGCATGCTGTTGTCCTACTGGTTCAACCACATCTGCTATGTCGATCCCATGCCATAACTCCTGGAGCTCGTCAACTAGTGGAGCTAGATAAACATCCATGTTTTTTGCCTTGAACTTACCAGGTACAATCAAGCTTAAAATCAAATGACCCTTCTTGATAGCAAGCCACGGCGGGAGGTTGTAATTGATAAGGCACACAGGCCAAGTGCTCCATGATGAGCTTCTCATGCCAAATGGATTGACTCCCTCCATTGCCATGCCCAAACGCAAATTGCGTCGTTCACTCTTAAAATGTGTCCAGGTATCTTCAATGTGCCTCCAAGCCTTCGAATCAGCGGGCACCCTAAATGTTGCGTGAGTGGATCTATTCGTACAATTCCATCGCATCAAGTTTGCAATGGAACCACAACGAAACATGATTTTTATCCTAGGAATAATAGGGAAATGCCGCAACACTTTAGCTGGCACTATCTCGCCAACTACATCTTGTTTGTAGCGCATTGCTCCACACTTAGGACACGACAGACAATCTGCGAATTCATTGCGAAAAAGAATGCAATCATTTGGACATGCATGAATCTTGTTGTAGTCCAAGCCAACTGAGGTCAGAAGTTGCTTTGCGTCTGGCCTACAGGGGGCCATTTCATTGCCTGCCGGGAGAAGTTTCTCCCGTAATAACTTGTTCAAGCCACATTAAATTAAAAAGCTCGAGCACATCACCGTTGCAATCGGAAAATCTCTTTTGTAAATTACGTACCTAAACAAAGCAGTGACGCTTGCATCTAACCACCCGTACACTGAGTGAAGATTCAAAAATGCTAGACAAGTACGAAGCACATATATTTTGGCGCCTTCATAGATTGGTTGACGTGCCAACTTCCTCAACATGTCTTCAGGAGACAGGCGCACGGTTTCTGGTGCTGCTTTGTTTGCGTTCTCCTCGCTTGTCTAGAAGAAGGCATCCAACATCTCCTCCATGCCGTCGTCTTCTGTCTGTAAGCCCTTTTCTGCTTCCATCCGTGGCTCTATATTGGTCGGACCTTTACGCATAATCTTTTTTCTCTCTCTCTCTCTCTCTCTCTCTCAGATGTAGGTGCTATGTCGCGGAAATCAATGCCCGTTCCGTAGGAGTCGTATCGCAGATTCTCTACGGTTTCTCTATCAAACTCTCCATACTTGTGCACATGCTCATTACATATCCTACGCTTGAGCAGGATTTGATACTTGCAGAGCGTCCACGAGCATGAAATCTTTTCCTCCATGTTAGTTGATGACGTTGCCATCTACAATGATTATGAATGTTGTTTTAATATATATATATATATATATACTCCTCACAATGTAAACTACCTCGCATTCTCTAGTCTTGCCCAATCTCCGTACACCTCGGTCCAGAGGTGTACGGAGATCAGGACCACCGGGTCACAATCTCGTCTTTATTGCTCAAATCCTATATGGGTAGACACATACGTGCACTCCCAGGTGTACATGGCAATGCATGTAGCAGACAAAACCCCTTTGCCTCTTTTAGTTCCATAGTTTCTTCTCTGTCTACGAACCCACCTACCTCCATTCCGAGGTAGCCTGTCAGAGAAAGCTTTCCAATGCCGCACTTGATGAAAGCACAAGCCATGGAAGTTCTCAGCCCAATGAAAGTTTTCTACCTGATTGTAAACCGGACAGGGCTTCCATGTCCAAGCCAGAAGATAATGTGGAGATGGATGAGCAACTTGAGAAAGATTCAGAAGCCTTGCATGGTTCTTGCTCAAAAAAGCGATCTCGATCTCTCTTTCACTCTCGATCTCACTCTCGCTATCTCTCTTTCTCTCTCTCTCTCTCTCTCGATCTCGCTCTCGCTATCTCTCTTTCTCTCTCTATTTCCTTATTAAATTTTTCCTATCTCTCTCTCTCTCTCTCTCTCTCTCTATATATATATATATATATATATATAACTCTCTTTCTCTATCTCTCTATTTCCTATCTCTCTCTCTCTCTACTTCCCTATCTCTCTACTGATCGAACGAGCGACTGAGCTAGGGAGATCTAGACGTCCACAACTGCGGAGGACTAGTACTACACAACATCGACAGAGGCTGCATCAGAGGATCTAGCTAGGTCACTTTGGCTCGACATGCATAACGCCCGGTCAGACTACTGACCATGGAGGAGATTGATGAGATCCGCCACTGACAGCTGCTGGATCTCCTATGATCTACCTATCCCAGCTAGCTGGTTTAACCGTTTAGTCCATACCCAGCAGTTTAGGATTCCATAATATTTTATATTGTCATCTTCTTACTCTGACTTTGTATCAGATCCATCACATTGTAACTTTCTTGTCTCATGTCTCATAGGTCACTTTGGCCTTTCGAAGACGTTAATATAACATTTCATTTCATTTCTCTCTTTAATTAATTTTCTTTAATTTTAATTTCCTAAGCATACATTAATTCTCTATCTCTCTCTCTCTCTCTCTCTCTCTCTCTTCTCTCTCTCTCTCTCTCTCTATCTCTCTCTTTCCTACACACACACACCGCTCTCTCTCTCTCTCTCTCTATCTCTCTCTCTCTCTCTCTGTAACATTTAATGGCCTAGAATCTTATTTGTAGCGGAAATTAGCATGAACATAGTGGGCATTTCATTAGAATAGATTCCTAATGATAATTACAAGAGTGCTTGGGTGGAGAGAGCAACAAAAAGCATAACACCTAGTTAGATAGCATCGACAATACTTTCAAAAGAGAGAGCAATTAAACTATTGACAACAGTTGAGGACCGGATTTGCATGGAGCCGGTCCCCCCTCCAAAAAGGCTTTGTATTATGGTTTCTCCCATCAAGAGAGACATTGTACAATACAATTCTTTGTGTTCCTTCAAGACTAGCTAGTGCAATGAAGATGGAAGCTTCATACACCAAGCAAAACACTTAATCAAACACAACTTGAATTATCCCCGTTCTCAGACCCAAGACCTCACACACCTTCGAAGATGGTGAGAGCTAGCAGGGTATGAGAGTAGATTGAGAGGAAAAAGAAGTATCTTACGAGAAAGAAGTACATCTCCTCACATAATCACTCATATTAGCATAGCTTAGCTTAGTAATTAGCTTGGTAGAGAAGATGAGCATGCATTGAAGCTTGGGTCTTGGTTGGATTTGCATCCACATGCCAAGAGAGTGTTGATGTAGGCTTCTATCTCACAAGCTTGGAGTAGGTGATGAGCTCTCCATTAAAGCTTGGGAGGAGATAGAGTGTTTTTCCTTCACACATGGTCAAGTGTGAGAGTGTGAGAGTGAATGCCCAGCAAAAATCAGCCCCCCCCTCTCTCTTGGGCGAGCCCTAGCTGCTAAGTTAGGCTGGCTTTTTCCTCATTGGACCTCCCCAGGTCAAGCCAATAGGAATTAAGCAGCATAAGTGATAGCCTTCTGACATGTGTCCCCCTTTCCCCTTTTGTGAGAGCTTTAGATAATTAAATAATTAAACTAAACTCTCATTGGACCCCTTTGCCTCCTGGCCAATAGGAATCAGGCAAGCCATGGGGCTTCTGAATGCTCATTGGACCCCTTGGGAGACTGCCCAATAATCTTCTAGGACACTTAATTCTTATTGGTTTCTTTTATTAAATGTTTTTAAATTAATTAAACTAGATTTACTCTAGCTTAATTCTCATTGGTCCACTTCAAGGGTCTTCCAATAGGAATTGGGCACACCTTGTGGGCATCTGGCCTAGGGAGCTGACATGTGTCCCTCATTCCCTTTGTGTAAAGGGAGCCTGTGTGTGTGTGTGTGGTTTTCTCTCTCATCCCCTAGCTTTGGGGCTCGCCCCCTCCCATGTAGGGATGCAGAAAGACTTTTGGGGCACACACACTAAGCATCCAATTTTCCCTAAGGTTGACCTTTGGACACAACCTTTGAATTTTGGAACCTTAGCATTTTGGAAGTCTTAATGGGCTGAACCTTAGGGTCTTTTTAGCCCATTGTTTCACATGGCTCTTTTGCAGATGGCCCCCCCTTTGGATTCCTATTTTCCCTCCTTTGGATCCCTACTGTGGCCGGTCTGCTAACTTAACCAATATTCTAGCTTTTTCTCCCTTGGCACTTCCCCACATTAAATGATCAGTTTAATATGAGAAAATCATTTAGGAGAATTAGATATTGATATTTATGACATTACCTCTCTCTTGAAATCATAGTCGTCCTCGACTATGGTGTAGAGAAGATAAAGCATATGCATGAGTCCTTTTCTTAGCGGGTAGAGGATCCCTATGTTACCCTACGACATCATTCCATAATGGATGACTAGTCCATTTGGCGCTTGAGAGCCTGAGGCTGCCGCAAGCATGTCTGCACATTAGTCCTATCAGTCTTCCATAGTAGAGTGACAAGCTCTACTTGGTGTTTGGGAGACGTCGTCTCCACAAACTTGATCTAAGCATGCATACTACTTTATTTTTGTGCACAAATAAAGAAAAAGAGAGTCTTATAAGACAAAAATTTTTGTTCATTTTTTTTTAACATTTTGTACATTTGCTTACTCTTGGGAAGCATTGTAAGCATTGACAAGGTTTAGGTTATCCTTTAACTGTATGCCTTGCATCCATCTAGCATCTTCAAAAGGATAATTCTTAAACTTAATAAGATATCGTCGGATAGTCTTACCGCCTCTTAATACCTTGTCTTCATGTCGGAGAATGGACTCGGGCTGCAGCACCTCCTCGTGGTCCTCGATCTCCGGTGGGTCTTCAATAGTTGGTTCTTGAGGTGGCTCTCCTTTGTAAGGCTTTAAGAGGCTCACATGAAAAGCATTGTGTATGAGCCAATGATTGGGCAACTTAAGTTGATAGGCCATCTCATTGATTGGCCTAAGAATCTGGAAGGGACCATAGTACCTTTTTGCTAGTTTAGCATAGTACTTTTGGTGGCCCGTAGGATTCTTGCCCGTCGTGTGCCTTAAGCGAGCCTTGGGAAACTTTAACAAGACCCAATCGTTTTCTTTAAAGGCTTGGGCTCTTCTGTGCTTGTCAGCAGCAGCCTTTTGCCTTTGCTGTGAGATAGAGATAGCATCCTTAATCTTTTGGAAAGATTCTTGTAGGTCTCGGCTATACTCATCTGCAGCGAAGATCTTCCCATGTACCTTAAGTAGCAAGGGACTTTTTGATCTTCCCTCAATTACCTCGAAAGGTGCTTTTCCTGTAGAAGTATGTACAGTGTTATTGTAAGCATACTCTACTAAGGGTAAGTACTTCTCCCATTGGGATCTTTGATCTACTTCCGTTACATAGGCTTTTAGTAGATCGAGAATAGTTAGGTTAGCTATTTCACTTTGGCCATCAGTTTGTGGATGATAGGCCGAAGAGAAGTTTAGCCTTGTTCCTAAATTCTCAAAGAGACCCTTCCAGAAATTACTGGTCATTCTAGGATCTCTATCCGACACTATGGACATTGGCAAGCCATGGTACTTGAAAATTTGTGAAATGAAGAGGGTTGCCATTTGATGGGCTTTGATAGTCTTTTTGACAGGTATAAAATGAGCTTGTTTACTGAACCTGTCTACTATCGTCCATATTCCCGTATTCCCATGGATAGACTTAGGCAATCCAAAGATAAAATCCATGGATATGCTCTCCCACGGTGAATTAGGAATTGGCAAGGGTTGAAGCAATCCAAGTTGCTTCCCTCTATCAAATTTTGTCTTTTGACATACCATACATTTGGAAACATACTCATGTATGTTCACTTTCATGGTAGGCCAATAGAAATATGTTTCAATTCCCTTTAGGGTAGACTGAATCCCTCTATGCCCCGCATATGGGGGAGCATGAGATTCATACATTACTTTCTCACGTAGTGAGTTAGTAACGCAGAGTCTATTGCCATAGAGAAGATAGCCATCTTGTAAAGTAAATGGTTCTTCTTTTTTTCCTAAGGCAAGGGCTGAAATCACATCTCTAAAATCGGGATCAATAGCATACTCATCTATCATTAAAGATAGATCATTGTGAGTTGCTATGGAAACCGCATTCACTCTCGGTCGTCTTGAGAGTGCATCGGCTACTTGATTATGCTTGCCAGCAATGTGAGCAATATGAAAATGAAATTGCGAAAGGAAATTTGCCCACCTCATTTGTTTGTCGGAGAGCTTGGTCTGCGTCATGAAGTACTTAAGACTTTGGTGATCCGTTCGCAGAATAAAAGGAGTCCCCAATAAATAGTGCTTCCATGAGTCTAAGGCATGTAGAACTGCAAGGAGTTCTTTTTCGTATATGCCTAGAGCTTGCTCAACAGGGTCGAGTCTTCGACTCTCATAGCCTATGGCGTGCCCTTCTTGGAGCAAAACAGCCCCAAGGCAATCACCACAAGCATCACATTGGACCTCAAATGGTTTTGAGAAATCCGGTAGTGTAAGCACAGGTTGAGAGATAAGCTTTTCTTTAAGCTTTTCGAAAGCATTGTTCTCCTTAGCAGACCACGTATACCTAACATTTTTCTTTGTTAGGTCATGTAATGGTCCCGCAATTTGTGAGAACTTTTCTATGAAGCGTCTATAGTATGCACACATACCTATAAAGCTTCTTAGTTCATGAAGATTCCTTGGTTTAGGCCATCCTTTTATTACCTCTAACTTGGATGGATCCATATGGATTCCATCTTGAGAGATAATGTGACCTAAATATTGAATCTCTTGCAAGAAAAATTCACTTTTCTTTCGATTAACATAAAGTTTATTCTCTCTTAAAACTTGAAATATTACCTGGAGGTGTTGCTTATGTTCCTCTAATGAATTAGAGTAGATGATAATATCATCAAAGAATACTCCAGTGAAGGTTCGATGAGGTCTAAACAGCTTCTCCATCAAGCGGTTAAATGTGGCTGGTGCATTAGTCAAGCCAAAAGGCATAACAATGTATTCGTAAAGACCAAATGTAGTACGAAATGCGGTCTTTACAATGTCTTGATCAACTATCCTTATTTGATGATAGCCACTTTTTAGGTCAATCCTACTGAAGTAGGTCGATCCTTGTAGCTTATCAAATAGGTCTTCTACCCGTGGAACGGGAAACCTATTCTTGATAGTGATCCTATTTAGTGCTCTATAGTCGACACACATACGATATGTGCCGTCTTTCTTTTGCACTAATAGCACAGGTGAGCAAAATGGAGATGAGCTAGGCCTAAACATGCCCTTCTCAATTAACTCATGCACTTGCCGCATAATCTCCTCTTGTTGAGCTTGAGAAACTCTATAAGGAGGTTTGTTAGGCGGTGAACTTCCTGGAAGAAGTTCAATTGCATGGTCGTCATTACCTCGTTTAGGAGGTAGCTCACAGGGGATGTCGTCAATAAAGACATCTTGAAACCCCTTGAGAAAATTGGATAACTCTAATTCCTTTTGGTTGCTTTTATTTTCTTTTGCTAAAGCATTAGGTTCATTTTGAGAATCTTTAACAAAAATCATGTACACGGAAATAGAGCTCTTTATTGACTTGTTGAAAGCTGGTGTATGTACAATGGGGATGGTGTTACCCATCTCCCTAGCATCTATATACATGTCCTTTTCCCTGAACTTAAAGGAGATTCTCCTTTCAGGAAATTTAACATGGGCAGCCAAACGGTCAAACCATGGTGCCCCTAGGATTACATCCTCATGCTTGAGAGGAGAGATAAAGAAATCCTCTTTGTCCACATAGCCTTGGACATGAAGCCTCAATTTCCCGATTAAGGGAGTGACTGAAGCTTCTTGCCCCTTGAAGGCACTGTCTGCGGGTAGGATATCTCCCATCTCGTAGGATTGTATGCCTAGCTTGGTGGCTAACTCCATAGATATGAAATTGTGAGTAGAACCAGGGTCAAAGAGAATAAAAGCATCATGTTCTCTTACCTTTCCCCAAGCATGGCATAGAGGAGATCCTTTGTGGTGAGTTTGGTGAATCTCCTCCTCTTGGATTTCAACCAAAGAAGCTCTAGGAGGATCTTGGCGGTTGTTCTTTTGGGGACAAGCGCGGTACGCATGCCCTTGTTCGCCGCACTTGAAACACCGGTTATCTTTACGATAACGCTCAAGCTCTTCAGGAGAGAGTTTATTCTTTCCTTTGTAAACTCCCTTCTCTTTAGCTTTGTTGGAATTGCCCTTAGGAGACTTTTGGACATTGTCCTTCCCCTTAGGCTCATTGGTACCTTTGTTTTCCGGGGGCTTATTATTTCTTTTACCCCCCGTTTGGAAATTGATTCGCGAGGCCACCATAGTATGGTGTATTACCGCCGATATGGTACGTGGCCTTTGGGAGTTGACATACTCCGCCATTTCTTCGGTTAAGCCCGCACAAAATTGTTGCTTTTGCTCTCCAAAATCCAACTTTTTGAAGACAGTGGCTTTGAGTTGTAGGTCCCAAAACTTGTCTACATATTTGTGGATGGATTCATTGGGAGAGAGCTTTAAGCTTCGCCATTCGGTGAGTACTTTGTCTTTGGCATCGGTGGCCAAAAACTGCTTCATAATGGAAGCTCTTAAAGCCTTCCATGTTCGTGGAGCTTCACCGTTGGCTCGTAGGCTAGACCACCATTGTCTGGCGGACTTTTGAAAGTGCATAGCTACATGGCGTAGCTTAGAGGACTCCGTGAAGCCCTCATCTCCAAACGCCGCATCGAATTGCTGGATAAAGGCCAAAACTTTGTCTGTAGCACCGAAGGTACCATCATAGGTAAGGAAAGAGATGCTCTTCCCTCCCTCTTTGAATTTCTTCAGCTTGGACGACCTCTTCCATGCGGCATAGGATTTCCTATGGCCTCTTCTTTTTGATGGTTCAAAAGTTGCACCATCACTTTCTTCAGAAGATGAAGAATTTGAAGAAGGTGGAGAAGAGGGTGACCTCTTTCTCGCCTTTTTCTTGTCTTGATCTTTGTCGTCTTCACCATAGCTTTCATAAGAGGAAGAGGATAAAGAAGATGGAGAAGAGGGTGTCCTCTTTCTCGCCTTTTTCTTCTCTTGATTTTTATCATCCCTCTTTGAATTATGGCGTGGAGAAGAGTGTGATGGTCTTCTCCGCTTTGGTGGTGATGGAGAGCGTTTAGCCCGCCGTCTTCGTGGAGCCATCTCCGCCGAGGTGGTGGGAGACTCGCTTCTTTCTCGTTCCTTCGGTGGAGGCTCTTGAGTTCTCCTTTGGGAAGGAGATGCATCATCAAGAAGTAAGTTCTTGAGCCCTTCATATGGATTCTCTTCTTCTTCCCGAATCGGAGAGAGACCTCTTTTGGTAGTCTCACAAGGAGGCTTCCTAGGTATTCTCTCGTCATGGTGATGAGCTTGGAGAATCCCGTGAGCACAGAGCTGCCGTTGCACTTCACTTTGGAGAGATGGATTGCCCATGGCTTGTTGAAGCCTAGAAACAAGATAATTAACAAGCATTGAAGCATCATTAGTAGCTTGCTCATGAGCAAAATCAAAGTTATCAACATTAATTTCACTCTCTTTAATATTGTCAGCCATTCTAACAATTTTTAGGTGTAAACTTTTTAGGTGTACTTTGGCACTTCAAGCCCTAGTTGCTACTCCTCTTTACCCCTTTAGAAAAAGCACTCAAGCTACTGTACCCGCGGCTCGAATACCATTAATTGCAAGGAATAGAAGAGAGGGTCTTTCGACACCAAAACAGCACCGGCTCCTGTCAAGCTTCTAATAGCTCAATAGTGGTTAAGCCGTAGGCAAGCCCCGTAGGACTCCACTATTAAGACCATAGCTCTCGACGGTGATGCCCCGTTAACTGCACAAAGGCAGGCGCACTGCAAGGCTGAAAAATCCCTATTCTACTTACTCACAGGCAATTAATAATACCAACCATTTGTAGCTAGCTTGAGGACCTCCCTTCTTGAGCAAGAAAAGAGAAACCTTGAGCTCTGATACCAATGTAACATTTAATGGCCTAGAATCTTATTTGTAGCGGAAATTAGCATGAACATAGTGGGCATTTCATTAGAATAGATTCCTAATGATAATTACAAGAGTGCTTGGGTGGAGAGAGCAACAAAAAGCATAACACCTAGTTAGATAGCATCGACAATACTTTCAAAAGAGAGAGCAATTAAACTATTGACAACAGTTGAGGACCGGATTTGCATGGAGCCGGTCCCCCCTCCAAAAAGGCTTTGTATTATGGTTTCTCCCATCAAGAGAGACATTGTACAATACAATTCTTTGTGTTCCTTCAAGACTAGCTAGTGCAATGAAGATGGAAGCTTCATACACCAAGCAAAACACTTAATCAAACACAACTTGAATTATCCCCGTTCTCAGACCCAAGACCTCACACACCTTCGAAGATGGTGAGAGCTAGCAGGGTATGAGAGTAGATTGAGAGGAAAAAGAAGTATCTTACGAGAAAGAAGTAAATCTCCTCACATAATCACTCATATTAGCATAGCTTAGCTTAGTAATTAGCTTGGTAGAGAAGATGAGCATGCATTGAAGCTTGGCTCTTGGTTGGATTTGCATCCACATGCCAAGAGAGTGTTGATGTAGGCTTCTATCTCACAAGCTTGGAGTAGGTGATGAGCTCTCCATTAAAGCTTGGGAGGAGATAGAGTGTTTTTCCTTCACACATGGTCAAGTGTGAGAGTGTGAGAGTGAATGCCCAGCAAAAATCAGCCCCCCCCTCTCTCTTGGGCGAGCCCTAGCTGCTAAGTTAGGCTGGCTTTTTCCTCATTGGACCTCCCCAGGTCAAGCCAATAGGAATTAAGCAGCATAAGTGATAGCCTTCTGACATGTGTCCCCCTTTCCCCTTTTGTGAGAGCTTTAGATAATTAAATAATTAAACTAAACTCTCATTGGACCCCTTTGCCTCCTGGCCAATAGGAATCAGGCAAGCCATGGGGCTTCTGAATGCTCATTGGACCCCTTGGGAGACTGCCCAATAATCTTCTAGGACACTTAATTCTTATTGGTTTCTTTTATTAAATGTTTTTAAATTAATTAAACTAGATTTACTCTAGCTTAATTCTCATTGGTCCACTTCAAGGGTCTTCCAATAGGAATTGGGCACACCTTGTGGGCATCTGGCCTAGGGAGCTGACATGTGTCCCTCATTCCCTTTGTGTAAAGGGAGCCTGTGTGTGTGTGTGTGGTTTTCTCTCTCATCCCCTAGCTTTGGGGCTCGCCCCCTCCCATGTAGGGATGCAGAAAGACTTTTGGGGCACACACACTAAGCATCCAATTTTCCCTAAGGTTGACCTTTGGACACAACCTTTGAATTTTGGAACCTTAGCATTTTGGAAGTCTTAATGGGCTGAACCTTAGGGTCTTTTTAGCCCATTGTTTCACATGGCTCTTTTGCAGATGGCCCCCCCTTTGGATCCCTATTTTCCCTCCTTTGGATCCCTACTGTGGCCGGTCTGCTAACTTAACCAATATTCTAGCTTTTTCTCCTTGGCACTTCCCCACATTAAATGATCAGTTTAATATGAGAAAATCATTTAGGAGAATTAGATATTGATATTTATGACACTCTCTCTCTCTCTCTCTCTCTCTCTCTCTCTCTCTCTTTCCTACACACACACACACGATGTAGAGAGAGAGAGAGAGAGAGGGGTTTGGGGGGGGGGGGGGGGGGGGGGGGGGGCATAATACCTGCGCAGCAGGTGGAGGCCAAGATTTGAGCAGAGCGCAGGAGAAAATGGCCCCTGCTGCTCGCGGGTTTCGCTTTTTTCCCCTAATTTGTTTTGCGTCGCTATAGGCGTCGATATACGCGTGGGACGTAAAGCCTTTCCATGCGTATATCGATGCGTATAGCGATTCCCACTAATTTCATTGATATACGCGCGTCGATATCTCCATGTTGTGTTGTAGTGCTTTGTGGAAAGCTTCAAGCTTCTCACGAGACTATGGCTTTGTGAAAAAATCTGCAAGGTGACATGTCCTGTGTTGGCACATAAGCCAAGCTGATCTCTCTTGCTGAGAGCCTCTCCTGTTAAGGCTCTCCTGCTGAGAGCCTCTCCCTGACATAGTGGTAATGCACCTCAATATGCTTCGTGCGAGCATGAAAAATTGGGTTCCTCGCAACTGCCAATGCGCTCTGACTGTAAGTGTAGATAGTATCGGTAGTGTCATGTCCAACACCCAAATCAGCCATAAGGTGTCTGAGCCATACACACTCAACCGTAGCTGTGAAGACTGCCCTGTACTCAGCCTCACAACTCGAAGTGGCCACAATAGGTTGCTTCTTGCTCAACCATGATATACATGAACTTCCAAGCATAAAACAAAAACCACTTGTGGACACTCGTGTGTGAAAACAACCAGCCCAATCTGAGTCCGAAAAAGCATGTAAGTCTAATGGCAATGATCCCCCCTTGGGATAAAACAAGCCAAGATGTAAAGTGCCACTAAGGTAGCGGAAAATCCTCTTGACAGCCTGCCAATGCTTAAACCCTGGGCTATGCATAAATCTGCTGACCTGTGAGACTGCAAACTGAATATCCGGCCTCGTGTTTCATACATAAATGAGGCAACCAATAGCAGTTTGCTAAAGACTGACATCATCAGGATCGCCAGCATCATGTAGACTCAACTTCAAACCTGTTTCCATGGGAGTGGCAATAGGTTTTCAATCCTCAAGTCCAAACTTACATAGCAATGTCTCTATGTAACTTTTCTGACACAAGGCAATACCACCATCACACTGCTTAAACTGTATACCCAAGTAATGATGCAACAGCCCCAAATCTTTCATCTTGAAAGTAGCATTCAAATCATCCTTTAATTCAGCAATATGTCTCTCATTTGGTCCAGTGATCTACAAATCATCAACATAAACAACCACAATGAGAAGTACATCACCCTCACGCTTTACATACAATGTGCTTTCTGTTGGACTTTTACGAAAGCCTCGTTTAACCAAATGAGTGTCAGCTTTCTCATACCAAGCACGAGGAGATTGCTTCAACCCATACAAAGCCTTCTTACATCTGCACACTTTGTCCTCTTGTCCTTTTATGACAAAACCGCGAGGCTGCGTTACATTAATTTCCTCAAATATGTCACCATTCAAGAAAGCAGTAACAACATCTAATTGATGTACATCCCAACCAAAATGAGCTGCCAATGTACAGTAGTCATATGACAAGTGGGAGAAAAAGTCTCTTCATAATCTATGCCTTTTTGCTGTGCATAACCTTTTGCAACAAGTCGAGCCTTAAGGCGATCGATCTCACCATCCGGCTTGTGTTTCAACTTGTAAACCCACTTCTTACCAATGGCCTTTTTGCCAAGAGGCAAATCACATAAAGTCCATGTGTCATTTTCTATAAGTGCATCATATTCTGATTGCATGGCAGCCATCCAATTTTTTGAATTCTGTGCTTCATGAAAAGACAGAGGCTCCTCAACATCATGTAAGCTAGACACGGCCAAAGCATAACAATCTGATCCATAAGATGCATGGCGAGAGCCTGAACGAGTACGACTAGACAAAGGTGCATCCAATTTACTATCACGCAAAGTGTGCACCAGCCATTTTGGCATACCTCTAGCCTGCTCATTTTCAGCCCTTTCCTCATCAAGTACATCATGTACATCTGCATCAGTAATAGGCTGATCTAAAACATTTTCAGAAACCCACATACGCTGTACATTTGCCTCATTGGAACTTACATTCGTATTTCCACCACTGAAAAGAGACAACAAAGTGTCATAAATGTCCTGTGAGCTTACATTACTGTCTCTAGTACATGACAGCAAGGGCTTAACAGAATCTTCCACAAACACTACATCCCGAGAAACTAGAATACGTTTTGTTTGTGGATGATACAACCTGTAACCTTTGCTTTCAGCACTATAAGCAACAAAAATACATTTGACAGCCTTATCATCCAATTTTCTGCGCTGCACTTGTGGCACCAAAGCATATGCCAAACAGCCAAAAACACTCATGTGCTCAATAGAAGGCTTTCTATCATGCCATGCTTCATATGGAGTAATAGACTGCAAAGCTTTTGTAGGACACCTGTTAAATACATAAGTGGCACACATGATGGCCTCAAGCCAAAAAGAATGCGGCAAAGCTTCACTTTTGACCATACATTGTGCCATTTTCGTCAGTGACCTGTTTTTCCTCTCAGCAACACCATTTTGCTGAGGTGTATACGGCACTGTACATTGGTGTTTTATCCCAGGACTATCCAGAAATGCATTAAATTCATGAGACATATACTCCCCCCCTCGATCGGAACGGAGGGTGCCCATAGTACATTTCGAGACATTTTCAGCCATAGCCAGAAATTGTTTGAAGCACATAAAAACTTCGGACTTTTCTTTAAGCGGAAATACCCATGCATGCCAAGAGTAATCATCAATGAAAGTCACGAAGTATAGGTAAATGCCCAAGGACAGAGTTTGCATGGGCCCACAAACATCACTATGCACAAGCTGCAACCTGCATGTGGCCCTAACTGAACCATCCTTTGGAAACTTAGAACGCTGCATTTTACCTAGAATATAGCCTTCACAAACATGTTTGATAGGTGCTTCAAGAGGCGGAAAAGAAGCAACCATATCAGATTTCTGCAAACGTAGCAAACTGGCAAAATTCAGATGACCAAAACGTGCATGCCAAAGTTTTGCATCTGAAATAGCCCTTGAATTTGCAACAGCATTTGCAAAATTTTGTCCAGACTTGTCATACAAAGGGAGCTTATACAGCCCACGGCACACAAGCCCAGATGCAACATTTGCATCTGAAATAGCCCTTGAATCTGCAACAGCATTTGCAAAATTTTGTCCAGACTTGTCATACAAAGGGAGCTTATACACCCCACGGCACACAAGCCCAGATGCAACATTTTCATGACCAAAATTGAGATTATGAACTGTACATCTGTCATCCACAAATTTGACTACAAGTCTAAGTCTAGAAAGTGCGGATACAGACAAGAGATTCTTCTTGATCCCAGGTACATAAAGTGCATCAACAAGTGTGAAGGAACTGCCATTAGCAGCAGTGAGCACAATCTTTCCAACTCCCTGCACTGGATAAGAGGCGTTGTTGGCAAAAGTGACTGAATTCCCATGAGGGACAGACTCGAAAGAGGTAAACAATTCAGGATGTGAGCTAATGTGCTTTGTAGCTCCACTGTCGAAATACCACACATTTGAATCTGCAGCAACTGAGAACCATGCATCATGGACAGTAGGATTGTAAGTGCACTCTGTGCTAAAATCCCATTCTACATCAACATCAGCAACACAGTCTCCTTTCACAGAAGACTCAACAATGGCTGCATTTGTAGTGGAACCAGCATTTGCAGTGGAACCACCCTCTTTCTTCTTAGCCTCTTTGGCCTTCAACTTAGGACATGAATTGATCAAGTGATCATTGGCTTTACAATAATGGAAACGCATCTTCTTTTTGCCCTTATCACCAGAATTTCCAGACGAATTGCTGCCAGTAGAAGCATTAGGACTAGAATTTTTGCCACTCGCAGCAGAACCATAAGAAGTGGTTGCATTGCTGTTACCATTCTTTCTTTGAGAAGAAATTAAAAGCCTGTTCAACTACACGCTGTCTAGTCCTGTTTTTTCTGGAAAGTGACTCTTGCAACAGCAATGTGCATAATGCATCAAACTTGACAACTTCTGTATTTCCTTGGGTCATAAGTCTCCAAGTACTAGCAAAAGTCTGGTAAGAATCTGGTAAGGCATCAAGAACAGTCTGCACAAGGGAACTGTCTGAAATGACTTCTCATGGACAAATAAGTTGCTGATTGTTATCCTTGACACTAGCAAGGAAAGTGTCCATATCATCTTCCTCATGCATAATCTTCGACTCCATCTCTTTACGTAGAAAAGAAATTTTAGCCTCGTTACGGCTTGCATAAAGACCTGCTAGAATATCCCAAGCCTGTTTTGCAGATTTTGCTGAACGGATGTGAGGAACAATGGTGCGCTTCACAAACAAAAAAATCAATGCATGAGCCTGCGCATCCTTAACATCCCAACGAGCTTGTTCTGCCATAGGCAAAACAACTCTAACAGCAGCAATCCTTGCAGCAAGACCTGCAACATCCTCAACATCGCCTACATCCTCAGAACTAGGACGTACATCAATGCCCTACACAATGTTCCAGACACCCTTTGACACAAGAACATGTTGCATCATATAAGCCCACATAGGGTAGTTGTCCCCATCCAACCTGTCCTCACCAGCAAACATCTTGAACACATCTGTGTTGTTGTTGTCAGCCATGGTAAATGTTGCACCTGATGTGAAAACTGCCCAAAAATAGGAGAAACGGAGCGGGAACAACCTGTGCTATATAGCACAAACCGTAGAAGACTATAAGGCACCTGTAATGCAGAAAAGGGCACTGACAAGAAATTCAGCACAAAATGACAAAATAGCTTGTGCAGTACTACTTGTAGTGGAAACGAAGGCCGAAATGAGCCCAAATCAAAATTGTGAGCAGACCAAGTTCTACGAGCTCTCCCAAAATATTTGTCGACCTGCGACCTCTTGCCAAAGCTCACTGAAATCGGAGAAAGTGAGCAGGCATGTGCTGGAGCAGCTGACGACTAAGCCCGAGAGGACGTGACCTTCTCTGATACCAAATGTTGGAATTAGGGTTGCAGAGAAACGCACACAGCTTGGAGAAGATGAAGGAAGCTCAAGGCACACAATAGAGAGTGTGTTACTTAGTGTGCAATAGAAAGATAGATACCCATAGAGTGATGGGCGTATATACAATGCACGGGAAAAAAACCTCCTAAAGAGGGAAAAAATGCCCTGGGCGGTCCTAGTGTGTTCACACACATCACTACCACATGTATATGGTAACATGTCCTCATGTGTATGATGTTGGGGTATAAAGCCCAATGTGGTCGCCCAGGTAAGTGGGCGGGCCGCCAGGTATGCACACATATTCTTTTGTAAAAACCTAATAAGAACTCACTATGCTCTACACATTACAGTAGAGCGAGTTCACCATATCGTCGTGCTCTTCTTCTCGCACTCTCTCTCGCGTCGCACTTCCGCTCGTACTCCTTCAACTGGTATCAGAGCTCAGATCAAGGCTCGGGGCAGCACTGCAGGAGGCTAGAGTCACCAGCTCAGATTGGAGTGAAATTCGACAGGCAAAGACACGGTCCCAAATCTTGTGGGTAAGCCCATAGGGCTTGGTGTGCTCAGAAATTCATTCTGAGGTCATCTCGGTTACCGTTCGGCGTCGACAAAGTTCTGCGCAGGCCATTTTCGACTACGTGGTCTCAGCGGGTGCATATTCGACTCTGCAAATTTGGGGTTTTCGGCCTACGACTGCAGGTGCTGAGGATATCAACACTCCTAGAGTGTTGATTTGTGGCTGTCTACACATCGAAGGACGGCTCACAGTTCTTGGAGGCGTGTCACATACGACACGGGCGCATCTACACACAGACTGTAGGCGACATCCACTAGTTCATCAGGTAGCTTGTGTTTGCTGCTTGATATTCCAGATTTCATCTTGACATTGCAGGTACTTCCACATGGGATGTATTGTCAGAGATGATGTATGTCTGTTGAGGGTTTGCTGGCTGTGAGTCACGCAGCAAACAACCGCCGCAGCGGTTACAGCATACAGTGGGAAATTTGTGGATGTATGACTTTGTGGGAAGTCTATGTATTGTCAGATTTACTGCAGCCTTTGTTGAGGGTCGAGTGAGGTTTTATTGACCTGGGGGATTCTCGAATGTTGAGATCCTTTCGGTGATACAGGTCTCGGAGCGATCCCTCGAGCACCCTTAGATAGGCAGCTAGGATGTATTGACTGTGAGTTAGACAGTTGGGATTGCATCTTTGCTTTACTACCGTTGAGGCATTGTCGCAGTCTATGCTTACAGGATAGTGACAGGACAGTCAGAGACAGTACAGGTTTACCCACAGCTTACAGTGTTAGAGAGACAGTGGTTTTTTGAGCTGTTTTTTGGTCTGTTTTTAGTACACCAGAGCCATTTTACAAAGGAGACTGCCAAAATTTCTGCAGAATCTGAAGCTTTCTTGGTTCATTTGACAGGTTGATATTGGTTCAGAGGTCGGTTTACAGGGGAAACTCTGCCGAATTTTTCCCAGGAAAGTAAACTACTGTGAAGTATAGCTATGGCTGGATCACAGGACACTGCTCTTTACAATATCAAGAAGCTGGATGGAACCAATTTCCCATTGTGGAAGCAGCAGATTTGGCACGTGTTGGTACAAAAGAAGCATATAAAACCTATAAAGCTCAAGGGGATAAAACCAGAAGATATGGACAAAGATGAATGGAGCGAAATGGATGAATTGGCACTTTCTACCATTATGCTAACTTTGGCAGAAAGCGTTTACTTCAATGTAGCAGACGAGATGTCGGCTTATCAAGCATGGTTAAAGCTGAGTGATCTTTATGAGAAGCAGAGTGCAGCTTCATAGGTATACTGGCTTAAGAAGCTTGTTGACTTGAAGATGAAAGAAGGGACACCTATGTCCAATCATCTGAATGAATTCAACACAATCTATAGTCAGTTGTCAGCTCAAGGTGTCAAGTTTGATGAGCCTGTTAGAGCTATGTTCCTGTTGATCACATTGCCGAAAAGTTGGGACACTTTTCGCACAGCTTTGAGTAATTCTGCACCTCCAGATGGTTTGAACATAGCAGGTGTAGAAGGAAGTCTGCTTACTGAAGAAACCAATAGAAAGACAATGGACAAAGGCAAAGGAACAGCCTTAGTTGTCAGGGGAAGGACCAAAGAAAAGTACAAAGGTGGAAAGAGGAATCAGTCTCGTAGCAAGTCCCGCAGTGCTAAAGGCAAGAGTGACATAGAATGCTACCATTGTGGCAAGAAGGGTCACATGAAAAGAGACTGTAGAGAATGGAAAGCAAAAAAAGGCAAAGAGAAAGCTGAAGACCATGGTGAGAAGAACAAGTCCTCAGTGAAGATTCAAGAAATAAATGTGACAAACACTGTTGTAGAGGATGACAGTCTAGTGTCAGGCGACATCTACTTCTTGAAGAATACAATGGACTCAGCTCTTCTTACAGCATCTGATGGAAATGCACTGAGTGACTGGATTATAGACTCAGGGGGATCACTTCATGTGTCTCCAAACAAGGAGTGGTTTACCTCTTATGTGACCACTAAAGATCATGTTCGGCTAGGCAATGGGCAGACATATGAGATCTTAGGTGTTGGAGATGTTCAATTGAAGTTTCAGAATGGCTCTTCTTTCACGCTGAAGAATGTGAGACATGTTCCCGCAATTACAAAGAGCTTGATCAACACAGGTTTACTTGATGATGTTGGCTACGTCACCACTTTTGGACAAAACATGTGGAAGATATCCAAGGGTTCTATGATAGTAGCACATGGAGTAAAGTCTGGAGGACTTTACATGATTTATGTATCAAATGTCTCTAAAAATGTAATCAATCTAACCGAGCAGCCGAACATTTCTTTGTGGCATAGCCGGTTAGGACATATGTCCAAGAAGGGAATGGAAATCTTGTCTCGTTCTGGTTATTTGCTTGGATTTTCATTTAATGATTTTGAATTCTGTGAACATTGTCTGTATGGTAAGCAAACACAGCAGCCACATAAGCATAGAAGCAATAGAAGAGATACACAGTTGGTACTTGTTCATAGTGATTTGTGTGGACCTATGCCTAACCTATCTCTAGGGGGAGCTTCTTACTTTATGACATTTATAGATGATTACTCCAGGAAAGTATGGGTTTACTTTCTCAAGCACAAGGATGAAGCGTTGAGTGTTTTCAAAACGTTTGTGACACTTGTGGAGAATCAGAGTGGCAAGAAGCTTAAATGCTTACGCACTGACTTATGGTGGAGAGTATGTTTCAAAGGCCTTTCAGGACTTTTGTGAGTCAAAAGGTATAAAACGTGAACTTACTGCTCCTTACAATCCTCCTCAAAATGGTGTTTCTGAGAGGATGAATAAGACCATACAAGAGAAGGTCAGAAGTATGTTGTCTAATGCACAGCTGCCAAATGGGTTTTGGGCTGAATCTGTATCAACAGCTGTTCATTTTGTAAATAGATCTCCTAGCAAGGTTTTGCAGAAGGATTCAGTGCCAGAGATGGTATGGTCAGGCAAAATGCCCTCATACAAGCATCTCAGAGTCTTTGGCTGTGAGGCATATACTCACGTTCCAAAGTAATTTAGGAACAAACTTGAGCCAAAGAGTAGAAAGTGCATCTTTCTAGGCTATGGTAATTCTGGTGAGATGGGGTACAGACTTTGGGATCCCGAATCCAGAAAGGTTGTCCGCAGCAATGATGTTCACTTTAATGAATCCAAATATCATTCTAAACCAGAGAGGGTTGAGGAGATTAGAAGAGTTGTCTTCCAAGAAGATGGACCTACACATGCAAGACAAAATGTCAGGGCTCAAGAGGAGCAAGGACAGGATAGATTGGAACCACAGGTTGTGGCTGAGCCTGAGCCACCTATTGTGCGTAGATCTGGACGTGTCACGCGACCTCCTGATAGGTTTGTTCCATCTATGAACTATGTCATGTTGACTGATTGCAATGAGCCTTCATGTTACAAGGAAGCAGTGAAAATGAAGGACTCCGGGAATTGGAAATTGGCCATGCAATCAGAGATGACATCTCTCCATAAAAACCAGACATGCAAGCTAGTTAAATTACCACGGGGCAAAAAGGCTCTACCTTGTAAATGGGTTTACAGGTATAAGATCACCGCTCATGATAGTCAGCCAAAGTACAAAGCAAGGCTTGTTGCCAAGGGCTTTAAGCAAGAACAAGGCATTGACTTTGAGGAAGTCTTCTCTCCGGTGGTCAAGATGACTACATTGAGATGCTTTCTTGCATTGGTTGCCATATTAGATTTGGTGTTGCACCAAATGGATGTCAAGACAGCGTTCTTGCATGGTGATTTAGATGTGGAAATTTACATGCAGCAGCCAGAAGGGTTTTTTGAGAAAGGCAAGGAAGATTGGGTATGCCAGTTGTTAAAGAGTCTTTATGGCTTAAAACAATCATCGAGGGCATGGTACCATAAATTCCACAAGTTTATGCTTTCTCAAGGCTACAAACTAGTGAGTTTGATCACTGTCTATATACAAAGAAGGCTAAAAATGGTAGTTGGATGATCCTTATTTTGTATGTGGATGACATGTTGATTGCTGGCAAGCACTTGGAAGAAATTTCAGCTTTGAAGTCAAAGATGGCAAAATCGTTTGACATGAAAGACATGGGAGAGGCAAGTCATATACTTGGTATGCGCATTGAGAGAGACAGATCAAAGAAGTTGATTTGGTTATCTCAAACAGAGTATATTGACAAGGTTTTGCAACGTTTCAATATGGAGAAGGGAAAGGCACTGAGTGTTCCATTGCCACCATATGTGAAACTTAGCAAACAAGATTGTCCTGTGTCTGAGGAAGAACAAACTGAAATGGATAAGATTCCATATGCGTCTGCAGTGGGTAGTTTGATGTATGCAATGATTGCTACTCGCCCAGACATTGCATTTGCAGTGGGAGTAGTAAGTCGATACAGGTCAAACCCAGGCAAGAAACATTGGGAGGCAGTGAAAGGAATATTGAGATACCTGAAAGCTACCAAGAGTACGCGTATATTCTATGGGAGTCAGGAGCTAAGTGTAAAGGGTTTTACAGACTCAGATTATGCAGGTGACTTAGACAACCGAAGGTCTACGTCAGGGTATGTCTTTACATTGGCTGGTGGAGCAGTATCATGGCGTTCTAGATTACAAGATTGTGTTACTCAGTCTACTACATAGGCTGAATATGTTGCAGCATTAGAGGTATGCAAAGAATCAATTTGGCTTAATCGACTAGTAACAGATTTGGGAATCAAAGAAGAGATGCCTGTGTTATATTGTGATAGTCAAAGTGCTATACAATTGGCTCGCAATCCAGTTTATCACCCAAAGACAAAGAATGTGGATGTGAAGTATCATTTCATCAGGGAAATGCTCGAGGATAAGCAACTTCAGCTTGTCAAAGTTCACACCATAGAAAATCTTGCTGATCTACTTACAAAAGGACTTCCCTCAGAGAGCTTTGCGCATTTTCGCAAGCAGTTAGGTGTAGGGTAGTACATCACTTCTCTACATCTCTTGTATATTAGCTTGTATAGTAGCTTCTCGCACACTTAAAGTACCACATTGGACTTTAAGTGGGAGGTTGTTGGGGTATAAAGCCCAATGTGGTCGCCTAGGTAAGTGGGCGGGCCGCCAGGTATGTACACATATTCTTTTGTAAAAACCTAATAAGAACTCACTATGCTCTACACATTACAGTAGAGCGAGTTCACCATATCGTCGTGCTCTTCTTCTCGCACTCTCTCTCGCGTCGCACTTCCGCTCGTACTCCTTCATATGACCCACCATTAAGAATCCCGAATGCACGGTTTTGAACCCTCATTTTGCTACTAACAAGGATAAGTATGCAAATAAATGTCGATTTTTATTCTCTCCTGCACAATTATCTAGCTGTAGCAAAAGATTCTCATGCAATTTTTGAAATATAGGAGTGGATATGGTATCCACAACACAATGAGAGGAAGTTGATTGTATGTGTACAATCTCTTCATTACATCCTTGGATGGCCAACGGTGGTGTCATTGTTGATGCATTCCTCTCACGCTCTTGCTTCATTTTGTTTTGCAGGTCTAGAGCTCTCCTTGAATTCAATGCATTGAATAACATTACATTGCTGCGTGGCATACCGTCATGGCATAAATCTCCTAGTCCATGGTTTTCTGTTCTTTCCAGATTTTGTAAGCATAATGCAAGGGAACCAATTGTAGCATTGGGATCTGAAGACCATAGACCATTAAGTGAGAAGTGACCATACATTCCATGACCATGTCCATGTATTATCATACCTTTTAATGATACTTGAAATTGATATGCATTCGCATAATCTTTTGAGTTCACATGCAACCTAGGTATTGCTGTCTTTTTTTGATCCATTATATAATGTATAATGCATAAATACTTATCCTTTTGCAACTAGGAGAACTTACGCCAGGTGTAGTACACATTCCTACAACAACATGTGAATTCGACGTTCATCCTTCAAACGTGCAATCATCTCGTTATCCTTTGTTGACTCTAGTTGAGACTTTATCCGACTACACACAACACATTTGGAGAACTCACTTGTTTTTGACAATGTCACATTAGCAAACTCTGTATTCCAAATCCTATTGAATGTCGTGCTAGACATTGGCTTGAGACTCATACTGTCAAGTGTTTTATTGACATCATGTAAAATGTCTACTTGCTTGTACGTGTTTGGTATTGCAAGCAAAGTTTACCTAGTACCATCTTCCATGGTTCTACTCTTATGTGGCATTCTCTCCGAGTTTTTATCAACAAAAGAGCGCATCAATTCCCTTCCCATTTTTGTATGGTCTCTTCCTTTTCTCATGACACCATCATTACCATGCACTGAGCATCTAACCCCATTCTCAAAATGTTCACGGTAACGATAAAATGAAGTTTTTGGAATGCCATGAATTTCGTACCAAGCTCTACTGCAAACCTCACTGCCATTAAAAGAAAACACATAGCATGTCTTTGTAGTTGTTTTGTTCTCACGCTATGCAGTCAACATTGTATCATACACATAGTTTGTTCTATTTTGCAAACTATGTCCCCAAAATTCATTGCGCATAGCCATGACCTTATCTCGATTGGCATATTGACAACACCTTTTGGAACAACAATCTATGGTTGAAACAAGCTGGACAGATGCTAGGGATGCTTGATTGGATCTCTTAGAAGCTTTCACTGAAATTTTTGTCTTCCTATTTACAAAGCAATATTTTCACTGTTTTGAAATAGGGTCTACCAAATAAGCTGATTCAATGCATGTGTCTTGTAATGCATGCATAGCATGTAGATCCTCATAGCATAACAATTATTTTCCATCCATAGTTGTCACTCTCTTGATAGGCCAACAAACTAGATTAATGCTGCATACACTAGCTTATGCAAAAATAGTAGCCTCATCTGCATAGGATGTTTCAATACCAATACCAATGTTATTTTCACCTAGCTCACCAAAGTTTACAGAGTCAAATGGACACACATACATGACAACCCCTTCGGCTACTACATGTGTTTTGCTTTCATCCCAAAGTTGAACCCTCTTATCCTTCCAAACCTCTCTGTAGCTCATTCCATTACATTGTGTATCCAATGCTCCTTCTGCTTTGTCAGCCTCATGCATAGAAGCCCCTTTGTACTGCATCTCGTTTATATGTTGCAACAACCCACTACTCCATTTCACAATACTATGAAAAGAATCTCCCACTGTGAACGAATCCATTGTTGGAAAAAGGATGAGTGATTTATTTTCAAAACACAAATCAACTGACACCAATACATTGCCTTCCCCAATAATCATGCCAGAACAATATGAACTTGGATTTATTTCAAATAGAGTCCCAATGGAAACCTTTTGTGTCGCTACAAACATGCACACTCTATCACCATGATTGAAATTAGCCATATATACTTGTAAGAAGATTTGCAAGAATATTTGTTAAACAAACCACTTGCAGAGTATATTGATTTACGTAGCATAAAGCATAACAAGTATGTATGTAGGTGTTTCATGAGAAGCACCCTGTGGCCTGAAGGTCATAGGGTTCCCTCTATGCTACTAAGAATCTCTTTGTGCTCTATGCTCTATGATCTATATTGACTTCCTATGGCCCCTAGACCACAAGGTGCCCTCATTGTTTCCAAAAAACCCTCATTGTTTTGCTATGGCCCCACGGCCATAGCTCGCTATGCCAGTATAAAGCTCCATTTGCTCTATATTATCACCCTAAGGCCTGAAGGCCATAGGGTTGTCCTCAAGATCACCTCACGGAGTTTCATGTCAAGTATATATACATCCTATGGCACCCCATGACCCTAGGGCCATAAGATCTCCAAATGAAACATACGGCAATGTATGGCCCTTGAGCTTATACATTGCAACCCCATGACCCTAGGGCCATAGGATTGGCATATGAAACATACGGCAATGTATGGCCCTTGAGCTTATACATTGCAACCCCATGACCCTAGGGCTATAGGATTTCCAAATGGAACATAGGGCAATGTATGGCCCTTGAGTTTATACATTGCCACCCTATGGCCCTAGGGCCACAAGACTTCAAAACATACAAAAAGACAACCTATGGCCCTAAGCCCAAGGGTGTGAGTTCAAGGGTGGCCAAGATGTCAATACAGCCCCATGGACCTGTGGCCATAGGATTTCCAAATGGAACATAGGACAACGTATGGCTCTTGAGCTTACACATTGCCACCCTATGGACCTAGGGCCACAAGATCTCACAACATACAAAAAGACAACCTATGGCCAAGATGTCCAAGGTGGCCAAGATATCAATGCAGCCCCATGACCCTAGGGCCATAGGATCTCTATATGATACATGTGGTACCCTATGGCCCTTGAGCTTATACATTTCCCGATGACCCTAGGGCCATAGGATTTTCAAATGGAACATAGGCAATGTATGGCCCTTGAGCTGATACATTGCCACCCTATGGCCCTAGGTCCACAAGATCTCACAACATACAATAAGAAAACCTAAGGGCCCTAAGCTCAAGGGTGCGGGTTCAAGGGTGGCCAGGATATCAATGCAGCCCCACGGCCCTAGGGCCATAGGATCTCTATATGGGACATGTGGCACCCTATGGCCCTTGAGCTTACATATTGCACCCCATGACCATAGGGCCATAGGATTTCCAAATGGAACATAGGCAATGTATGTCCCTTGAGCTTATACATTGCCACGCTATGGCCCTAGGGCCACAAGATCTCAAAACATACAATAAGACAACCTAAGGCCCCTAAGCTCAAGGGTGCGGGTTCAAGGGTGACCAAGATATCAATGCAGCCCCATGGCCCTAGGGCCATAGGATCTCTATATGGGACATGTGGCACCCTATGGCCCTTGAGCTTATACATTGCCACCCCATCACCCGAGGGCCATAGGATTTCCAAATGGAACATAGGCAATGTATGGCCATCGAGCTTATACATTGCCACCCTATGGCCCTAGGGCCAGAAGATCTCACAACATATAATAAGACAACCTAAGGCCCCTAAGCTCAAGGGTGTGGGTTTAAGGGTGGCCAAGATGCCAATGGAGCCCCATGGCCCTAGGGCCATAGGATCTCCATATGGGACATGTGGCACCCTATGGCCCTTAAGCTTACATATTGCCACCCCATGACCCTAAGGCCATAGGATCTCCAACTAGAAAGTAGGGCAACGTATGGCTCTTGAGCTTATACATTGTCATGACCCTAGGGCCATAAGATCTCCAACTGGAACATAGGGCTATGTATTGGAGCTTATCCATTGTCACCCCTAAACCCTAGGGCCATAGGATTTCCAAATGGAATATAGGGCAACTTATGGCTCTTGAGCTTATACATTGCCACCCTATGGCCCTAGGTCCCCAAGCTTTCACATTGCCACCGTAGGGCCACAAGGATCTCACAAGATAGAAGAAGAAAACCCTAGGACATAGGATTTTCATATGGAATGGAGTGCACGCTTTGATCCTTGACCTCCAACATTGCCGCTTTATGGTGTGAGCCCGGGGGTAGCTAAGGTGTCTTCATAATAATTTCGGCCATTCAAGGGATATCCGCAAGTGGCATAAATAAAAAAATAATTTAATTTTTTTTTACGCTGCGACAAAATTTGTCATAATGGGTTTTCAAATACACTTATTGATATCGGACAAAAAAATAGCGCACAATTATTGGGATAATTTTTTAAAAATTTAGCTATTTTTAGTGTATTTTTTACTACGCAAATTTTGATCCTGGAGTCAAATTTTGCTTCATGGGTGTCGTTCCACTCATACTACAAAGATATGGACATTGACAAAGCCTTGCACCAATTTTTTTTTTTTCCATACTCTCTTTTTGTTTTTTCTTCCCCCCTTGAAAAGTTCTTTCAATTTCGGAGCCGATGAGCTATGTCTCATTTTCACACAAAGCCTAGAACTCTAGTAATCTCGACTGCAACCCCGTGAGAACAGTCCCTAAATTCCAAATGTGAATTTTGAATTTCTAGCCTAACCTAACTAACCTTATCTCTCTCTTTCTCTCTCTACCACAATTTTTTTCGCGTTGTCACTCTCTTTCTCTCTCTCGTTTCTTGCTCGAAACCTACACAGAAACCTACACAGAGCTTTTCTTTCTCTGTCTCTCTCTCCCTCTCTCCCTACGCATACAGTTCTACACAATCGTTGCGACGCGCACAGATCTGCGCGAAGCCATCGCCACAACCTTCAACATAAGGACTGCTGCCGTGACCTCCCGAACGCAGATCTGTTACCATCATCCCCGCGGCCTCAACACACCTAAGTGATTGCTTGCTACTACTGCAGCCTCTCTTCATCAAACACAGATTTACTCACAGGTAACCTGTAGAAACCCTAATATTTTTGCTTAATTCGGTTTTAACCGTTCTTAATCTAATTACGTTTTAGCTAAGTTGTGAATCACCTCTCTCTAAAACAATAAACAAAAATCATTAATTACATCTCTAAAATTGTAAAACTGTAGACTGTAGAACTATAAAACAGAAAAATATCTACTTAGAGATCTAAAATTGTAATACAGAATACTCTAATTAGAGACCTAAAAATGTAAAACAGAGGACACTAATTAGGGACCTAAATTTGTAAATTGAAAAACTCTTATTAGGGAACTAGATCTGTAAAACAGAAAACTCCTCATAAGCGACCTAATACTGTAAAACTGTAAAACTCTAACTGCAAAAATCTCTAATTACAAAAAAAATATAAACCTGCAAATACAAAAAACAATAACTACAGAAAATGCTGAAACTATGGATACTTGTAATTGGGTTGTGGGGAGTTGGGCACACGTTGTAAGAGGACGAGTAGAGAACGATGTTGTATGAGGATGGATTAGGGTTCGGTTGCAGGAGGATGGGAAAAAAAAAGAGCCAAAAAGGTGGGAAAGAAAGTGTACACTATATGTGTTTGTAAGATATGGTGTAATATATTTTCTTTGTGTTGTGCCAGAATTGTGTGATGCAGTTGTTTTTCTCTCACGATAGAGTTGGCTTGTAGGTTATAGGACACTTCGCAGTGTGCAACCATCCGGCTCACTCCAGAAGTGGGTAGAAACTAGTCACTGGTCTCGTGCAGCCACTTGGCTCCAGAAGTGGGTAGAAACTAGTCACTGGTCTCGTGTTGTGCAACCACTTGGCTCACTGCAGAGAAGAGTTTTAGGATAGACTTAGATTCTCACTCATGTGGTGCAGTAGTCTTATCTCTCACCACAAGGCTGAGTTAGAATTTAGTGGTCAACTCGTGGAGTGTCGTAGGCATGATTCTACACCTCTCATTTCAGAGTGACCTATAGGTTTCTCAATTTTAGGTCGGTTCAAATCATCATTTGTATCACGTAGAAATGTAAGAGTTATACTCGTCAAACAGAGAGTGGAGAGATGCATAGTTTATGCCCTCTTCATTTATGTGTGACACACTATTTACTCTTGTGTTTCCAACTCCAAAGACACGTCATTGTTCATCACTAGATGACTTGGATGTAGATACATACAATATTTGGCCTGCACCTGAGAATGTTAAATTGTCCGTCCGTTGGCGTTTGCGTTGTGAGTTCCACACACTTCATCAGGGATTGGATTAAGTCATATCATTGTTCTTACTACATAGAGATATGAGAGATACATTTGTCTACCAAAGATTGGAGAGATGCATACCTATGCCCTCTTCATCTTAGCATGAGACGCCTCGCTCTTGTACTTTCTGATCGGTAGATATGCCACTCATCAATAGATGACTTGGTGTAAATATGTATGATGTTTGGCCATAATCTAAGATTTTTAAATTATCCGTTGATGGTTGTGTTGTGCATTCCACACACTTCATCAGGGATTGAATTGATTAAATTATCAATCAACATTACAACAACGTACATGACTTGTGTTGAGTGTACATCACACAAGCTGGGTTGTTCACATTCACGATCCAATTGTTTACGTGTATTATGTAATGCACATAACATGATCCAGTTCTTGTGATGTGCGTCCCTCACACTCCTGGCCTGTTGACCTCTCTCCATCTCTCTCTTTGTGTATTCTCCTCTCCATTGTACATTGTATGTATTGCAATCATAATTTGTCGTTGTTTGCTATGAATTATGTCAATTGTATATGGATTAGGATCATGAAATGATTTTGAGAGTTTCCCCTCCCCTCTAACAACGTTTATGTTTTAAAATTATATCTTGCAGCTATTGAGGACATTAAGCTGGCGAAACATCAACAAAAATTTTCCTTCGAAGTGATAGTACGTCACTTTTATCACATGCCAGAGCTTGAACTTCATTGTTGCCTAAACCCTGTTGGAATTAGGGTTCCAGAGAGACACACACAGCTTGGAGAAGATGAAGGAAGCTCAAGGCACACAATAGAGAGTATACTCCTTAGTGTGCAATGGAAAAATAGATAGCCCTAGAGTGATGGGTGTATATACAATGCACGGGGGAAAAAACCTCCTAAAGAGGGAAAAAATGCCCCGGCGGTGCTAGTGTGTTCACACACATCACATCCACATGTATATGGAAACAAATCCCCCCTGGAGTGATGCGGTGAACGAGAGCTGGCACATGAGTAAAGGGAAGTGCCATGCCCTAAGGACATGATCATTCCACAAAGGGGAGTAAGCCCAAAGCTTTACGGAAAGCTTCAAGCTTCTCATGAGACAATGCCTTTGTGAAAAGATCTTCAAGGTTGTCCTGTGTTGGCACATAAGCCAAGCTGATCTCTCCTGCTGAGAGCCTCTCCCTGACATAGTGGTAATGCACCTCAATGTGCTTTGTGCAAGCATGAAAAATGTTAACTAAGTTCCTCGCAACTGCCAATGCACTGTGACTCTCAGTGTAGATAGTGTTGGCAGTGTCCTGTCCAACACCCAAATCAGCCATAAGGCATCTGATCCATACACACTCAACCGTAGCTGTGAAGACTGTCCTGTACTCAGCCTCACAACTCGAAGTGGCCACAATAGGTTGCTTCTTGCTCAACCATGATATACATGACCTGCCAAGCATGAAATAAAAACCACTTGTGGACACTCTCGTGTCAAAACAACCAACCCAATCTGAGTCCGAAAAAGCATGTAAGTCTGGTGGCAATGATCCCCCCTTGGGATAAAACAAGCCAAGATGTAAAGTGCCACTAAGGTAGCAGAAAATCCTCTAGACAGCCTGCCAATGCTTAGACCCTGGGCTATGCATAAATCTGCTGACCTGTGAGATTCCAAATTGAATATCTGGCCTTGTGTTGCATACATAAATGAGGCAGCCAACAACAGTTTGATAAAGAGTGACATCAGCAGGATCGCCAGCATCATGTAGACTCAACTTCAAACCTGTTTCCATGGGAGTGGCAATAGGTTTGCAATCCTCAAGTCCAAACTTACATAGCAATGTTTCTATGTAACTTTTCTGACACAAGGCAATACCACCATCACACTGCTTAAACTGTATACCCAAGTAATGATGCAACAGCCCCAAATCTTTCATCTTGAAAGTAGCATTCAAATCAGCCTTAAATTCATAGCAATTGCCAGACGAAGTTCTGCCAACAGAAGCATTAGGAACAGAATTTTTGCCACTCGCAGCAGAACCATAAGAAGTGGCTGCATTGCTGTTACCACCCTTTCTCTGAGAAGCAATAAAATCCTATTCAACTCCACGCTGCCTAGTCCTGTTTTTTCTAGAAAGTGACTCTTGCAACAGCAATGTGCATAATGCATCAAACTTGAGAACTTCAGGATTTCCTTGGGTCATCAGTCTCCAAGTACTAGCAAAAGTCTGGTAAGAATATGGTAAGGCATCAAGAACAGTCTGCACAAGGGAACTTTCTGAAATGACTTCATGAGCCCAAATAAAAAATATGAGCAGACCAAGTTGTACGAGCTATCCCAAAGTATTTGTCGACCTGAAAATGCTTGCCAAAGCTCACTGAAATCGCAGAAAGTGAGTAGGCGTGTGCTGGAGCAGCTGGCGACTAAGCCCGGGAGGACGCAACCTTCTCTGATACCAATTGTTGGAATTAGGGTTGCAGAGAGACACACACAGCTTGGAGAAGACGAAGGAAGCTCAAGGCACACAATAGAGAGTATATTCCTTAGTGTGCAATGGAAAGATAGATAGCCGTAGAGTGATGGGCGCATATACAATGCACGGGGGGAAAAACCTCCTAAAGAGGGAAAAAATGCCCCGGCGGTCCAAGTGTGTTCACACACATCACTACCACATGTATAACAAACCCCTCTACTTTAGAACATTATTACCACTTCACAGAGGTCTTAGCGAAATCTGTATTTGAGCAGCTTCAACACGCATTTACGCCCGCTTCTTTTGACATATCTCTAATGACATTAGGTTCATTATTGAACATGGTCAAGCAGTCTATTGGATAGATTGTGAAGATTTTTTAGGATCTAAAAAATCCTGAAATTATTACCTTGCTAGGCATAGCTACTCTCATACAACTTGTGCAACAATTTTTTATTGAGTTCAAGAGAAGTGAAAGCTGGAAAGAGCAACAAAGTGCACGAGAGTAGATGTTAGCTCTTTCGATGCTAGAGAAGAGCCAAAAACTACGGTTAGAATAGAGTCTGCTACTAGTGCCACTCTCACTCTTGATCAGTCTCATAATTGACTCGCTAATGAAAAGCATGAAAATTCTATTAGGATAATGGACTCGCTGATGAAAAGAAGTCTTCCCATCATCTTGTCCTTATTGTTGAGAGCACACTATTTTGAAGTCACTCATGACTTTTTAATTGGCCGATTTTTTGTGCATTTGAATTGAGGATCCAATACAAATGCAACACCATGCAACGGCATATGCAATTGCACCCATCACTTGTTGGTAGCTATGATTATAGAAGCGTTGTCCTTTGCACCAAATCTAGCATGCTCTCTTACTTTGTGTAATGCCTCTGACATGTACCAATATACTTGACCAAAGACAAAAGAGTATTTGTCAACTATTCGTGAAACATCTACAAATGGTTTGGCCAGGGTGACAATTCTCTCTAAAACTTGCAAGTTTACAAGCTGTAGACATCTTGTAGCTGTCTCTTAGTAGCTAGGATACTTGCTGATCCAAGCATCTCATCTTCTATCAGCTCCCATTTTAACCAATGCATGATTCACTTCTTGAAAGGAGGCAAGAACATAGCATGTGGTTGCAAACCTTATCGCACATAATATCTGCAAAGTTTTGTTGGGTGATTTTATTGAAAAAAGAGCATATAAAAATTGATGCTCTCAAGTAACTTTCACCACATGATTTTCATCCAGCAGCGTTTGTTTTATGATGATCATTTTTCCAATGTCTTTTAATATAAAGTTGCGCGGCACATGGCACCCAAGTAATTTAAGGGTACTTAACTTGGATAGCTCTTCCTGCAGCCTTTGTAATTGGATGCATTATCTATGACAATTGCAGTTACATTCTTTGTCCCATCTGCCTTTGTTATGGTGAACTCATATATCCTTGCAAGATAATCACTGGTTTTCTCTTTTAAAGAGGTGTCAATGGCTTCTACAAACATAGACCCTCTAAGATTGATAAGCATCACATTGATGAGCGAATTCTTCTGATAGTTGGTCCATCCATCCAATGCTATGGTGCCACCATATGCAAGAAAAAAGTCCACCACCGTTCGCTTGAGGATGGCTCCAGTACTATCTTTCATTTTATTTAGATACTCTGTGTGCATCTTACTTAATCAGGAAGCACAAACCCATTTTTGGTTGTGCTCATTAAAGCATCTTGAGATATGGGGTTGTGCATAGCATTGATTGGTATACCACATGCCACAAAAGCTTGCACCCATTTCAAGTGAAACTCAAGCAACCATTACTTATCTATCGCTTCATACATCATTTGGCCATTGGATGATGCTTTACTAACTTTAGTTGACCTAGGATTTGCTACTACTGACGTTGAAGCATGTCCATGAAAAGGAGTTGACTAAGGAGTATGATCATTTGTTTTCGTGTAGGCACATGCTTTGTCCTCTCATTGACAACAGACATTTCAACATCCGTTGCAACTTGTTTGACATTAGGACTTTTATTTTTAGATGCAAGAATTTGCTATGAGAGCATACTCTGGCAATCTATCATGAATCTCTCTTGGCGGAGCCGTACACTCGGAGACATTACCAGGGACTTTAAACAAATGATCTTTGATCTTGGTCGCATTACCATTGAACTCATGGCCACAGGTCTTGCATTTCAATTTAGATGTATTTTTTCCAGCATTCATCTCGTGGACGTAACTCCACTCATGTCCTTTCTCCATGCTGACAGATAAATTTAAACTGCCAGATCAACAAATTCACTTGCTAATTTCAAGGTCAAAACTAATTCAAGGCAACAAACTAAAAAGATCAAGTAATCGACCTGCTAATTGAGCACATAAAGTGATACTTTCACAAATCAAACCAATCCTTTTTGCAATTCCTATCCATTACAAGCCGCTTGGGACGTCCGAGCACTAATCCAAGCATTCTACCATAATGGTTTTGAAAAGGCTAAACTATGGAGGCTGGTTAGAAACCATTTACAGGGGTACGCAACATCCTTCTACACATGCTTGTTAAGCAAAGTCTTGGAACACCTTAAAATTGGAGGGCACTAGGACCCCTTACGGGGCCTAGTGCCCCCTAAAGAAGGAATATACAAACCAAATCCTCCTAGTGTGGGTGGAGGTGGGTCTCTCTCTCTCTCTCTCTCTCTCTCTCTCTCACTCACTTTGTCCCCATAAGCCTAACAAGAGGAGGGCTCATTGACATGGAAACACCCCTAACAAGAGGAAGGCTCATTGACATGGAAACCCCCTCTTCACTCCTTTTGGGATGACCCCTCATAACTAACAAGACATAGGGGCCACCACCCAAATATACAAAGAGAAAAGAGGGAAACTTGAGTCTCTTTCACAGCCATACACATTTTTTTTGAAAGATGCTCCTAACTCACAACCCCCCTCTCTTTGCAAAGTAAATGCCCTACTCCTCTTGACCGACTCCTCTCTTGGAGGAAAAAGTGAAGTGATGAGCACCTTTATAAGGTGACTAATTTTCCAAGACTTTCCACCAAGAAGTTATACACCTCTTACTTGCTGCCAAGAAAATTGTAAGGTCTCTGACCCTGATCAAAAGAGCACCATTATACCATGAAATGAACATAATGGGAAAAGTTACTATTTTTAGCAGTTTTTCAAATTCTGTCAGTGCCATGATGTTCAGAATGTTTTAAAGCTTCTAAATGTGAACTAAAATAATTTTTGTAAAAAATTTCCAAAAATAGTAAGTTTTTGGTCACCCGACCCGTCCAGTTTTGACCGTCTCGAAAAACTGCACCGTACCCCGAATTTGAAAAAAATGCATTTTCGGACCCCGGGGGTTGCTAAATATGGCAGGTACGCGGGCCAGTATGCCTTAGTTAGAGCTTGCTATAGCAATTTTCGGCATCAAATTCCGACTCGTATGACCCGTTTTAGCCTAAAATCAATTTTTCCAAAAATTGAGCGGGGAGGCACCGGAGCCCGGGACTGTGTGGGAACAGGTTCCAGGCCACTCCAGACTAGATTTAGCAGCTAGGGGGCGCCCTCTTGCCTTGTGGGAGTCTTTGGGAATTTTCCAAGCTTGCAACGAGTGTGAGAACCAGTTAACTAAACCAACTGGACACTTGGTGGGTAGGCAACTAGACTTGCCATGCAAGGATTGAGTGCTCACTCAGATGCTTATAGCAGCACAAATCAATTTCCAGCCTGTAGGAGCCTATTAAAAGGCTTGCCTACACACACACAGATACATATGCTCACACACATAGTGCACACACACACACACACCTACACACACTGGGAAGGTGCTGCCGGTACACACACCTTTTGAAGGAGAAGCAAGGAGGGAGGTGCTATCGAATTCTCGCCTCAAGAAGCTCGATTAGATCAGAGAATCAAGAAGATTATCAGCCCTTAATCACGGTAACCAGGGTTTAATTAATGCTTTCTGCAAATCCTTTTCATTATCATCTAAATTTCTCGTCTATTATGCTTATTCCTAGTCGTAATCCTTTATAATTACTCTCTAATTTCTCCTTAACCATATTCTATTATGTAATCATCATCCCATAGCTGAATTATCAGCCATTCATCACTCTTAATTAATGATTACGTGCATGATTATTAGAATTTTCTCTCTCTAGGTAGCATAGTAATTAATCGGTAAGCTGGTAATTGTGTAGATTGATGAGAATCAATCTTTCTATCATTCATTAATATTGTAGCTAAATTAAATTCATTTCCCTTATGCATTAAGATGTAATTAAGGAATAATTAATCTGTCGTTAAGTCTGTAGGAGTTGACTTTCCTCACACTTATGCATAAGGTGAATCTGCACCATCTATTTGCTAGGAAAGAGATTAATCATACTTAATTCATCTCTCTGGTAATTCCATTAGTGAAATCCTAAATTATTCTTAATCATGTAAGCCGAGTAATTATCTTTAGATCCGGTTCCCATAGGATTATGTGTCATTCATAATGATTGCTATATGGGAAAATCTAGACCTCTCATATAGGAGGGATTAATTAATGTTGTAATCTAACTATTGGGTTGTTATGACGGTTAAGAACCTTAGCTCTTTTCTCCAAGCTAATTACTTAAAGTAGTGAGTAAAAGGCTCCGGTTAAGAGAACTCGCTTTGGTGGTGCCAACGACCGCGAGGCAGGAACAAGCAATGTGAATGGAAAGGGAAAAGCTCCCATGGAGGAACAAATACCGGCCATCTCACGGGCCATTGATGAAGAAATGAAAGAGGTAGGTCATAATTTCGTTCAAGTTGTTTAATTTAACATTGCACACGTTTAGTTAGTGATAGCCGTTTTTTCGGCTCTTTGTAATTGCCACAGTGAGTTACCTCACCCTACCAAAATCACCCAAACACTGTGGCTATCCCTACCATTTCACTGTACATAGGCGTGCGTGAGTCACGGGACTTTTCCCATATTTTCTTAAAAACCCTCAGCTAGCTAGTAACTGGGCTAGGTGAGCCAAAAAAAATAAAAAAATAAAAGTATATTATGGCCTCTTTGTGTGTAAGTATTTCATTGTATATATGGCCTAAATATAGGGATTTTTTATAATTATTTTGGTATTTTATTTAAATATTTCTACTTAGGTGTGTGTTTTATTAAACCTATGTACACCTTCTTTCATCCTCTTACACCATAATTTTTTATTTTTTTTGCCAATATGTACATACTCTAACCTCATATTTTTCCTTTATACAAATCACTCCCACATTTTCACCCTCACCCGCGTGAAAACAAAAAATTGATTTCTACTCATTGGTTACTTTTATTATATTATTTACTTGCATACATTTTCCTCTTTCACCCAAAATAATTCAAGGAGGGACCATATCATATGATTCCAATATCTTTCCATATCCATAACTCCTCCATATTTTTATTATTATTTTTACTCATTATTCTAACACCATGTGCTCATTGAGCTAAAGCCCATGAATAGTCCATACACTAGTCCCACCATGTATATATTTCTTATTTCACCAATTATCCTCCTCCATGCATGGGTCAAGGGCAACTTGAATGCTTTGTATTATAATATGACAAAGGAGGGGCTCACCTTTGGATGCATTGTACAAATTCAACAAAGGAGGGGACCACAAAAAGACTTTTGCAGGCCTAAAAAACAGGCTTTTTGGTGAGAATTTTGGCACCTATCTCCACTCCGAATTTGGAGCGGTGGTCAAAAGAGAAAATGTAGCCCACGCTCTGAATAATCATCCCAAATTTTTTCATGATTTTTGGAGCTACCAGCTGTGAGCTATGATTTTTTTAGTGGACCCCAGTTTTCCCATGCTATGCAGCCACACTCTCTCTTCCACTTTATCATTTTCCTCTTTCACACACACTTCTCCACTCATCATCCCCATCTCTCTCACCACTCCTCTCTGCACACTACTCACCTTCTCCTCAACCTTGAAGAATAAGAGAAACCATGGCGAACTCATACCTCCCACACACAATTCCATTCCAAAATTGACCACCTAGTCTCATTTTTCCTCCTCCAAATTACCCATATCTATCAAAAAACCACAAAATTCAGCCTCTTCTCTTAAAAGACAGCATCATGGTGGTTGATTACTCAGCTTCAATTACCTTGGCTCTCAAGGAAGGTCAAGAGTGGAGAAAAAATGTACCGTCAAAGCTAGTGGACCGTCAACAAGCGTCAAAGTTGGCTCTACTCAAGACACTTGGAGCATCAACCTTGTAAGAAATCCACCTTTTCTTACCTCTTAAGAGTTTTTCTTCCTTATTTGTATCCTACATGGATACTCCCATTGTAAATATTCAATTCCATTTGTAAATTAATACTAACTCTACTAACACTAACCCACTATGAAAAGTCCTATCACCTCCATTTCTCTCCTCTCTCTTTCCCCACCAACTTCTTGATAATTCCAAGCAAAAGAAATTAGATAAATTGCTGAAAATCTAACCCAACCATGGTTAGAGGAGTAACCCTAGCCTTCAAAATTGCTATAAAAGGAGGGTGTAGCTAGCATAAGGGGAAGCCATAAGCAAGAGCACTATGCTATAGCTTGAGAAGCCAAGCTCAACCTCTCTAGAAGGAGCTCTTGAGTGGAAGCTCATTGTCTCATGCATGTGCATGTGTTGTAATAGGGGATTAGCAAGGGAAATCTATGCCATTGTAAGAGAGAGAGTGATCATTCAATTGAGAGTAGGAAATCTATCATTTTTCCTACTAGTGTAAGCCCAACATTCGCTGAATCAAGGAGGGTGGATTTGGACTAAGCTTGGATACTTTGTCTCCCTTCCAACGTGAAGTAATGGACAACAATGATGCGTAAGTGTCTTGGTGTTTTCTTTTTGTTAATTTCTTGATAGCTTGTCTCTGGTGTTGTCATCAATCTAGCCATAAATCCCACATACTGTAAGAGGGCGACAGGGTGGAGAGGACTCCCCTGGCCTTAAGACAGTGATTTGGGTGGCTTTTCTTGTGATGTGTTGTGGTGAAATTTACGCAAGCTATGTTGAACAAGTACTAATCTCACTTTGATTTGTCATGACAGATTTGTAAGAAGGTATTAATGCCACAAGCACCCCCTCCCCCTTTCTCTCTCTTTCTTAAATATATAGTTGTGTTTGCTTGATCATTGCCGATACGTTTCAAAGCAGCCCGAGCACTATCTCTCTCTCTCTCTCTATCTCTCTCTCTCGTGTTTTAGTGTGTGAGAGTATTCCATTGGTGTTAGGGTTAGTGTAAATTCCTTGCTTGTTTGTGGGTTGCTCTAACGATTCTCCTCTTTTGCGTCCTAGTTCGCTCTTAAACTAGGTGGTGCCCCTTGTGTAGTTGGGATTTGGCGGTGGGTTTGTTGTTTTGGTTTATGTTGTGTTGTGCCCCAGCCCCATTGAGCAGCACGGGAGCCTTGAAGGGTGTCTAGAGGCCACTCTTCTTGTTGCCCGCCCCGGACCGCCTCAAATTGGTGCCCCCACTGAGGACGGCTTGTGTATTTTTGTGTAGAATCAACCTTTAGCATAGTCAAGTAGTTTGCATGAATCACGAAGCTTTGTATGATCCCTTCATTCCCATTGCAAGGCAAAAGGTACACATAATTGTTAGTACTAAGTTGCAATTTCAACGTGTCATTCGTAGAATTTTAGGTCCTCTTAGGTTGGCCGAGATAAACGCTTCAGTAAATCCTTTTATTTTGCCTCTCATTAGGTACGACCTTAGTTTGGACGTCTATATTTTTGTTTTGTTTTAAGCATTAGGACATGCATAGGCCATGGATAATGGCCCAGGAATAGAGGTTTTTCCCTTTCATTTTACTCCACACATTAGAATAAACGTTGCAATTAGTAGAAAGATCCATTTTCAACAACGAATGGTGTTCATGTTTGGTGCCCAAAGAGCAGGAGAAATTCTTGCATCACCAAACCCTGTCATTCTACCTCTCATCAACTACCACACTTCTTTTGATGTACATGTGTTCATTTTATTTTAAAATGAAGTGCAGCCCGGCAAAGTAGTGTGTATGTTTGTTTTTTCTTTGTCCAAGTTGTTACAAGAAACAAAAAAACGATCATTTGTTCTAACTGGGAATGTGTGTGCAGTGAAAGTTCAATCCTTAGAGATCTAGCTCTATTACCAATTGAGTTGCAGGAGAAAGTAGTAAGGCGTATCCCTCATAACAAGAGGGTGGTGAAGTTAAGACGGAAGGTCCTACGCGTTGATTCCATTTTCCTCTTGTTGTTGGGCACTAAGGAAGACCGCGCATTCATCCAACTAGTGTGTGCCCTAAGATTGGTAAATAGAGTGAAATTTGGCGTTTGGCGAGTGCATTTCACCATTGAGGAAGACTCTTCAGGAAACTTGCGGCCAGAGTTCATGCTTCATAGACTCACATTTGGTGAATTTTTCCCTCATTTGCGTCTTATTAATAGTCTTCCTTTCGCTTTCAACAAAGGAGATAGGGAGCTATTCAGAGCTTGTCTTAATAAAGAGAGCATAGAGAAGATTGCAAATTTGTATAAATTCTCATCCTTCTCTACTTTCTATGACACTTTGTTCATAGAGACATTGTAAATCTCTTTATGCTTTTGAATGATTTAACCATAACCCTAAGGAGTTTTTGTCCAGGAATTTTGTAGCACAAGTGGAGTCTTTAAATCTTGCAAACTTGATTGGACTTGATGAGGATGTTCTTTATGAAATTGTGAGAAGGTTGCCTCACTCCGACTGTGTGGAACTCGAAGGAAAGGAGCTCCTAGTCAATTGCTACTTTCTCACGGCCTTCGACGAGCATGAAGATCTAGTTTTTATACAAACCGCTTGTGCATTGGGAATTGTAGAGCAAGTGCAATTTATCACTTGGGACGTGGTTGCTCTTTTGGATCCAGAAAAGGAAGTTCTAGAGATTTCTGTTTATCGCCTTAGCTTTGAAGAATTTCAACCCTTCTTAGAGCTCATCAATAGTCTACCCTTTTGTTTTGATCAAACAAATCGAGACCTTATTGAAGCTTGGATAGCTGAAGAAGAAAACCTAGAGTGGTATTTTCTCACTTCTTCATTTGCAGGCGAGTGGTTCTAGATCTCTATTGTATCCCTTATTATAACTCGTGTTGTAATCTTTCATAATAATGGAGAGCCAACGCCAAATGTCTGGATATCCTCTTTTCTTTGGAGAGCCTGGAGAGGATGCAGAATTATTTTTAGCAAATTTCAAGATGTCTTGCCGTATCAAGAGGATAGTAACCGATCAAGAACGTGTAGAAATGTTTGAGGTGGTCCTTAGGAAAGATGCTAGTACTTGGTTTGACTCTTTGCCTGAGGAAGTTAAGGGGAATTACACAGAAGTTTTAAATCGTTTTAAGAGATATTTCTTTGATCCCCAAAACACTCAGAAACTATGGCAAGACATTGTTTCTCATAAGCAAAAGGACTTAGATGACTACTACTTGTACAAGCAAGAGTTTCTACGTCTTTGGGCTCTATGGATACGAAATGTTGCTAACCCTGGTGATGGTGCAGAATTTTTAAAGAAGGAGAGGTTCATAGCCGGACTCTTTCCTGACCTTAAGGTAAAAGTTGAGGCGGGAGCACCTGCTACTTTTGATGCAGCTGAAACTAGGGCTGCTGAAAAGTATAGGAAACTCAAGTGCTTAAGGGGAGAGGTTCCAATAGAAGGTCTTAGACCCAAAGGTAAGTCACAAGCATCAACATCGAGGGAGCTTCCTGAGGTAACGGCGGAAGTAATTGAGAAGTTAAACGAATCTTTAAGCAGCCTGTCAATTCACCTTGCACAAGCTGTAGGTCCAAAGGGACAAGCAAAGACGTCTGAAGAGCGAGATCCACGACCTACGAGAGTCTTGCAATGTTGGAATTGCGGAGAGTCTGGACATGGGATGTATAATTGTCCTTGGCCCCGTGGGGAGCCAGGGAGGCCTAACTTGAATTACCCAGTGATGAATGCAGGAGAAGGAACTGGTCAACAACCAAGGCTTCTACAAAGGCCAAATGGACCAAGACCACCTCCACACGGGGTAGAAGGAGTTCCACCTTTGCCAGATCCAAATGTGCATGTGGTAGAGGTGACAAATTCAAATGAGGTTGACATGGAAGCCAATGGAATTAAGCGTGGCCGAGGAAAAGGTAAAGAGAAAGAAGGAGTCACATCACAGAGTGACCATGGACAAGGCAAGAAGGCAAAGGGAACCAAGGAAACCAAGAGGACTCGACGTCGTATCAACCTCCAAGACTTCCCTCTTGGACATGGTATGGCTCCGTACAACTTGTTGGAAGACATGAGAGGTAAGGGTCCTGATATTTCATGGCCTCAATTTCTTGCATTATGTCCACAAGTTAGGAGGGATTTAACAAGGGCAGTTAGCACTAGGAGAAAGGTAAAAGAGAGTGTGCCTGTTGTAAAAATTGCACAAGCTGAAATGAATGAGGACATTACACCGGTGCTAGACTGTTACATCAAAGGGAGATTGGTTAGGAAAGGTCTAGTGGATGGGGGTGCACAAATTTGCATCATGACAGAGGGACTCATGCAAAAACTAGGCATGCACATCCATGAGACACCTGAAATTAGGGTCAAGATGGCAAACAATAGCAAGGCTAGGTGCCTAGGCATTTGTAAAAATGTTTTTGTGGAGGCCTTTGGCATTAAGAAGGCAGTGGATTTCTATGTCATGTCTACCAAGGGAAATGGTTACCCATTTATCCTAGGAAGACCATGGCTAATGAAAATGCGAGCTTTGCAGGATTGGGAGAGTGGAAAGCTAATTTGCAGGAATGACAATCACAAGAAGGTTGTCTTTGACATGAAGGAGCAATGCCAAGAGGAGCTCCAGGAAGAATCATCTCAAAGTGAGACGGAAGAAGGTTGGACCGATAGCACTTCAGAAGAAGAAAGTAGCGGCAGCATTACTGAAGAGGAGTCTTCCATCGAAGTCATGGGGGTAAGGTTTAAGCCAAGCAACCAAGAGACCTCTTGTCAAGGCTTGGAGGAGGTAGGTCCTCAAGAGAACGAAGGTGATCAAGATGAAGGGATGCTGGAAGGTATGCTATCAACAACACTTACAAAGAATGAAAGAGAGGAGTTCAAATGTGTGCTAAGGAAGTTTCCTAGGCTTTTTGCTAAAGACTACACCGATGTGCGTGGAGTAGATGCTGTTCAACACAAAATTGAGTTGAAGCCAGAGGCCACACCTAAGGCTCAGAAGCTACGAAGGCTAGGAGTCATCAAGGAGCAGGCTTTACTCAAGGAGGTAAGAAAGCTTCTAGCAGCAGGGTTCATTTATCCAGTGGAGAATTCAGAGTGGGTCTCTCCTGTTGTTGTCACTCCTAAGAAGAACGGCAAGTGGAGGGTGTGTGTGGATTACCGTCCCCTCAATGAGGCAACAAAGAGGGATCACTTTCCCCTCCCATTCCAGGATGAGATACTAAATGAGGTAGCTGGTCATGAGAAGTACACTGTGTGCGATGGTTACTCAGGTTACTTTCAAATAGGGATTGCACTGGAGGATCAATTGAAAACAACCTTTATCACTCCTTGGGGTTGTTATGCTTTTAGAGTCATGCCATTTGGTCTGACAAATGCTCCTGCAACATTCCAACGTTTCATGAATATGGTGTTTCAAGCATTCTTTGGAAAGTCAATTAGGGTGTTCATTGATGATTTCTTTATTTATAGCTCAAAATCATTGCATCTACAAAGGGTAGAAGAAGGTTTAAAGAAGCTCTACGACATGGGAGGTCAACTCAACCCCGACAAGTGCCATATAGGTGAGGATGAAGTAATCTTGCTTGGTCATAAAGTTTCTTACAAAGGCATTGAAGTGGATCCTTCGAAGGCAAAGGCTCTTATTGAGCTACCATCACCCAAGAGTCTTAAGGAGGTCATCTCATTCATTCAAAAGGTGAAGTATATGTCACGCTTCATTCACTTAGCCTCGGAGTTACTTCACCCTTTGCAAAAGTTGACACAACAAGTAGAATTTGCATGGTCTGATGAGCTTGAAGAGTACTTTTGTAACATTAAAGTCATTTTGTCAGAGCTACCAACACTCATGCCTCCTTGTTGGGAGTACACATTCTTTGTTAGCTCTAGTGCTGGGAAAGAAACAATTGGTGCTGTGTTGCTACAACAAGATCCCCACAGTACAAGGATGCGACCCATCTACTTTGCTAGTAGGGTCATGAATGCTTTGGAGAGAGACTACACAGAAGCAGAACTCATGATGCTTTCTCTCATGTTTGCGGTGAGAAAGTTTAGATCCTACCTGCTACCAAAACCTTTTGTAATTCTCACTGCAGAAAATTTGTTCCCTTGGGTGTCATCTCAAATGAATCTTAGTACTAGGATCTCAAAGTGGATTATGGAGTTGCAAGAGTTTCAATACTCTTTCAAGGTAGAAGATAGTGTGCGTGCACAATTGGCAGGGATTCTCACTTATAGGGTGCATGAGAAGGAGATTAAGGTGCCTGAAGTAAAGACCCTACCATTGCCACCACCAAAAAGTATTCCTAATGCTTTTACTTTGTTATTTGATGGAGCTTTTCGTCGAGCCACAGGAAAAGCAGGGGGAGGGCTAGTGTTGCTCAACCCAAGTGGAGAGGTGGTCATGAAAGAGAAGTTCAATCTACCAAGTTCAGCTAGCAACAATGAAGCAGAATATGACACTCTACTTCAAGGTTTGAAGATGTGCATTGGCCAAGGGATACAACGCCTCATGGTAAAGGGAGATGCACTTCTCATTGTTAAACAGATTTTAGGCATTTGGGCATGCAAGAATGAGAGCTTACGGACAAAAGTTCATGCCATTCGTAGATTGTTTAATCAATTTGAAGAAGTGCAACTATATCATATTCCTAGGAAACAGAATGAAGATGCTGATTTACTTGCACAACAAGCCGTTGCATGTGTAAAGAAAGAAGTGCAGGTCATCATGGTGGCGGCTGCTGTGAAGCAACCGAGGTACCAGGGATTGGAGTCATTGGCTCCCATCATTGGCTACATTTTGGAGGGTGAGTTTCCACTAGACTTCACAAAAGCTCAAAAGAGGAGACTCATGAAGAAGGCAAGCGTATATCTCTTCCTAGAAGGCTCCCTCTATCAAAGAGGGAAGGATCAAGTGTGCAGACGAGTACCAACTATCAAGGAAATTCCAGCCATTCTAAAAGGCTTGCATGAAGAGGCATGTGGTGGTCATTTTGCCCAAGAATTAACTGTGAAGAAGATTTTGCTTTCGGGGTATGTTTGGCCAAGTTTGCATGTGGATGTTCAACATTGGTGTAAAAGCTGTCACACTTGTCAGATAAATGGAAATAGAAGGTTGGTGCATGGCCCGAGGCAAATAGTGCTTGCAAATGGACCCTTTGAAAAGTGGGGCATTGATGCTATGGGTCCTCTGCCTAGGACAAAAAATGGTAAACTCTACATTCTAGTGGCTGTAGACTATATGACTAGGTGGGTGGAAGCACAAAGTGTGGCAAAGGTAAATGAGAAGACAGTGAGCAAATTCGTCTACACTCACATTTGTTGTAGATTTGGCACACCTTTGGAGATTGTTTCTGATAATGGTCCAGGGTTTAGAAAGGGATTGCTCACAGAAGTTTGTGAAGAGCTTCACATTCTACATCGTCATAGCACACCATACTACCCACAGTCAAATGGTTTGGTGGAGAAGGCTAATGGTGTCATTGCAGGAATCATTAGAAAGATGGTGCAAAACAAGACAAAATTATGGGATGACTTCTTGGATGGTGCCTTGTGGGCATATCGAACCACATATAGGGAAGCCACGGAGTTCACACCATTTCACTTGGTCTATGGTCAAGAGGCTTTACAGCCAATTGAGCTAAACATTCCAACAATGCGACTTCATGGCAAATCAGCACAAGATGATCAAGAGGTATGGATGGATCGACTTCTTACGTTAGTGGAGCTTGAGTGGAAAAGAGAAGCAGCATACGAGTGCTACAAGAGGAAAGCCACACAAGCGAAAGAAACGCACGACAAGAAACTGAAGGACAAAGGCATCAAGGAAGGAGAGCTTGTGCTAAGGTATGACAATCGACTTGACAATCGTTTTGATGCCAAGTTTGAAACTAGATGGCAAGGGCCATACATAGTCAAGAAGGCTTTCAATTCTAGCTACTATCAGCTTATGGACTTGAATGGTAAAGAGCTCTCCAGGAAGGTAAACGGGTATCGCTTGAAGCCCTATTTGAGTCGCCTTCTACCAAAGGATCTACCAAAGATCTGTCCAAAGGCCGCTGTCTCATGTAAGTATTGTTACATGAAGCATGAGTGTAACTCCAGCAAAAATTCTGAGGGGCCAAACAATGAAGATCTTGTCAAGGACTCTGAAGCACTCTCTTTGGAAAAGATGCTCTATGATGGTACATGAATATACCATCATCCAGGGGGAGGGCTAATGATAGCCGTTTTTTCGGCTCTTTGTAATTGCCACAGTGAGTTACCTCACCCTACCAAAATCACCCAAACACTGTGGCTATCCCTACCATTTCACTGTACATAGGCGTGCGTGAGTCACGGGACTTTTCCCATATTTTCTTAAAAACCCTCAGCTAGCTAGTCACTGGGCTAGGTGTGTAAGTATTTCATTGTATATATGGCCTAAATATAAGGATTTTTTATAATTATTTTGGTATTTTATTTAAATATTTCTACTTAGGTGTGTGTTTTATTAAACCTATGTACACCTTCTTTCATCCTCTTACACCATAATTTTATTTTTTTTGCCAATATGTACATACTCTAACCTCATATTTTTCCTTTATACAAATCACTCCCACATTTTCACCCTCACCCGCGTGAAAACAAAAAATTGATTTCTACTCATTGGTTACTTTTATTATATTATTTACTTGCATACATTTTCCTCTTTCACCCAAAATAATTCAAGGAGGGACCATATCATATGATTCCAATATCTTTCCATATCCATAACTCCTCCATATTTTTATTATTATTTTTACTCATTATTCTAACACCATGTGCTCATTGAGCTAAAGCCCATGAATAGTCCATACACTAGTCCCACCATGTATATATTTCTTATTTCACCAATAATCCTCCTCCATGCATGGGTCAAGGGCAACTTGAATGCTTTGTATTATAATATGACAAAGGAGGGGCTCACCTTTGGATGCATTGTACAAATTCAACAAAGGAGGGGACCACAAAAAGACTTTTGCAGGCCTAAAAAACAGGATTTTTGGTGAGAATTTTGGCACCTATCTCCACTCCTAATTTGGAGCGGTGGTCAAAAGAGAAAATGTAGCCCACGCTCTGAATAATCACCCCAAATGTTTTCATGATTTTTGGAGCTACCAGCTGTGAGCTATGATTTTTTTAGTGGACCCCAGTTTTCCCATGCTATGCAGCCACACTCTCTCTTCCACTTTATCATTTTCCTCTTTCACACACACTTCTCCACTCATCATCCCCATCTCTCTCACCACTCCTCTCTGCACACTACTCACCTTCTCCTCAACCTTGAAGAATAAGAGAAACCATGGTGAACTCATACCTCCCACACACAATTCCATTCCAAAATTGACCACCTAGTCTCATTTTTCCTCCTCCAAATTACCCATATCTATCAAAAAACCACAAAATTCAGCCTCTTCTCTTAAAAGACAGCATCATGGTGGTTGATTACTCAGCTTCAATTACCTTGGCTCTCAAGGAAGGTCAAGAGTGGAGAAAAAATGTACCGTCAAAGCTAGTGGACCGTCAACAAGCGTCAAAGTTGGCTCTACTCAAGACACTTGGAGCATCAACCTTGTAAGAAATCCACCTTTTCTTACCTCTTAAGAGTTTTTCTTCCTTATTTGTATCCTACATGGATACTCCCATTGTAAATATTCAATTCCATTTGTAAATTAATACTAACTCTACTAACACTAACCCACTATGAAAAGTCCTATCACCTCCATTTCTCTCCTCTCTCTTTCCCCACCAACTTCTTGATAATTCCAAGCAAAAGAAATTAGATAAATTGCTGAAAATCTAACCCAACCATGGTTAGAGGAGTAACCCTAGCCTTCAAAATTGCTATAAAAGGAGGGTGTAGCTAGCATAAGGGGAAGCCATAAGCAAGAGCACTATGCTATAGCTTGAGAAGCCAAGCTCAACCTCTCTAGAAGGAGCTCTTGAGTGGAAGCTCATTGTCTCATGCATGTGCATGTGTTGTAATAGGGGATTAGCAAGGGAAATCTATGCCATTGTAAGAGAGAGAGTGATCATTCAATTGAGAGTAGGAAATCTATCATTTTTCCTACTAGTGTAAGCCCAACATTCGCTGAATCAAGGAGGGTGGATTTGGACTAAGCTTGGATACTTTGTCTCCCTTCCAACGTGAAGTAATGGACAACAATGATGCGTAAGTGTCTTGGTGTTTTCTTTTTGTTAATTTCTTGATAGCTTGTCTCTGGTGTTGTCATCAATCTAGCCATAAATCCCACATACTGTAAGAGGGCGACAGGGTGGAGAGGACTCCCCTGGCCTTAAGACAGTGATTTGGGTGGCTTTTCTTGTGATGTGTTGTGGTGAAATTTACGCAAGCTATGTTGAACAAGTACTAATCTCACTTTGATTTGTCATGACAGATTTGTAAGAAGGTATTAATGCCACAAGCACCCCCTCCCCCTTTCTCTCTCTTTCTTAAATATATAGTTGTGTTTGCTTGATCATTGCCGATACGTTTCAAAGCAGCCCGAGCACTATCTCTCTCTCTCTCTCTATCTCTCTCTCTCGTGTTTTAGTGTGTGAGAGTATTCCATTGGTGTTAGGGTTAGTGTAAATTCCTTGCTTGTTTGTGGGTTGCTCTAACGATTCTCCTCTTTTGCGTCCTAGTTCGCTCTTAAACTAGGTGGTGCCCCTTGTGTAGTTGGGATTTGGCGGTGGGTTTGTTGTTTTGGTTTATGTTGTGTTGTGCCCCAGCCCCATTGAGCAGCACGGGAGCCTTGAAGGGTGTCTAGAGGCCACTCTTCTTGTTGCCCGCCCCGGACCGCCTCATTAGGAATGAACATATCCCCAAACATGTTGGAGAAATCCAACGGAAACCTAGGCATTGAATTCATTGTACATTAAGTTCTAAAGTGGGAAGGAAATGATTGATGGGTATGCTGTTTGCAAGAAGAAAAAATGCCTGCTAGGGAAAATTTAGCTCGACATGTTCATTTTATTTCCAATGTTGAATCAGTCCTGACCCCCCTTCTGATCACAGGGGCTAGAGTTCCTCGTTAAGGGTTCTTGAATCCACGACTTGTTTTCTATGCAGTGGATACCCACGACTTGCTTTCTATGCGGTGGGAACCCACGTCTTGCTTTCTATGCGGTGGGAGTGTCCATGACGTGCTTTCTATGCGGTGGACATACCTAGTTGTATGGGCAGCTAGGCGACAACGGGAGGAGTACGTGAACTCTCGCTGGAGGGGGGATGTTGTACCTCCAGAACATTGGAACTTTAATGAATAAGTTTGAGTATAATTTTTACTAGAATACTGTCTTGGTGTTGTTTGCAATATTGGTTGAAGGGCTGTCTTAAGGAACAATGTGCTTCGGAATTAAAACAAGGAATGTTTATGTTGAACAACCTTTGTGGTAGTAATTAGGTCACACAAGGAAGTGTGAGTATGGGGGTGGAAAGTGGGGGCTTGGCTCAGGTTGCCAATGCCTATGAGAAGGGTGGTCCCGATTGGTCGGGAACTCTCTGTCCCCATAGTTTAATCTCGACTCTAGTATTACTCATTTCCCCTAGAGCGGTGAAATCGCGAGAGTACATGCCTCTGAAACATGGCGGAAAAGGCACTCGGGGTTTCTCTCCTCTTGGAAGGTGAGTCTTAGGATCGCTAGATAGTTCAAGTACGCTTCCCCTGCGAGGTGGAGCTAGATCTGCTTGCTAGTAGGGTCGAACTCGACTCACTTTGTGATGAGAGATCGTCCGCTAGTCGATCCCTGAACCATTTTGTTTGCTTCCGCTATAGATATAGTGGCCACCAGGTTCACCATCCAATCCGCTGGTTGATACGGCGGGGTGGGGACCTCACACCTGGTATCAGAGCTAAGCCTAGGATAGGCTGGGAAATAAAGTCGTAGTGTTTGAATATTTAAATAAGGAACTAAAAGTATATAGGTAGTTGACCCAAATTCCTTGCATTGGTGTTGCAGGAAGACCCCGTGCTCGAATATCGGAAGTTCCAAGTGTTTGAGCTTATTTATGAGCAAGCTCGAAGATCCCCAGTTTACCAGTTCAAGCGAGATGTCATGGAGATACTGATGAAGGCTCATACGCCACACTCCACTCGCATTGATTAAGGAAGGGAACTTGATTGGACATTTCCAGGAGGGGTTTACTACATCAACGCTCGGAAGCTAGGATGCCTGGCTACCGATTTGAAGAAGATACGTTGGGGAGAAGAGTTGAGGGTGGTAGAGATATTCTACTTGGTGCCTACACGATCGAACCTGACTGTTTCAGACGACACCAATCAATTCCTCAACGAATGGCTCTTGGAGAAGGTCACCAATGTGATCCCAGCAAACAGAGTGAAAACCTTTGGAATACCAAGAGAGGAATTCCGGCTTGATATCTTAGTTTATTATCCACTCAAGAATGAGTACAGGAACTATTTCACAAACAAAGTAGTGCAACATGTGAATACCATCTCCTAGGCATATATTATACGCAGTCCATGAAGCCATGTAATAAGCTGATCATCAGTTATCCTAAACCTTGAGGGGTTTTGATTGTAATAAATTTTTATCAATAAAGTGTGTTTTGTCTCTTGATAAAGTGGAATTTTGAAATTTTATTAAAGTCTCGTGTCTATTTTTAAATCCAAGTAATGGTATCAAGAATTTCGTATAACCCATGTAGGCACCGCCTGTTGCTCTGTACTCGGCAGTGCAAGAGAAGAAGCTCCTCCTTAACCAAGACCAACCTCCGATATTTAAGGGCGAGGGGGAAAATGTGGAGAGAGATGCGAAAGTGTGGATGGAAGCCATGGACGACTATTTTGAAGCTGCAGGGACCCAACCCGTAAATCTGACCATGCTTGCGATGTTTCGCTTGACTGGCGATGCCAAAATATGGTGGAAGCAACATTGCAGGGACATGGATATTAAGGGATCTTCCCAGTCCTGGGAATACATCAAAGCTGCGATAATGGGGCTCTATTTACCGCCTGCCTATAGAACCTTGAGGATGAATGAATTCTTTTCACTTCGGCAGTTGAATTCATCTGTCGAAGAATATTATGCAAAGTTTGTCACTCTTCGGAGATATGCTCCTAAGATGACCTTGGAACAAAAGGTGGCGAGGTTCTGCCAAGGACTAATCGATCCCTTGAATACTCGGTTGGAAGCTCTCAGGCCGACAACACTACAGGATGCGTTGTTGAGGGCCAAACCTCTAGCTCTCAAAGTACAAAAGGTTAATCAGAATAGGAGGAATCATTGGGCAAAGAGGGCAAGGGCAACCGCTTGGAATAACAGGCCAGCCAACCAAGCATATGACCAGCACCCCATTGTGGCTACCACCACAACCATGGAGTTCCCTGATGTTCGATGCTATGGTTGCGGCGAGCATGGACATTACATATCCAATTGCCCCAGGAACGTTCAGGCAACCAATGCCAATGCCATACCCTTGAATACCCGTGGGCGTGGCCAAGCTAATGGAAGAGGAGGACGAGGAAGGATGAACAGAGGGCGAGGGCGTGAAGCTACCGCCAGAGTAAATGCCGCAGTGGTACAACCAACTGTGGGTGACGAAGCAGTGGAGAGAGCAACCCTACATGCTGCAATTGACAATCCCAATGGTTGCGAGAAATACGCAGTCATTCATACGCCAGGATCTCTCAGAGGTGAACAAGTTAACTTCCTTATAGATTGTGGTAGTACTCTTTCATTTATTTCACCCCGATGCATGAGGAAGCTAAAGCTAGATAAGTATCCAACAAGCAAGCTAGTTGTAGAATTAGCGAACGGCAAGGAAGTAGTATCTCAACACTCTGCAGGAAAAATCAACTTTGATTTAGGGGGACATCCAACTTCTTCCCAATTTGGAACCCTACCCTTAGGATTCTTTGATGGGATACTAGGGATGGACTGGCTAAAGCAAAATAGGGCCCACATACATTGTGCACAAGGGAATTTTACCTTTACATATAACTTGGGTAATGAAGCTTTAATCCAGGGGGAAAATGGGAGACCTAGGGCTACTCTAGTTAAGGCCAGCTGACTTTTGAAGGGACTAAGGAAGTCAACAAATTTATGTAGTAAAACTCAACAAGGTGGACCAATTAGATACCTCACTTCGACCAAACTGGTTGAGGGAGTATGATGATGTATTCCCTGAAGACCTTACGAATCTACCGCCACATAGAGAGGTAGATCATGAAATTGAGACTATCCTTGGATGTGAACCTATCTCAAAAAGACCTTATAAAATGTCACTTCCAGAAGCCATCGAACTCAAGGAACAACTTAGGCAACTCATTGAGCAAGGATTCATTCGATCGAGTACTTCTCCTTGGGGTGCTCCAGTTCTTTTTCAGAAGAAGAAGGATGGAGCCTTAAGGCTATGCATAGACTACCGTGGACTGAACTAGGTAACTGTCAAGAACAAGTATCCAATTCCAAGGATCGACGAACTCTTGGACAGGCTCCACGGCGCCAAAATGTTTACAAAGATTGATCTAAGGTCAGGATATTACCAAATCAGGATCAACGAATCAGATATTCCAAAGACAGCTTTCAATACTAGGTATGGGCACTACGAGTTCACAGTAATGTCTTTTGGTCTAACAAATGCTCCTGCAAGCTTCAATTGACTTATGCAGGATATTTTCAGACCTTACCTAGATGATTTTGTCTTGGTTTTCTTTGATGACATTCTGATCTATTCTAAGAACGAGGCAGACCACAAAGAACATGTTGGCAAAGTATTTGATCTTCTTCGGGAACACCAACTTTACGCTAAAGAGAGCAAGTGCACTTTTTGCTCACCAAAGGTCAACTATCTTGGATTTGTCATATCGGCTGAAGGGATATCAGTGGACCCATACAAAGTCAAGGATATCGTTGATTGGCCTCAACCATCCACCGTCAGCGAAGTAAGAGGATTTCTTGGAATAATGGGATGGTACATGATTTTTGTCAAGGATTATGCACATATTGCTGCACCTTTGATGGAAATCCTAAAGAAAGGAATGAGGATCGAATGGAAGACCGAGCACGAGTCTAGCTTTGCTAGAATAAAAGAGTTCTTGGTCTCAGCTCCTATTTTAAAGTAGCGACCGACGCTAGCAAATTTGCTCTAGGAGGAGTTCTTACTCAAGAAGGAAGACCACTGGCGTATACTTCACGAAAGCTGAGGGATCACGAGAAGAATTATCCTACTCATGATTTGGAACTTTTAGCAGTTATTCATGCGCTGAAGTTATGGAGGCATTATCTTCTTGGGCGCAAGTTTCAGCTGGTTACAGACCACAAGAGCTTAAAATGGATTTTTACTCAACCTATTCTCAATATGCGACAACGACGATGGATAGAGCTATTACAGGAATATGACCTTGACATAAAGTATAGACCAGGAAAGGAAAATGCAGTTGCAGATGGTCTTAGCCGAAAATCCTTTCTCGGAGCTATCTCTATTCCAAATAACCCTAACTGGGATAGAATCAAAGAAGCATCTTTAGCAGATCTAGAGTACCAACGTATAGTATCACTAGTCCAACAGAATAAGATGCCTGAAGCTAAAGATTACTCTCTTATGGGAGGATGCCTTTACTACATGCATAGACTCTATGTACCCAGAGATCCAGCCTTAAAGAAGGCCATTTTGTATGAAGCACACGATAGCCCTACATCCGGACATCCAGGCTATGCTAAGACTCTTCATGCTGTCAGGAGGAGTTACTTTTGGACTGGAATGAAAGGAGACATACTTTGCTATGTGAGGCAATGTCTTTCTTGTCAACGGATAAAAGCCGAAAGGATCAAGTTACCAGGGCAACTTCAACCTCTTGACATACCCCAGATGAAATGGGAATGCATTAGTATGGATTTTGTTACAGGATTACCTTCTACAGGAGGGTATGATTCTGTTTTCGTGGTTGTTGATATGCTCACAAAAGTGGCTCACCTAATACCCGTAAAGACAACCTTTACTGCTTCAAATATTAGTCGGATATTCAGCAAGGAGATTTTTAGGCTACATGGTCTACCCAAGCGTATCGTTAGTGATAGAGATGCCAAGTTTACATCAAAATTCTGGACTTCTCTTTTCCAATCTATTGGGTCACATTTAGGTTTCAGTACAGCGTATCATCCCCATACAGATGGGCAAATTGAAAGAGTTAATCAAGTCATCGAGGACATTCTCAGAGCCTATTGTTCGCAAGAGCCAAAGAAGTGGTTACAGTATCTACCTTTGGTGGAGTATGCTTACAACTCTTCCGAACATAAAAGCATTGGAATGTCACCTTTCAAAGCTCTTTATGGACAGGACTGTTTAGCACCACTGAACTTCTCATATCCAACCATCAGGGTAGAAACATCTAGGAAGATGTTAGAAGATATGGAAGCACAAACTAGAGCTATTTGCCAGGACATTCAGGCCGCTCAGGATAGACAAAAGCACTATGCAGATAAGAACCGTTCAGAAAGAACTTTCAAAGAAGGAGATAAGGTTTTTCTGCGAGTCCAACCAAAGAAACGTAACTTATCACTAGGCAGATATAAGAAGCTAAGCCCAAGGTATTGTGGACCATTCGAGATCATTAAGGTTGTGAGTGACCAAGCCTATAAGCTAAAGTTACCTGCAAATTTGAAGGTTCATGATGTGTTCCATGTCAGCTTACTCAAACCCTATATTCCTAACCCTGATCAATTCTTGGACTCAGATCAGATAGTCATGCCAGCACAAGGAGCTCTCGAGCTCCAACCTGACTACGTACTGGAAACAAGGGAAAGGAAGTTACGCAACAGAACTATCACGGAACATCTGGTAAAGTGGAAGGATTACCCTGAAGAATATGCAACTTGGGAGGACGAACCAACACTCATAAAAGATTACCCAAACACATTCTTGAGATGAGGACATCTCAAATTTTTCACGTTGGGGAGGTTGTAAGGTCTCTGACCCCGATCAAAAGAGCACCATTATACCATGAAATGAACATAATGGAAAAAGTTACTATTTTTAGCAGTTTTTCAAATTCTTTCAGTGCCATGATGTTCATAATGTTTTAAAGCTTCGAGATGTGAACTAAAATAATTTTTGTAAAAAATTTCCAAAAATAGTAAGTTTTTGGTCACCCGACCCGTCCAGTTTTGCCCGTCTCGAAAAACTGCACCGTAACCCGAATTTGAAAACAATGCATTTTCGAACCCCAGGGGCTGCTCAATATGGTAGGTACTCGGGCCAGTACGCCTTAGTTAGAGCTTGCTATATCAATTTTCGGCATCAAATTCCGACTCGTATGACCCGTTTTAGCCTAAAATCAATTTTTCCAAAAATTGAGCGGGGAGGCACCGGAGCCCGGGACTGTGTGGGAACAGGTTCCAGGCCACTCTAGACCAGCTTTAGCAGCTAGGGGACGCCCTCTTGCCTTGTGGGAGTCTTTGGGAAGTTTCCAAGCTTGCAACTGAGTGTGAGAACCAGTTAACTAAACCAACTGGACACTTGCTGGGTAGGCACCTAGACTTGCCATGCAAGGACTAAGTGCTCACTCAGATGCTTATAGAAGTACAAATCAATATTCAGCCTATAGGAGCCTATTTAAAGGCCTACCCACACACACACAGACACATATGCTCACACACACACATACCTACACACACTGGGAAGGTGCTGCCGGTACACACACCTTTTGAAGGAGAAGCAAGGAGGGAGGTGCTGTCGAATTCTCGCCTCAAGAAGCTCGATTAGATCAGAGAATCGAAAAGATTGTCAGCCCTTAATCACGGTAACCACGGTTTAATTAATGCTTTCTGCAAATCCTTTTCATTATCATCTAAATTTCTCGTCTATTATGCTTATTCCTAGTCGTAATCCTTTATAATTACTCTCTAATTTCTCCTTAACCATATTCTATTATGTAATCATCATCCCATAGCTGAATTATCAGCCATTCATCACTCTTAATTAATGATTAAGTGCATGATTATTAAAATTTTCTCTCTCTAGGTAGCATAGTAATTAATCGGTAAGCTGATAATTGTGTAGATTGATGAGAATCAATCTTTCTATCATTCATTAATATTGTAGCTAAATTAAATTCATTTCCCTTATGCATTAAGATGTAATTAAGGAATAATTAATCCGTCGTTAAGTCTCTAAGAGTTGACTTTCCTCACACCTATGCATAAGGTGAATCTGTACCATCTATTTGCTTAATCATACTTAATTCATCTCTCTGGTAATTCCATTAGTGAAATCCTATTATTCTTAATCATGTAAGCCAAGTAATTATCTTTAGATCCGGTTCTCATAGGATTATGTGTCATTCATAATGATTGCTATATGGGAAAATCTAGACCTCTCATATAGGAGGGATTAATTAATGTTGTTAATCTATCTATTGGGTTGGTATGACGCTTGCGAACCTTAGCTCTTTTCTCCAAGCTAATTACTTAAAGTAGTGAGTAAAATGGCTCCGGTTAAGAGAACTCTCTTTGGTGGTGCCCATGACCGCGAGGCAGGAACAAGCAATGTCAATGGAAAGGGAAAATCTCCCATGGAGGAACAAATACCGGCCATCCTACGGGCCATTGATGAAGAAATAGAAGAGGTAGGTCATAATTTCGTTCAAGTTGTTTAATTTAACATTGCACACATTTAGTTAGGAATGAACATATCCCCAAACATGTTGGAGAAATCCAACGGAAACCTCGGCATTGAATTCATTGTACATTAAGTTCTAAAGTAGGAAGGAAATGATTGATGGGTATGCTGTTTGCAAGAAGAAATAATGTCTAGTAGGGAAAATATAGCTCGACATGTTCATTTTATTTCCAATTTTGAATCAGTCTTGACCCCCCTACTGATCACAGGGGGCAGAGTTCCTCGTTAAGGGCTCTTGAATCCACGACTTGTTTTCTATGCGGTGGATACCCATGACTTGCTTTCTATACGGTGGGAACCCACGTCTTGCTTTCTATGCGGTGGGAGTATCCATGACGTGCTTTCTATGCGGTGGACATACCTAGTTGCATGGGCAGCTAGGCGACAACGGGAGGAGTGAACTCTCGCTGGAGGGGGGATGTTGTACCTCCAGAACATTGGAATTTTAATGAATAAGTTTGAGTACAATTTTTCCTAGAATACTGTCTTGGTGTTGTTTGCAATACTGGTTGAAGGGCTGTTTTAAGGAACAATGTGCTTCGGAATTAAAACAAGGAATGTTTATGTTGAACAACCTTTGTGGTAGTAATTAGGTCACACAAGGAAGTGTGAGTATGGGGGTGGAAAGTGGGGGCTTGTTGGCTCATGTTGCCAATGCCTATGAGAAGGGTGGTCCCAATTGGTTGGGAACTCTCTGTCCCCATAGTTTAATTTCGACTTTAGTATTACTCATTTCCCCTAGAGCGGTGAAATCTCGAGAGTACGTGCCTCTGAAACATGGGGAAAAAGGCACTCGGGGTTTCTCTCCTCTTGGAAGGTGAGTCTTAGGATCGCTAGATAGTTTAAGTACGCTTCCGCTGCGAGGTGGAGCTAGATCTCCTTGCTAGTAGGCTCGAACTCGACTCACTTTGTGATGAGAGATCGTCTGCTAGTCGAACCGTGAACCATTTTGTTTTCTTCCGCTATAGATCTTGTGGCCACCCGGTTCACCATCCAATCTCCTGGTTGATACGACGGGGTGGGGACCTCACAAACATCAATACCTACACTTACTTTTAAATGGACCCCGCTAACGAGGTTTATGTCACTTATTCTTCTATTTTTGCTTTAGATGGACATCTATAACATGTAGGAGTATCTCATGACACCTGCCTTCCACCTGAGAGACTAACAATTTCTTGTTTGTTCTTGTGGGTGATGGTGGCAGGTAACAAGATACCCCTTTATCTAATGCACTTGCATGGAAGCATAAGGACCCTCCATTTGGTCTTGTAATAATTGGCTCTCAAGTTATCAACCATGGCATTTATTGTAAAATTATTGCTTGAATTAATCCTAATGGATATTGCAAACATGTGTTTTTTTCTCTCTCTCACTTTGGTGTAATATGGCTAGCAAGGTGGAAAATATATCATCAACTACACAAGCAATGCTCTATCGATCAATATAGTGATCAAAATCTGTCCGCACTATCAATTAGTCTTCTGCTACTTCTGCTACATTATCAATTAGCAATAAACAATGATAGTCTTAGCATTCTTCAATAAACTCATGTCAGTAAAATTAAATAGGTTGCACTAAATAACTTCATTACTTCAAACAAAACATTTCAATCACATTTCACTATATTGATTCATCTAAAGTGCAAGCGTTTGGCTTTCACACATTACGATAATCGATAATCTTAATCACTTATTTTAAACAATACAAATAAAACTCATCATCATGTTGCACTATATCGAGTTATCTAAAGTGCAAGCTTAAAGATTTCACACATTACAAGAATCAATAATATTGATCAAATCTTGCAATTTATTCTCATTGGATTAATTGCAAATCTTGATGATTGTCATATCTATCTGAAGTGCGAACATGAAGTTCTCACACTCCATGATAGATCTCTGAAAGCTTATCTATCTGCAATTGATGCACGTGTACGATCACACAATATGTTAGAGGTAGTAATCGAAATAAAGATAATTTAATATCAATGTATTTGGACATGAGATTTCTAAATTTTGATTCCAATGAGAGCATAGTGTGATGGCTCTACATAGGATTAAAAAAATTCTATCCATTTTCACTTTGAGGTGAGAAAGTATCTGCACGTTGTCAAAGAGTTGGCGGTCTTGCCAGGAAGGCGCCGGGCCTCTAGCTGTGAGGGTTTGTGGGGAGATTGTGAAGCTTTTCACTTAAGCGAGCTTAGTGTTTGTAGCAAATACATTGTGTGTAGCCATTGGGATCTTACACGCAGACACACACATACGCACACGTGAAACCCTAAAAAAAAGACAAAGATAAAAACATCAAGGCTTTGATCGTATCTAATCAAAGGTAAGATGAAAGGGTTCACTGATGCATTTATAACAGCAAGTCGTTGTGCTCCAAATAGACTGCGAATGGTTCTTTGAAACTGTAACTTAGTGCTTACAAAGATGTAGATATTTTTCCTAGCGATAGGAATGAGCCGTGTATACAAGTCTTCTTGGTTCATAGTAATATTAAGAAAGCAAGACTCAACCCCTAGAGGATAATAAATATGTGCACATCGAAAGAATTAGAGTAGTCTAGTAGTGGTAAAATAAGAGGATGTGGAGAAAGAAGAATTTCTTGCAGTCTTTCCGGCCCAAAGAGAAACACAATTCTCTGTTGGAAGTGGATTTTACGGCTAATACAAACGTTAATTCTAATATGTTGCACAAAGTGGAAGGGTTGAAAAGTTACACCATTGGGGTTATTCATCAAAGAAATCTCAGAAAGTAGTCAAAACAATGGAGGAAAGGGATAAGAGAGACAACCAATACATAAAGACCCACACAAGCTTATTCCAAATAAGTGAAGCACACCTCAAGACTTGTGGTATTGTAGCCAACTTGATGAAGTAGATGATGCGTAGTAGTCCCCAACACCGTTTGCAAGCCACCAACAATGCGTCTTTATTGATGAAAGAAGGTTACATAGAGTGTATGAGTATTACAAGTGAGGAGATAGAAGGATTGGCATGAACTAGCAAGCTCAAGATGCGTAGGGCTGAGATTGAGAGATAGTTTTCCTCACGGAGATAGCTAGGAGGTTGGGTGATGGCTTGATAGAGTGGCTTGATTATGGGGATTGCTTGAGCGCTTGGTTGCTTGATGGTTGGCTTGATGATCAAGTGAGGAGCAAAAGGCTCTTTTTATAGGTGAGGTTGCCTCTTGAAGAAGATATTTTCTTAGAAATATCCAAGGGATTTTTGCGACAAGTGTCTCCCTTTTCAAAAATATCTTGAAATTATCTTCAAAGTTTCTAGATCTTTCTCTTCAAGAAATATCTAGAGGTTCTTCTAGATCTATCTAGAGGTTCTTCTAGATCTTTCTGGAGATTCTTCTAGATCTTTCTCTTCAAGAAAAAATCTAGAGGTTCTTCTAGATTTTTCTCCAAATATCTTCTCCTTGCCGTCATAAGCCTCCAGGAGTAGCTTTATAAGAAATTGAGAGAGAGCTTGGCATACATTATGTATGACATCAAACAAACTCGTAACCACTTTTCTAAGGGATTTTTCTAGGTCCATGATCACTCCAAAGTGCACCTACTATGTGTAAAATGACACCTCATGGGGTATACTATGACTAAGGCCACTTTGGCCATGCTATACATGTCATATGCCACCTAGAATGCCTAGTAGATAGGAGGTATATTTTATAGGCTCATTTCATCATGGCTCCAAGAAGAGGTTCACAAAGAAGCTCGGGGTCAAAGCCCGTTCCAACAAGAGTGACACATCAGACTTCGACTAGCTTTTTGCATGCTAGATAGAAAATGCGTATACTTATACACACTTAAGGTATACACATAAAATCCATAATATTGTAGGGCTTAGCTTGCGTTCCCACTATACACGTGCCACGGCACGACAACGTCAAATTGAACCTACCTAAAATAAAAGTAACATCTATTCTATTATATTTTACAAACAGATAACCTCATGTGAGAGTTCACTTTGCACACAATGGAAATCTCTAAATAATATCACTAATTCACATCCACATGTCGTAAACTGAGCACGTAGAAAGTGACTCCTAAAAAATAAACACCTTGCATGAGTGAGAGTTTGAGCTCTACACAACATACAAAGCTTACATAATTTGATTTTAAAAGAAACAGTGAATCAAATTTTAACAAAACCTTAAATCAATTTTAATCATAAAATTTTAAAACTACTTTGAATTTCAATATCTTTGAATTATAATAAAATTTATTTTTTTGGTCTACTATTGACATGGAATACCTTTTGTGATGAATACTAGTGTAAACAAGGTGCGTTGCCGATATATATACTTTTTTTTTTATCAAAACATTCTTTGATAGAGAAATATTTTTTCCTAAATTTTTTTCAATCAAAAAACTGTGAAAAAAATACATTGCTCGTTTTTGCTAACGTGGTACCATATAATATGCCTGTATAATGTGAGGTCAAATAAAATACGCTCGTATATGACGTATTATGCATTTCTTGTATAATGTATAATGCAACTTAGAGCTCAATGTCACGGGTAAGATAATCTTTGAGGAATTTGGCCATGACTACAACGTCATACTCTAAAGAGCATTGTCCTAAAACCTTGTGCTTTGCCTTCACATGAGGATCCAGCTAAAATGTACAGGGCAAATCCATGCTCAATCAATCAAAAGGTTGACTTGGTGTTTAGGTAGGTGAGTCCTTCTCTGAAGCTGTGGTCATCAACGAGATGGAGCGTCCATGTTGCAGACTTAGGACTCAGTGCATGTTGAACCCTAGTGAGAAAGGGCAGCCATCTCTTCTCTCTCTCTCTCTCTCTCTCTCTCTACCCTCACTAAGTTTCTCTCTCTACTCAAACTACAGTGTGCATAAGAATGAGTGCATGTGAAAGAAACACATGCAACGACACACAATCACCACTCTATCACATCATCGGCAATCATAATTCCCCATGCAGCCTCAAATCGCCATAGAGCCATTTTTGTAAGTGTCAAAATTGGATTCAACAAAGGGCTATCCCAAATAAAATTGTAAATGGGTGTAAGCATGTTAACTTGTCATGCTTTTTGTGCTAGTTATCATGTGGCAACAAGCATATCTTGTAAGCACAATGAGAGTGTAACTTTTCAAACGTGTGGGAATCCATCAGATATTTAAAAATAAGGGGACCACACTGAATCCACTTTCCTGACCATTTACACAGTGTTACTCTGAGGGGAGTGGGGCAGTCAAAATGCATGGAGAGAAGCGGAGTGGGGCAGTCAACATGCATGGAGAGAAGAGGGGCGCAGGGGCCAGAGGTAAGAGAGAACCAAAAACAAAGTCGAGGGCTGAACTTTTTGCTGCTTCTTCTCCGCCCCGAAAAAGGGTGAAGCTCTCTGATTCCCTAGCATCCCCAATGGCAAAGATACAAAGGGGAAGGATGACTCAGGTACTCTCTCTCTCTCTCTCTCTCTCTACCTCATTATGATTTGCGAGGATAGTTGTTGGTGCTGTCTTGGCTGGAGAGTTGTCCCTTGATATCGGCTTTAGCAGTAGGACATCTTGTGAATAGTCACTTGAAATACAATCACTCAAGTCGAAGTCTCGCTCAAGAAGCACAAACCAGTGTTTGATTTGAACCTTCAAAATTGGAAGGAAGTGCTCAATACTGCACTTTCCTACTGTTAACACACTCCTAGCTACATTATTTTTTACCTACCAACAAATAGAAAAATTTGCTAATCTTGTGACATTGGGGGTGTGCAGGATGATTGAAAGCTCCAAAGTTTAGAGTCCCAGTACAGAGAAAGTTCTGTATTGTAGCAGAAGAGTTCAATGATGTTCATGGCCTCTCCCTGGCTGGTGCCAACCCCAAACTAGTGAGGTGGGATCAGATTAGTGATGTGGAGTAGTTCAGTGTTTTCAGAGAGTCAAAGAATCGTAGTCACTGTCGCATTAAATGTAGTTGTTTGCGTAGTGATATGTTCGACCAGGTGATGCAACTGCATTACAAGGTGTACCAGAAGCCCCCAACAAACATGGAGATCAACTCTGCATTTGCCAAGGGGTTTGCAAAAGAATTCAGCCCGGCGGCAATTGCAAGTAGCTCAGCCATGCAATTCAATTGGACTGAATTCGCTGTCCAGCATTTGCAGGACCTCCGAGAGAAAGGGTGCTACGAGGCCCATGTCAAAAAGTGGAGGATGCACAATGTATGTCAAAACATTGAGGAGGTGCAAGCTGAAATGAAGGAGGATACCAAGGAGACACCCATCTCTCGCCACAACACTCACCAGCAGGCTGAAAGCCAATCATTTTTTGGCATTGAGAATTTGTAGCACATAAAGGCTGCCTCTGAAATTCTCAGCAAACAACTACAAGATGCTAAAGAACATCTTCTAATTGCAAAATCAGAGTTTGAAGCTGCGAGGGTTGTCCAAGCAAGCAATGCTAGGTTCACCCCAATTGTGCTTTCTATGAGACAAAAGCTTCACGACACTGAAAATGAATACAGAGGTTACTACAGAGCGACAGCGTGGATGCAAAGAGGGAAATAGAGTGTAAAGTAAAAATAGAGACATTTAAAGAGACATTGGAAGGTTTGGCATTTCCTGATAGTGAGGACACTCTTCCTGCTGACTCAACTTGTAAGTGTGTAAGTGCGTGACTTTTATGCTTCCATCGTATGATTGGAATATGTGCACAACAAACCTATGTACTTACCATGCTCCTCTTTTTTTTGGTGTGTAGATTAATGTGGAGGTTATGGAAGCAAAAGTGAATGCATGGAAGGTCAGCTGCAGCTCCTAATGCACATGAGCAAGATGCTACAAGGCTCCTCCATTCCCACTCCCCTGTGTAATATGGCTATGGGCACTTTTACAGAAAGTATAGAAGGGTATGCGATGGGACGATGATCAACCCGTGTAGTGACTGCAGTTTGCCACTTGAAGTAAAGGGAACCAATGCCATGGTCAAGATGCCCTGTGGGCATTGCTACCACTTTCTTTGCTTTGGAGCTGCATGCTCCTTGTCGAAAAAATGTAGAGATGTGACCTGCCAGCAAAGGATACCACAAGAATGGTGTTGGAAACCCACAGGGCAAAGACATCCAATCACACCAACATCTGGTAAGATTATACAGGGTGTGCTAATTAGCATTGGGTAGGCTAATTAGCATACTGGATATGCTAATTGTAAGGCCCCTCCCTAAACCCTAGAGCCATTCAAAAAGTTTTCGGCCTAGAAAATAATTTTAGAAAAAGTAAGACTGACAAAGAAGTTATACGGACAACTAGACTTTACTCCAGAATGAAAAGACAAGGATATTTCAGATAAGAAATTACGTCATCCCTATATTTTTCCTTTAAGATTAAGATGATTTTATACTTCTTTGTCAAAAGCCGCGTGGAAACTGATCTAGATCGAGAACTAGGAGAAAAAGGGACTAACTTAATTGAAAGGTAAAGTTAAGAGATAAGAACTAAGAAGAAAATTGGGGTCCAATAGCATTTGAGAAGAGAAATGGGGTCCAATATCATTTGAGAAGAGAATTTGGGGTCCAATAGCATTTGAGAAGAGAAATGGGGTCCAATAGCATTTGAGAAGAGAATTTGGGGTCCAATAGGAATAGAGAAGAGAATTGGGGTCCAATAGGATTTGAGAAGAGAATTGGGGTCCAATAGGAATTGAGAAAAGAATACCCACCATTTCCTATGTAAGCACCCCCTCTCCTTTGTATTTGGGGACGCACACATATATTGCTAAGCTACTTGCATACTTGCCATGCTCAAGGCTATGCTTAAGTAAATCAAAGTTTCCATTAAACCTTGCTCTTGCTCTCTCCCTCTCTTGAAGGCCAAACCCTTGAGGGTTTTGTGAAGAAGCTCCTCTCTCCTTCCTCTTCACCATAAATCCCTCTCCTTCCTCCTTGAGCCTCACATCTCTTCAAGAAGGACTTCAACCCCACTTCCCTCTTGTTTAGAGGAGGTAATCTTCATTTCTAGTAGGTTTAATTAAATGTGTTTTAATACTAAGAAGGTTTATGTGCATCATTTTAGGTTAAAGCTTTAATGGTAACCTTAGAATTAGGGTTAACTATTAATGGTAGCTATGCATCATAAAGTTAGTCTTCAAAGGTAGATTTGTACTCATAAGCTAAGATTTAATGGTAACTTTGCACTTAAATGTAAGCTTTAGTGATTACCTTGCATTTTTAGGTTTTAAGCTTTAATGGAAACCTTGCAATTAGGGTAAGTGATAAGAGTATCTATGCATCATAAAGCTAAGCTTCAAAGGTAGATTTGGACTCGTAAGCTAAGTTTCAATGGTAACTTTGCACTTAGATGTAAACTTTAGCGATTACCTTGCATTTTTAGGTTTTAAGCTTTAATGGAAACCTTGCAATTAGAGTTAAGTGATAAGAGTATCTACGCATCATAAAGTTAAGCTTCAAAGGTAGATTTGCACTCGTAAGCTAAGCTTTAATGGTAACTTTGCACTTAGATGTAACATTTAGTGATTACCTTGCATTTTTAGGTTTTAAGCTTTAATGGAAACCTTGTAATTAGGGTTAAGTGATAAGAGTATCTACGCATCATAAAGTTAAGCTTCAAAGGTAGATTTGCACTCGTAAGCTAAGCTTTAATGGTAACTTTTCACTTAGATGTAAGATTTAGTGATTACCTTGCATTTTTAGGTTTTAAGCTGTAATGGAAACCTTGCAATTAGGGTTAAGTGATAAGAGTATTTACGCCTCATAAAGTTAAGCTTCAAACGTAGATTTGCACTTGTAAGCCAAGCTTTAATGGTAACTTTGCACTTAGATGTAAGCTTTAGTGATTACCTTGCATTTTTAGGTTCTAAGATTTAATGGAAACCTCGCAATTAGGGTCAAGTGATAAGAGTACCTATGCATCATAAAGTTAAGCTTCAAGGGTAGATTGCACTCATAAGCTAAGCATTAACACTAGAATGGTAACATGACACTTTTATGTCCTTGGACACTTTTGTGTCCTGTTAAGTGACCATTTTGCTTGAATTATTTGAAGAGTATGAAAATGAATTTCTAGGTGCTATATATCCACAAAGTTGCCTTATGAGCTGAAAAAAACTTAGCATTTTTTTTGGAGTATCGATCTCACCATTAACCTTACTCTTGCACAACATTTTTGAACCTAAATTGTGTGAAAAAACGGGTCTTGTTTTTGGCTTTTTTTCAATTTTTGGCAACTATAACACTCTAGACTTTATGTTTGTGAGGTTTAGATGGCTAGAGGTTAGGCCTTCATAGTTATCAACATGTTTTGATGCTTGTAGGGAGAGCTAAGTGTTAAAATTGAAAGTTATGACCCATTTACAAGAATTGCATAATCCTGTTTTTTGGCCAAAATTAGCACTTTTATGATTTTTTTGGTGGCTTTCTTGATATCCAAATTCAATTTTGATTGTGTAAGTGTAATGTATAACATAAAGCTAATGTTCCTTGAGTTTTGGGGGACCTAATATGCTATATAGCATAGTATATGATGATGGTTGAGTTTTTTGATTGCTGAAGAATACGATACATTTTAGAGTAGCAAGTATAACTTTCTCAATATTGCTAGTTTCTTAGGCCAATTGTGTGTATTTTGTAGGTAGTAACCCTATCTAATCATAGACTACAAACTTGGCTAGATATTGAGTAGTTTCTATGGGTTTCTAGAGGTCATAATGCTAAACCCAAATTTTTCATGTTTGCTGTATTTAACACTTTATCATTGCTCCCAAGGATCCAATTGTAAGAGATCCATTATCCTTTTGACATGCTCCATGGCTCCTTTTGAATCCAAAGGCCCAAAGGGAACTAAGAAAACATGTATATACTATCTGTATTGAGCGTGACTATAGAAACTTTGATAATAGGTCCGCAGAATGGCAAAAATGCAACTTTTTTGTACCTATTTTTTTTTCCCAAAAAACAATTAGTGAGGTAAAAGCAACCATATGTTTTGGTCACCAACCCATTGAAGTTAACGGAGCATTTTATCTCAGGTCCTACAAAAATCCCCACTCTTATTTATATGCAATCAACCGTAAGAAATTGTTGTTTTGGGCAAAATGCACTGGTCCACCAACTTTGGAGGCTTGTAGTGACCAAGGGATGAGAAAAATTACAAGTTTCTCATTTTTTCCATATGTAGTAGTTATTGAACTATAAGCTCATGAAAGGATTTTTCAAAATGAGTGGATCTACTATGGTTTTGGAAATTTTTCCCAAAACCCTGAAAGGACACTTTTATGTCCAGTTAGGTTACCATTCTAGTGTTAAGGGTAACTTTGCACTTAGGTGTAAGCTTTAGTGACTACCTTGTATTTTAGGTTTAAGATTTAATGGAAAGCTCTAAAACTCATAAAATTATAGGATGACCTTCTAGCTTCCTAAAATGGAAAGCTAGGTACCATAAGAAAAGAGTAGTTGTCTAAGCTCGATAGAAGTAGTTCAATTTTTGGTATTGAAGAGTATTTCAAAAGTTTTCAATTTCAAGTTTGTTTGCAAATACGGGATGGGGGAGATAGGGATAACGTCACGGAATTGATCTCTGTGTTGTTTGAACCAAAAACTCTACAAGCTTCCATGGAGATGCCCCATGGATGGCAAAGGATTGCAAAAACAGGGAATCGACAAAACGGGGATTGAACTTAAAAAGTTGTCTTTTCCGAAGAGACATTAACTATCAAACTGCCTATGGCAAAAACTCGCTTGTTTTTTCTAAATAAACTTGGCTGGTAGATAATTAATGAAAGTATGAATTAAGGTTTATAAATGAATGAACCTGAGAATTACCAACTAGGAGTTAAAAGGAATCTCGAGAGGTGATAGGGATAGCCCATTGCAAAGCATAGATTTAACTAGGAGTTTTAAAGATTGTCTGGAAATGACCGGAAACCAAGATGGATCTTCTTGGGGTCAATTTGATTGAAAGGCTGGCCCATTGAGAGGATTCTCTTGGGGAACTTGTCAAATATTGGCCCTTTTCGGCTAGGGCAGCGTAACCGGCAAGTTGTTATACCTAGGTCATTCATGCCCCAGGGATAAGGGATGAATGGGTTTGTTTTATTTTTGCCCGGCCGGGTCAAGTACCCGTGGTATCTTATTGAAAATCGGCCATAATCCGGGTATGGCGTGACGCCAATATTTGTATGGTAAGGTTATACTCACGGAGGATGATGTGAATTTAACTAAGGAAATTTGTTCTACGTTGTTGCTTAAAAAGGAACTGGAAAGGCTAGGAATATAGGGGCTATCCTGTGCATCTGTCACCAGATGGTGCTATACCTCTCGAAATAAAATTCTTAGGAAGGAATGATTTAATTACTTAATGAGCCTTTCCCAAACACCTAATTCTGGAAAATATTGTGAAGATGTTGCTATTTTGATGGCTTGTAACCGATTATCTTGGCTTGAATGGGGAGGTAAGATGAATTGGTTGAAACTAAATGTGTTGCATGATTAGTTAGGAAACTAGTTACAAGCTAGTTATAGCAGATAAAGGAAAGGAAATGAATTAAAAGTTTCTGAATAAAGATCTCGTGGGAACAACCAGATGAATTTCCCTGAACGAGGGTATGCAACAGATTGCATGCTGCTTGTTGTTTGATGATGTCTAATAGACTACTGTCTTCCTGATTTTGTAGTAGTTAAGTACTGTTGGGGTATAGGCGCCTGTGCCTTGCCCGGCCGCCCAGAGCCTGGGCACCCACTGACTTGTATACCTTATACATAGCATAAGTGTATAGGGGGCTGCTCACTCTTTGAGTCTCCCCACCCACATAGTGTGTGTCTCCTTCTCTCTCTCTCTCTCACTCTCTGTCTGTGGTGCTCCCCGATCCCCTTCAATTGGTATCAGAGCTATGGTGACCGCGGAGAGCACGACGGCTTTGAGAGCTTCGAGGCAATAGCTCGCTCGCTCTCGACGGTGGAGTTCGATCGCGGAGTTTCACGGAGAGCGATTTTAGCTTGAGGAGCATTGTCTTTGGAGCTTAGGAGCTTGGTGTGGTCAAGCTTGGTCGAGGAGGCGGTTGCAGCTTCCTTGGTGAGAGGAGATTTTGAGCTCAGTGGAGCTCGTTAGAGAAGTGCTCGGCGGAGGAGAGCTTGACATTCGAGTGCTTGGATGCTGTTGTGGCAGAGCTCTTGTGTTGGAGCTTGCATTGAGAGGACATTGCATCACGCAGAGTGGAGCAGGAGCAGGTTCAAGACTGTGTGCAGCTCCCTATACACTTATGCTATGTATAAGGTATACAAGTCAGTGGGTGCCCAGACTCTGGGCGGCCGGGCAAGGCACAGGCACCTATACCCCAACAACCTCCCACTTAAAGGCGACTGTGCCTTTAAGCAAGGGAACCTAGTCTAAAGACTAAAAAAGGTGAGAGAAAACCGCTCTCAACCGATGCCCACTGGCTGGCTGTGATCGTGTGCATCCGGCTCTACTGATAGACAAACATCCCGCTGCGGAAGCCACACAGAGCTAGCTCCAAGCTCTGCAAATGGTCTATAAGAGCTCATGCACTCTTGCAAGTATCGATCCAATACCTGCAAACCTCTCCTATGCTCTATGCCAAGATCAGTCATCGAACGACTGATCAACCCTGCTGCAAATGCTCCCACTGCAGCTGCTATGTCGGGCCTCGAGATCAACATCTCGTACATAAGGACACCGAACGTTGATGCAACCCTGGCAACCTCTGCCACCTCCAACTCAGAACTCAACTCATGGCAATCCTGTCCCCTATCATAGAGACCATGGCACTCTGACTCCGAGCTCTGGAGTGACTCCTCGTGCCCACCACATATCACATGTGTACCAAGTGTATCCATATGTCCTGAATCTGCATCAAGCTTTGGCATAAGCATATCAAGAAATGACTCCACAATAGTCGACATCTCAACATCCATGTGAGTCATCTCTGTCATCACCTCTGATGACTCATCCTGCTGTGACTCACTAGAGCTGTCCCGCTCTAACTGTGCATCCGTAGACGCAACCTGCACAACAAGGTCACTGCTCTGCACTCCATGCAAAGCATCCTGCAACCCACAAGCAAAAGAGACTCGCCTGCTCTCTCGCTCTCTACCTGGCTGCGTGATCACAGAGACAACACCGTCTCTCGTGTGATCCACATGCAATGGGTAACGTGTACCACTCCTGGCACCTCTCGCAATCACTAGCGAACCCAAATGCATCACAAAATCTCGCTCTCGTAGCGAAATCTGACATCCACAATCTCTTAGCTGACCAATCGAGATCAAACTCATTGTCAAATCTGGTACATAGCGCACATGTCATAACAAGTAAGATGCTCCACTCGGTAATGACAGTCTCACATCTCCTGCACCTGCTATCGCATGCACCGATCCATCGGTCAAACGTACACTGCCAAGCATCCCGCTAGAATAGCTACAAAACCATGCACGATGCGACGTGACATGAAACATAGCATCTGCATCTAGCAACCACTGCGAAGGGAGTGCACTATCCACATGTATAGCATCTCGTGCATAGCTCGAGGTGAAAGTGACATCCCCGTCACTAGTATACTCCGACACTACATGTGCCTCAACTGTCAAAGCAACTGAGTCCATGGCATCACTACATACATCTCTGAGACTGCCATGTCTCCTACGATGTCGCATACGACGAAAACAGCGCCGTCTAACGTGTCCAGAATGACCACAATACCAACATATCACCTGTCGGCGTACTCGTGAATGTACGTGTCTCACACGAGTCCGTGATGAATCAGATCTATCATACATATCATGTAATCTGCGCCAAAGTGCTCTCGAAGTAGTCTCATACATAACAAGAGCATATACAGTTCTGCAAGGTGTAAAGAGAGCGTAGATAGTGCCATCTCCTCTAGCTCGTGCCACTGATCGTCAGACATGTTTGAAGGTCTACCTACATCACCACTCAATGGTCGATGCAACCCTCGCTGTGTCAATGCATCAAGCATACACTCTCTCCATGCCACAAAGTCTGACCCATCAAACACGCGCATCTGTGAGAGGTCACAATCTGATCCATCACCTGTCTCTGTCATGAGCACAATGTAGCAAACTAGAAAGAAAAACCACCTCACTAACAACACCTGAAAACTGTATACCAATATGGCCTGAAACACAATGTAAAACTTGTGAGACACACTCCAAAATAGAGCTCCCGCAATGTCAATACAAGCCTCGCCTGCTCTAGTATCACACTGCAATCTGTGAGCTAATCACCAAGCCCACACTGTGCGGTATCGATGCATACACACGCACAAATCTCCCACCTGCAGAGAACACCGCACACAAATGCTGAGTGCAACCCGCAATCTCTACCTAGATCGCATAAATGATGCGCATAAAACTCCTGGGAAAATTTCGCCAGAGTTTCGTCAGTAAAACGGCCACAAAACCAGTAACCAAACTGACTGCACGCTCAAAACCATGAGCAACCAAAGCGCGTCAAATCACACTCCAAATGCATGCACCAATCTCCACATTTTGCATACATCATTGCAAACACCTGCAAATCTAGTACACAAATATCTGCTCTACCTGTGACTGCCAAAAAACATGCTCGAGGCATACATTGCCGAGCTCAAAATGCAATCACATTAGTCTCCCTGAGCATCAAACCACATAAGGAATACATCGTATCCTCCCACCTGTGAGGAAACTTGCAGCAAATATCACTCTCACATCTGAGAGCAAACCATGTGTGGAATCCTCGACACACAATAAACAACTGCTGCTGCAGAAAATTCAGCGTTCAGAATTTTAAAATTCTGATATGACGAGCGCGTCCGGAGCGTGCCAAAACCCCAAGGTAGACTCCTGGATCATATGTATCCGAGTCCGAGTGTGAAAGCTATGCCAAAAACAGTGTTTTTGGGACCCGAGAGTGCACAAATAAACTTGCTTCTGTACCTGATGTAATTCAAAACATAATTTCAGCAAATAGACATCACCATCGCGTCTGGAGCGTGCCAAAACCCTGACCTAGACTCCTGGATCATGTAGATCTGACTCTGTATGACAGAGCTACGCAAAAAACTGCGTTTTAGAGCCCGAAAATGGCAAAAACGAGCTGCACACAGTCTTGAACCTGCTCCTGCTCCACTCTGCGTGATGCAATGTCCTCTCAATGCAAGCTCCAACACAAGAGCTCTGCCACAACAGCATCCAAGCACTCGAATGTCAAGCTCTCCTCCGCCGAGCACTTCTCTAACGAGCTCCACTGAGCTCAAAAGCTCCTCTCACCAAGGAAGCTGCAACCGCCTCCTCGACCAAGCTTGACCACACCAAGCTCCTAAGCTCCAAAGACAATGCTCCTCAAGCTAAAATCCCTCTCCGTGAAACATGTGGATCACACGAGAGACGGTGTTGTCTCTGTGATCACGCAGCCAGGTAGAGAGCGAGAGAGCAGGCGAGTCTCTTTTGCTTGTGGGTTGCAGGATGCTTTGCATGGAGTGCAGAGCAGTGACCTTGTTGTGCAGGTTGTGTCTACGGATGCACAGTTAGAGCGGGACAGCTCTAGTGAGTCACAGCAGGATGAGTCATCAGAGGTGATGATAGAGATGACTCACATGGATGTTGAGATGTCGACTATTGTGGAGTCATTTCTTGATATGCTTATGCCAGATTGATGCAGATTCAGGACATATGGATACACTTGGTACACATGTGATATGTGGTGGGCACGAGGAGTCACTCCAGAGCTCGGAGTCAGAGTGCCATGGTCTCTATGATAGGGGACAGGATTGCCATGAGTTGAGTTCTGAGTTGGAGGTGGCAGAGGTTGCCAGGGTTGCATCAACGTTCGGTGTCCTTATGTACGAGATGTTGATCTCGAGGCCCGACATAGCAACTGCAGTGGGAGCATTTGCAGCAGGGTTGATCAGTCGTTCGATGACTGATCTCGGCATAGAGCATAGGGGAGGTTTGCAGGTATTGGATCGATACTTGCAAGAGTGCATGAGCTCTTATAGACCATTTGCAGAGCTTGGAGCTAGCTCTGTGTGGCTTCCGCAGCGGGATGTTTGTCTATCACTAAAGCCGGATGCACACGATCATAGCCAGCCAGTGGGAATCGGTTGAGAGAGGTTTTCTCTCACCTTTTTTAGTCTTTAGACTAGGTTCCCTTGCTTAAAGGCACAGTCGCCTTTAAGTGGGAGGTTGTTGGGGTATAGGCGCCTGTGCCTTGCCCGGCCGCCCAGAGTCTGGGCACCCACTGACTTGTATACCTTATACATAGCATAAGTGTATAGGGGGCTGCTCACTCTTTGAGTCTCCCCACCCACATAGTGTGTGTCTCCTTCTCTCTCTCTCTCTCACTCTCTGTCTGTGGTACTCCCCGATCCCCTTCAAGTACTACCTTGGGAAGGGATTTTCATGAAATGGTTCGGTGGGTGGGTGGATCCGGAGGGTCAGATGGGCGGATGTTGATTTAAAACTTTTATGTTAAACGCTAGGACTGCGTGGGATAAAAAATGGGTAATCGGGAACGAGCGAGACCAAGTAGGATTGCAAGATCCCTCTTCTTAGGGGAAAGTGATAACTGCCATGTCTTCTTGTCAGGAAAAAGGGGTTATCGTCATGAACCGAGCGAGAACAAGAAAGCAAGAGCAGATCCTCAAGTTAAAGATCAAGAGAATCAAGACTAAGGACCACGATTTTGGGTGCGGAAAGATGTCAAGGATAGATTGATTATGAGAATCAGATAGAATCATTGAATGAAGGGATGTACCCCCTTGGGTTCGCAATCGAGATAGGCCGGAGTCCTGTCTAAATGTCAGTCCCAAGTGGGAGGGATACCTGCAGATAGATCTACGTCATTCCCTGGAACGGTCTGGAGGACTGAGAGAGATGAGTAGGGTCGAGTCTGGGTATGGCCCTCACATTGGGTTGGTGTTCGAGATAGATTGGAGTCCTGTCTGAGTGTTGGTCCCAAGTGGGAGGGATACTTGCAGATAGATCTACGTCATTCCCTAGAACGATCTGGAGGACTGAGGGAGGTGAGTAGGGTCGAGTCTGGGTATGGCCCTCACAAGTGGTATCAGAGCCTAATTTTGAATCTTGGACCTTGGAATCTAGAATTTTGGATTTAAGATTAATGCATGAGAGAAAAACAACTCACTATAGCACGCAAATTTCAATTATGTTACAAAATGAAGTCTTGATGTTCCAATAAATTATTCAAAAAAATTCAAGATGGCTTGGGATCTGCGAGAAGAAATTCAATGGATTATCTATGAGAGGATGGAAATTGCGATGCTAGAGCGAAGGCTCGCTATGCTGGAACATTTTAGGAAGCTCATAAATGAGAGATTTATGAAGGTTGGAATTTATCAGGATTGGAAGATTACATGGAATGGCAAGGATGGCATTTTTGTTTACATCATTACTATGAAAAAATAAGTACTTATCCACTGAATTGAAGAAATCTTTTTGAGCACAAGAGTTACGGATTTTCCAAGTTTCCTATTGTTAGGACTTCATGAGAATTCAAGATTACTGTAAATCGTACCAAGATAACCTTCAGACAGAATGAATTTTTTTAAAAAAATCAAGTGAAGAATTGGATTGCCAAGTTGTAAGTCATAAGAAAGAATCTTAAGAGTGCAAGTGATGACCAAGTGTTTTTTTTAAGTCTGACCAAAAGTAATCTCTTAACACTAGGTTAGTAATGGGACACTTTTATGTCCTGGCACACTTTTATGTCCTATTAAGTGACCATTTTCCTTGAATTATGTCAAGAGTTTTAAAATGGATTTTGAGGTGCTATATGTCTAGAAAGTTGTCTCTTGAGCTGAAAAAAACTCGACATTTTTTTGGAATATCAATTCCATCTTTAACCTTGTCCTTGCACAACATTTCACAACCTAAACTGTGTGAAAAAATGGGTCCTGTTTTTGGCTTTTTTCAACTTTTTGCAACTATATCACTCTAGAATTTATGTTTGTGAGGTCTGTAATGCTAGAGAACTATCTTTAGTAGTCCTCAACATGTCCTGATGCTTCTAGGGAGAAATAAATGTTAAAGTTGTAAGTTATGACCAAATTACAAAAATGGTCAAATCCTATTTTTTAGTCAATTTTAGCTCTTCTATGATTTTTTTGGTGGCTTTCATGATATCCAAATGCAGTTTTGATTTCCTATGTCGCATATTGTAACATAAAGCTAATATTCCTTGAGTTTTGGAGCACCTAATACCCTATTTTGCATAGTAGACAACGATGGTTGATTTTTTCAATTATAGAAGAAAATGAAACATTCTAGTATATCAAGTATAGCTTTTTCAATATTGTTTGTTTCTTGTGACAACTACATGCATTTTGTAGGTAGTAACCATATCTAGTCATAAGGATCAAATTTGGATAGATATTGAATAGTTTCTATGGGATTCTACAACTCATAAGGTTGAACCCAATTTTTTCATGTTTGTTGTATTTAGCACTTCATCTTTGTCCCCAAGATTCCCCTTGGTAAGAAATGTATTATTGTTTTGACATGCTCCATGGCTCCTTATGAACCTAAAGGACAATAGGAACTAATAAAACATGCATACATTATTTGTATTGAGCGTGGCTATAGAAACTTTGATGATAGGTTTGCAGAATGGTAAAAATTCAACTTTTTTGTACCTATTTTTTTGGCAAAACAAAAAATAATGAGTGAGAAGCAATCATATGTTCTGATCACCAACCCATTGAAGTTAACTAGGGAACTTATCTCAAGTCCTACAAAAATCCCTAAACTTATTTTTATGCAACAAAACGTAAGAAATGATTGTTTTGATGAAAATGTACTGGTCCATCAACTTTGGAGGCTTGGTGTGACCAAAAGATGATAAATTTTACAAGTTTCTTATTTTTTCCATGTGTAGTAGGCCTTGAACTATAACCTTATGAAAGGATTTTACAAAATGAGTGGATCTACTATGGTTTTGGAGGTTTTTTTCAAAACCCTGAAAGGACACTTTTATGTCCTGTTAGGTTACCAACCTAGTGTTAAAGATGGGAAAGTGCAAGAGATAAACTCACAAATTCTGTGGATCATTCAAAGACTTGAGAAGAATAAGAAAGCAAACTTACGAGTTAGCCAAGAAATTTAAAGTGGGAATCTTTACTCAAGAATATTGTAGACGAAAGACCATTTGCACAAATTAAAAGCACACAGTAAAGAGAAGTCATTAAAAACTCATTGGCCATTGAAGAAGAGAGACTAACATTTGAAGAAAAGGAAATACTAGCAATACTCAATTTTTTCAAAAAGGGTTATTTCTTCAATTAAAGCCAAAAAGGATTACAAGGGAGGTAGGAAGTAATTACGAAGAGGCAAGAAAATTTACAACTCATGAAGATCCTCTAATATATGGTCACATAACCAAGTATCACAAGCGCCGCACATGTTAGGACGCTCACCTTCTGGCATGGTTCTATGAGAAACAACTTGAGAAATTTCTCGGGTATGAGATGAGAAAAGAAAAGGATCTCTAAGAGGAAGACTCCAGATGGTATCGAGACAAATCTTAGAATGGGGGATAAACTGCACAAGCAAGAACAACCTTGTGGAGAACCCAGGATCTTGTGTTCTTTTGACGCAGTAGTATCAAGGGCCAAGTCTCAGAGCCTCTGTAACCATAGCAAGTCGAGTATTGTTGCGGAAATGGTCTCTAACCCAGAGAGTCACTCTTGTGAGATGTCGCCATGTCTTCCATATCGTCTGGCCGACACAAGAATTTGGCTGAGGGAAGAGGAGATCTTTGTATCGCTCTAAGAACTGTCTTTTAACTGCCTCATCTGCACTCTGCAAGTGAGAGATGCATACAGGAAGAACCAAGCCTTCTTGCCAAGACGCCATTAGATAAGAAAATGACTAAGTTACAAGAGAGTGAAGATCGCAAAAATAAGAGGATAACAAGTGCTGATAAAGAATAGATTACCAACAGCTTATAAAGAAGAAGTAGCGTATCGAAGAAGCCACAAACGCGATGACTTATTCAAGAAGATGGCTTATTAAGAAATATTTTCCATGACTTCAATATTATTAGAAAATTCATGGGAATGAAGAAGTGTAAGAGAGAAGTCAAGTTGCAAGCGTTAACAAGAATTTAAGTTGCAAGACGTATCCAAGAAGCTTCATCAATTACATATTTTATTTGAGTTGAGGACAATTCTTTCTTTTTTTGTTGGGGAGAGATACTTCCTTCAATAGACTCAAAGACCTCTTGACCAGCAGGCCCCTCCTCATCAACCTTGAATAAATTGACTCCTTAGCTCTTCTTTACCCAAGGAAGTTCAACAACAAATTTAGGTAGACCCCTATTTTAGACCTCTTCTGCAAGAGATTCAAGCTCAAAACCAGAGGGAACACTTAACTGACTAAACCTTAACGGATGGTCTTTCTTTACTACCTGGAAAGCTTCAGCCCCTAGATATTCCTCAGATGAAGTGGGAATGTCTGAGTATGGACTTTGTCACTCGTCTTCCAAAGACAACTAGAAACTATGATTCTATTTTTGTCATAGTAGATAAGCTCTCTAGTGACTCATCTATTTCCAGTCAAGCAAACAACCACCACCATCGACATAACCCAAGTATTTGTCAAAGAGGTAGTAAGATTACATGGAATCCCTACAAGAATCATCATTGATTGGGATGCCAAATATACTTCTAAGTTTTAGCAAGCCATGTTTCAATCTCTGGGTACCCAACTGAATCTCAACTCGCTTATCATCCGGAGACTGATGGTCAAACTAAGCGAGTGAATCAAGTCATTGAAGATATTCTTTGAGCATACTCAAACCAACAGCCCCAGCAATGGATCAAGTTTCTTCCCCTAGTTGAGTTTTCTTATAACTCTTCTCACCATCGTAGCCTCAGAATGTCACCCTTTAAAGCCTTGGTCATGAATATTTAGTCCCTCTTTGATTAGCTGACCCAGATTTTCGTGTTCCTGCCGCTAAGTCTACCCTAGAAGAGATAGATCATCAACTTCTAGTCATTAGAGATAACCTGAAGAGAGCTAGTGATAGGCAGAAGAGCTACGCTGATCTTCACGGCTCCACTAAAAGCTGTAGCAAAGAGGAATAAGTTCTCCTCAGAGTCAAACCCAAATGCAGCTCCTTTAAGCTAGGGAAATTCCGTAAGCTTGCATTCAGATATTGTGGACCATTTGGAATCAAATCAATATCTCACTTTTGTCCAAATCCTTGATCATATTTTTGGTTGGTTCTTCGGAACAACTTATAATTATTCTTCAAAATATCGATGGCACTTTTGATGTAACTTTTTTATGGAATTCAAGCATCTCTGGTTAGTCAATTCTTTTGAGATTCAAATCGTCTATGGTGTTTTACAAGTCTAATTGTTATGATACGTGAAATATCTGTGTAACATTTAATGGCCTAAAAACTTGTGTGTAGTGAAAATTAGCATGAACATAGTGGGCATTTCATTAGAATAGATTCCTAATGAGAATTACAAGAGTGCTTGGTTGGAGAGAACAACAAAAAACATAACACCTAGCTAGATAGCATGAACAATACTTTCAAAAGAGAGAGAAATTAAGCTATTGACAATAGTTGAGGACCGGATTTGCATGGAGCCGGTCCCCCCTCCAAAAGGCTTTGTATTATGGTTTCTCCCATGAAGAGAGACATTGTACAATACAATTCTTTGTGTTCCTTCAAGACTAGCTAGTGCAATGAAGATGAAAGCTTCATGCACTAAGCAAAACACTTAGCAAACACAACATCAATTATCCCTGGTCTCAGACCCAAGACCTCACACACCTTCGAAGATGGTGAGAGCTAGCATGGTATGAGAGTAGATTGAGAGGAAGAAGGAGTATCTTACGAGAAAGATGTACATCTCCTCACATAATCACTCATATTATCATAGCTTAGCTTAGTGATTAGATTGGTAGAGGATATGAGCATGCATTGAAGCTTGGCTCTTGGTTGGATTTGAATCCACATGCCAAGAGTATATCGATGTAGGCTTCTATCTCACAAGCTTGGAGTAGGTGATGAGCTCTCCATTAAATCTTGGGAAGAGATAGTCTTCTCTTTATTCACACATGAGATTGTGTGAGTGTGTGTGTGATAATGCCTTGCAAAAATCAGCCCCCTCTCTCTCTTGGGTGAGCCCTCTTGCTATTTGCTCTTGCTATTCTCCTCTTGGACCTCCCCAAGGCTAGCCTATCACAATTAAGCAGCATAAGTGATAGCCTTCTGACATGTGTCCCCCTTTCCCCTTTTGTAAGAGATTTAGGTAATTTAATAATTAAACTAAACTCTCATTGGACCCCTTTGCCTCCTGACCAATAGGAATCAGGCAAGCCATTGGGCTGCTGAATGCTCATTGGACCCCTTGGGAGACTGTCCAATAGTCTTCTAGGATACTTAATTTTCAGAATGCATCTATGGAAACAACATTGACTGGGGCATCGGAAAGTTTTGGAGCAGGGATAATAGATGGAACAACATGTGAAGGTATGCTAGCTAGCATACATATTGTGTTAACCAGCACACTTGTTATGTTGAATAGCATAGCCAACACACTAGCATAAAAGGTGTTAAAGTAGCATATATATTGTGCTAACCAGTGTAGTCCTCAAGATCACTAGGCATGCTAACTAGCAGAAGATTTATGCTGAACACCATACCCACCATACAGGAATGCTAACTAGCATATACCATAAACCAGCTTACCCATTATGCTAGTTAGCATACTACGAAAGGTAGCTAGCATACTCATTGTGTCAAAGAACATTCTGAGCATACTAGTTATCATAATAGGTATGCTAACTAGCATAAAGGGTGTTATAGTATCTTACATATTGTGCTAGATAGCATACTTATCATGCTAAACAGCATACCAAGCATACTAGGAGTGAGACTATGCTAACTAGCACACATGATAGGTGGCATACATAGCATAACATATTATGATAACTAGCATGCTCTGTATGCTAGGTAGATTACTAACATGCTAGAATGCATAAGTTATGGCGCAAGTATGTCATTGATCACCTAACACTCATCTAGGAGGTGCACAGGGTGTTTTATGTAGCTTTTCCTTCCCACTCTCTTTCGACAAACATCCTTCTTGTTGGGTGAAACACGAGTCTCCTCTATCCAAAATGTGTAGACCAATTCCTTAATTTCATCTGTGATAGGGCTATGACAGTGTTGCTTGTGACATCCAGCCAATGAAAACAGTCGAGCATTGACACCAGACTTCACCTGCCGTGATTTTTCTTTAAACAAGCTACGACGGTCGACTTTTGGGACCCTGGAGAATTTGGCAATAGGCATCTTTTACTTTGAATTTATCATCATCTGCAATGCTGCATTCTTCAAAAACAGCTCCTCGTTAGAAGCTGGCTGCTTGACGATAGCTAGTGTGTTGCGGACATTGGAGACAATTGCACTCTGCACAACAGCCTCCTCCTCTAAAGACTGATCATGCATGGATTGCTCGAACAAGCGGATGTTGAGCAACAAGATTCCAGATTTCACACTTTGCTTCTTTGTTGAGACCTTCAGTTCTGCTCTTGAAAGCGTTCACAATCTCAAAGGAGATTTTCCTTTTCTCCTCATCGTCAACGGCATGATGTCCTCGTTTAGTTGTCATCTATCGGTGCTCTAGCTATTTACGCTTTCTTTCTGTCTCATATTTCCTAATAATAGAAAGAGTTGGATGCTGGTAGTTGTGATTCATTCCGGCCTGTAATGTCTCTCTTCTGTAATGGCTCCCTTCTGCCTCCATTTCTAGTGGCAATAATGTTGTCTGCTGGTTTTCCATATCTGCAAGTCTGCTAAGCTTTGACAACTCAACTTCAAGGCAAGAAGCAATGCGAGAGAGAGAGATAGATAGATAGATAGATTTTATTATCGTCCTCGGAGGTCAAATATGACCTATGGGACCAAAGTTACATGTGATGTAGTATGTGTATGGCTGATGAGTGACTCTCGATGCTCCAAAATTGTAGTGATGAGAGTCGCAATGGAGAGCCCACACTTTGGCTGGGAGAGGAAAGTGTGTAGGTCTAAGTTATGGCTGAAAATGTGAGAGAAGCAAGTTCGGATGTGATCAAAATCTGAGCACTCTAGTAGTGTGTGGTACTCAGACTCTCGAACTTGCAGTGAGCATAATGTGCACAATCGATTTGACTCTTCTCCATTGCCCCAACGCCCTATCTCGCATCGAAGGAAATGGGAGCTAAGCCGAATTGCTGCGATAGTGCGTATCGCGGACAAGGGAATAGGCTCAAGCATGTAAGTGTGAGTACGGTTTCCTCTCTCAGCGAAGAACATGGTTTTGTAGTTGGGGGCAATATAGGTGGTGTAATGTATGAAGCGTGACCCACCGGATTTCTCCCAAGCCGTAATACATTGACGTTGTAGAAAAGCTTCATTCACTTGAGAGTCAATTGAAGCATCATGTAGCAAGTGTAATGCATCCCATCTCCCAAACCACTTCTTTATGTCTTGCATCCATCCCGTGCTCAAGATCTTGCTTTTATGCGTCTTTTGAACTTTTTTGCTTGCTTCCCATGCAATTGTAGGAAGTCGATGTGAGGGGTTTTGACGCATCTTTATCATGTACTCCACAACCCTTTCCATGCCCATAACCTCAATTGGAAGGGATCCCGACTCAAGAAGTAGGAGCATATATGGTGTTTGTGTCTTAACTTGGAGAAAGTTTGTAAGAAAACGCTTTTGGACATTCTCAAACTCTTTCCAAGTAGACTTTGAGATGCTCCCGCCCCACACTTCAACTCCATAAAGAAGAATCGATGTCACCAATGCATCAAAAAGATACTTCTTGAGAACCCAATACTTGATGTTTCCCGCATTACACATGTTCTCAAATGCATAATATGCTCTCTTTCCCACTTCCAAACGACGCATAGCACATTCATGCCACTTGTGATTGGATGGAACCTCAAGGCCAAGGTACTTAAAGCTCTCAACAACTTCAAGTGTCTCGTTGTTGTACACAATGCATGGCTTCTCCTTATGGTTGGTTTTCACAAGCATAACCTTTGTTTTGGATTCATTTACAATCAGCCCACTATGCAAGCAAAAGTTCTCAAGGACAACCATAAGCTTTTGTGCATCTTCTAAAGTGTGTGCTAGAAGCACTACATCATCCGCATACAACAAAAGCATGATTACCGCATTGCAAATAGTGACCTCTTCAATGCCTTCTTCTTGCATAAAGTCAAGTACCATTTGTTCCAATTGATCGATGCATAGACCAAAGAGAGTTGGTGACAATGGACATCCTTGTTTAACCCCAATAGTGCTTACAAAAATTTCTGAAATTTCTCTTCCCATGCGCAATTGACAAATCACCTTCTCATAGATTCGAGAAACTGCAAGCATAAACTCACTTGGCACTTGGAGTTCTTCCATCCTTCTCCACAAATTGTTACGTGGAATCATATCAAAGGCTTTCTTAAAGTCCACAAAACAACAATACAATCGCTTGCCTTTCAACCGACTTTCCTCCATGAGAACACGAAGAGTGACAAGATGATCAATGGTGCTATGGCATCGACGAAAACCCGCTTGTCCCTTTGCGCGCTTGTCATTCTCTTCAGCCCAATCACTCAATTTCATTTCCATTATGCACCCAAACAACTTTGCCATAAGAGACCCGATCATTATAGTCCGGTAGTTGCTTACATTCTTTACATCCCCTCCTTTATGCAAAGGCTTAACCCAATTAGTACTCCAATCATAAGGCATACCATGTTGAAGTGCAAGGTTGAACATATCACACATCCACTCATGGGTAAAATCTCCCGTCCATTTGATCATCTCCGGCTTGATACCTTGAAGATCTCCCGCTTTGCGAGTGGCCAACTTTTCAAGCCCACCGCATACATCCTCAATAGTAAAAAAAGACGGCATACATGGGAGTGAACCATAAAATGGCATTTTTTCAGTATTTTCTTGCTCATATAATTGCCTACAATGTGTGTACATATCCACTAGACTCAAGTTACCAAAATTCTCAATCCGCTTGCCTCTCAAGTTTCTCCAAAATCTTCCACATGCATGTGTCTTTTCTTGGACTTGAAATTCTTGGACTTGAAATTCTTGTTGCTTTACTTCCCATCTTCTTCTCTTCTTTTGAATCAATGCCTTGTATGTATGCAAATGACTTTGATAGTTGTCTTTGTCCATAGTTGCATCAAGCTTTATCAAGGACTTTCGAGCATTTTGACATTCTTTATCAAACCACCTTTTGCGTGATCTATCTTTGTTGATACCATGGAGATGCTTTATGGCAAAGCATTCTTCCGCACAAGAACAAATAGCTTTTTTGAAAGCTTCCCATTTAGTTTCCAATGGTGCATCACATTGAAGCTTTGTCATCCATAATTTTTGCTCAACCATTTCAATGTACATTGGTGCCCGTTTGAAATCCATACATAGTGATAACTTCTCTTTCCTTTGGCTAAGATTATCATGCTTAGTTGCTTCTCCACATGAAAGGTCAATACATAAGGTGCGATGGTCGGATTCCGGGGTCCATTGACCAAACATAAAACTCTTTATGCGATACATGATGGCTTTAGAGAGTAGCATATAGTCAATCACACTATCCCCATTATGTCTTCTACATGTAAATCCATTGGTTCCACTCCACAAAGATACACCATTGGCAATGAGCATACGCGTGCTATTACACATGTGTAAAAGTAACTTTCCATAGTGATCCGGCTCTTTCTCATCCATTGAAGTACGATCATACAAGTGAACTTCCTCCAACTCCCTTGAAATGTATGGCATATCAAATTGTTGAGTATCATGTTGCAATGTTTTTGTGCGAGCATTCATATCCCCAAATACAATAACATCACCTTCACCTTTGAAATAAGCAATGTCCTCTTCCAAATCAGAAAATGGTTGATCTCTATCCATGCAAGCATAAAAGGGAGAATCATGATGAGGAATGTAGCAACCGGCTACAAAAATGGGTGCTCTTTTTGGTGTCATAATTTTCAGCCATACATAACGTTTGTACTTGTCATCTTTCACAATTGATACAAAATCTTCCAATCCTTTCTTAACCATACATGCTAACCCTCCTTGTCCTCTTCGTTGCTTGAGATTCTTTGACCACATCAATGAATGTACATTGTAATCCTCCAAGCCGTCAATCCTTTGTGTATCATGCTCCCAAGTTTCAGCAAGAAGTACAACATCGGCTTTGCTTGTTAGTTCATGAATGCCAACCCCCGCATTCCATGGGTATCCATTACAATTCCAAAGCATATTTTCAATTGTAACTCGGTCTCATAGGTCACGCATCCCTATTTGCTTGAGAGACTTGCCTCCTCCTTGGGCACATTTTCTTCATGAGAGATCTCCTTGTTTTTATTATTCTTTTCCTCATATGCCTTGCGACGCATATTTTGTTGTTTAATAGTGCGATCTTCCCATACAAAACATTTTGTATCCCTCAAATAGATCCAACTATTATCAAGGATAATCACTTTCCACAATGGTTGTGGATCTTGTTGAAGAAGAAGAACCCTTGCGAGTGCCGGAAGACATTGTATGTAAAATAGGAGATGAGAATCAATTTTGTTGAACCTGTTCACTTCGAAAATGCTGCTACAGAAACGCCTTCCACAACTCTGAAAATTTCTGTCTTTACATCAATGCGTAGAGGACTTCGTGCTCTTCGATTGAGGCTATAGATCACCCAAATTGGAGTTCGGATGAAGAAGTTATGATCAAAAGAGCGGACTGCTGTCTACTAGGTCAAAAAACGGCTGCACTGAGAGGGAGAGAGAGAGAGAGAGAGAGAGGGAGGGAGGGAGGGAGTGGGAGGGAGGGAGGGAGGGAGGGAGTAGGAACAAGGCAGACTGTAAGTTGGTCTGAGAGTGAGACAGAGAGGGAGTCTGCACCAGAGAGAGAGAGAGAGAGAGAGAGAGAGAGAGAGAGAGGGAGGGAGAGAGGGAGGGAGGGAGTAGGAACAGGGCAAATTGTAAAATGGTCTGAAAGTGAGACAGAGAGGAAGTCTGTGCCACACACACACAGAGAGAGAGAGAGAGAGAGAGAGAGAGAGAGAGAGAGAGAACAGAGGCCACATCGCATGTCGTCGTCATAACTGAAAACAGAGGCCACACCCCATATGGGAGGGAACAAATGATATATCTTATGGTTATTTTGCTCTTTGGTTTTGAATAGATGCTAACAAGAACCTCTTACTAGCATTGTCGGGGACACCAAAAAGCATGACAATTTAACATGCTTATACCCAAATGGTGAGGTAGCCGTATAGACGATATCTAAAACATAGAAGAGATAGAAGGGGAAGAGAGGGGGGGGAGGGGGGAGGGAGGGTGCCCATGACAAACATGTTCTTGTTGCTATATATGTGGCAACCTTTGACTTAAACATGTCCAGGTGTTGCCCGCTTCTTTGCACATGTTGTTGCTTCCCAGTGACATCTTCGTCTCCATGTTGCTTACCTACTCATGATCATAGGATCCTTAGAAACCACTAATGAATCTACTGATAGTACCTACTGCATATACAAGCTCATTTTCTTTTGAAAAAAGAGACACAGTATGGTTAGTTACCAAAGCTTGTGAGATTGTGTTCAAGGCCTTCCTTCGAAGTCACCCACCATGTGACCAGTAGTCTATATGATCAAGGGAGTTACAATTACAATGTGAGGATTACGGAGGAGGCAACCATCCAAGGACATCTTGCTTGATTTTTCAAATAAGTGTATGGCAATGAGCACAATTGCTACTAAAAACTTTGATGGTTGTAAAAAATGAAGCAGCAATATTTGATTCAACAAGCTATCACATACGTTCATAAGATGCATGATTTGTTATTTGGCATTCAAGCAATTGACTGGTTATTTTGGTCTACCCATGCGCAAAATTAATATGGTCTACACATTCTTTTGCAAAAGACTTTGCTTAATTCTAATGAATCCTAGCAACACATTGAATTATACATGCTCGCAACATGATACCTAATCTGAAGCTCCATAGGCTCCAATGGAGAATATTAAACAAAGATTATTTTTGGAACGGCCTTGATTCATCCAAACATCAACCCATGTTTTTCTCTATCATCTCATCAATCCTTGTTTTCATTGTACAATGAAAATAGTTTTGAGAGAATTAAGATGTGTCCTTTTCATTGGAGGGCCTCGTGATTTTATCACTTGTTTAATTGAAACTAGTCTTGCTTGGTAGGCCTTGCTATATAACATCTATAGAATATAACAGGACTTATGCAAATTTAGATTTAGCATATGGCACTAAAGGGAACAAGAGAATGACTAATTTGGCAAGGGCGGAACTCTGTTAAAAGGATATACATTTGATAAATGCTATAATGTTTATGGGAGGAGACAAAGTTAAGTGCATCTATTACTAGAGATTATAGGGATAGTTTCAACTGAGATTATATCCAAGCAAGGTTGTACTACTATGTCTATTGATGAATTTTTTTTCTAGTATATGTGCTACATGTAGATTCTTGCAAACGAAAAGTATTTCAATAGGAAATGGTTGGTAGTGCAGAACGCGGCTCGCATTTTTGAAGGTGGATGCTGACTGTGTTTTGTCTTTCTTATTTTGTATTTATTCTCGATACAATGAATGAGAACAGTGATACATGTAACTTCACCTTCTCTGTTCTATGTTATGGAATCGACAATGCATGTTGCACCGTTTGGCGCATCGATTGTCAAGTCGATGTTTTCAGTGATCATGCAGCACATGCCAATCGCAATCCAGTCCAACTCATTGAAATTAGGGTCTAGGAGTCACTACTAAAGGAAATTTATGTTACCCGAATTTGTCTTCATTTCAACTTTTGTAATGTCAGTTTGAGTTTACAACTTATTCAAGGCAAGGTTGTTATAGTGTTGGACGTCTGATCTATGAGTACGAATTATCATCGTAGAGTTGTTGATGTAGTCATGCACATGTGCTTCATCTATAATACATGCATCCAAGATACAATTGATCTCATCCACTATTGGATTTCTTTCAAAAATAATGGTTAAGAACTGAATCAATTCAAGGTATGTTGCATGTCTTACAGAGCATGACATCTTGTACAAAGTTTCATGTAGCCAGTGGACCAAGCTTGTGATATGGCATGTGTTACAAAGCTCTCGTGCGTGACTACAAACTAGGGATAGTTGGGCAAGATCATCGAGCAAGAGAAAACATTTGTTGTTGAAGGGATCTGTCAATGTACTGCTTGTTATGTTGACATTTTGTCTTAAAATAAGGTCAAAAGTCGTTTGGGTTAACATGGATATTTCGTCTATAATTATAATATCTGCCTCTTTTATGTCCAAATATCACTCATCAGTTTCATGAATGGAGAGGGGATATTATTGACTCGTGGTTGGTACTTGAACTCGCAGTGGACCGTAGGTGCAATGCTGCTAAGTCTTGTTGCTATTGCTTTGATGGTAGAGCGCCCAACAATAATACAAAAGGGAGGGCATCATGAGTGTCTATTTCATTTGTCTATCAACCTTGTTTATCGCTATATATGTGAGGTACGCCACCATGCAGAAGGGACATATTTCTAGATTGTGAGCAAAGATGTCACATTTCATTCTCCAATTTTTTATACAATGTAGTAATCTCAAACCATGACCTAGTATATGGATGATAAGCTTGTTTCAACGTGAGTGCAGTTTGCTCCCTAGCTTATTGATGCTTGGACTATTATCTTCTAGGTCTTGAGAACTCATACTGATACCTAGTACTGGAGAGACAAGGACATATAAAGTATGGCATCAATTATTTAGACACCTAGTATGGTATCACTTATTTAGAGCTAAAGTAAAGATGCTCAAGGTGAATTCATTGTTGCAATACACCACATGCATTCACTACTTGTGTATTCACTACTATAGTACATCACATGCATTGGCTAGAAATTGTATTCAAAGAGTTGTGTGTGTAACTAAAATGTGCAGATGTTGATTGACATAGAGTGTATAGATCAAAAAACAAGATCCAAATAAAGCAAAGCAAAGGATGTAATGCGTAAAATTCTAAAACAAGCAAATAGAAAAAGCATAAATGAACTGCAGCAATAAATGAGGTGCTTTACTGACTTGCAATGTTCTACTGATGCTTTTTTATTGTCCAATCTACAGGCCGATACTCGAGTCAAGCTATAAAAAAACAATGTGAATAGTTAAACATATAATCTTGCAATGAAACTTAACATAATGAAAGTGCAAAGTATATAGTGCACGTCATACAGAGGTACCATACAAAAGTATGGTGGAGAGCTGGCACTATGGTCTCTCCAAAAAATTATAAGCAACGAAAGACATGCCCTACCTTGTAGCGTTCAAGTGTTGCCCAAAGCAAACGCATGCACATGGACAATTGGATGAAAATAACGGACCTTGTACTCTTGTTGAGCTGGAGTCATGCTTGTGAAATTGGAACGAGTGGTGTTGTGAATATATGTCCTCCGTGCCATACACAAAACACACAGTGTAGATTTATGTTCTATGTCCTCTTATCAATATAACCTTGTTTCTCTCTCTCTCTCTCTCTCTCTCTCTCTCTCTCTCTCTCTCTCTCTCTCTCTCTCTCTCTCTCTCTTGTAAGCTGATTTGATAAGCAATTATCTCTTCTTGTCTCATTACAGACTAACCCGCGTTATGTATCGTGCTTCCTAACTGCACACGATAGCTTGAGGTTGATATCCCCATAGTAGAAGGAACTATATTTAGTCCTCTCATCAATAATCCAAACGTGCATCTGGAAAACTACTATTATGTGATGCTCATGGACATTAGTATGAGTGGCGTCCCGCCTGATATCATTCACCTTCAAAACAGAGACAAAAAGTGGCGGGGATGTTGTCATATTTAGCAATTGAATTCTAGAGAGGCTACTCTCATCACAAACTCTCATAGCCAGAGGTCATGCACCTTCCCAACTAGACCGCACATAAGCTCCGCCACGGAATTGTGGTTATTGGAAAGAAGAGATCTTCAACGTAGTAATTGCTGGGCGTTCAACTCCACACCACCAGCATTCCCTGCTTTGTTATGCAGTTGGTGAAGAGCAATGTTGTAGTATATTGTTTTTTCTAATCTCAACTGCACCTCGCATGGGCTACCTCTTGCATGCGGTTTAGCAAGAGAATCTCTTTACATGCCGCAATATTGTCCATATTGTCTGTAAAATTGTTGCTATCCCACCCAATTGTTGAATGGCTAGCAGTGAACTACTGCTGGAGGCTAATAGGTGCTAACATATTGGTATAGAAATACCGTTATTCTGCAATTTTTGTTCTTCAGCTTCTTCAGCATCAAATCTCTTTGTGTGGAAGAAAGATTTAGCTTCTGCATATGCTCTTTGACTATTCTTTTGACCTTGGTCGGCAGTATAGGCACCTACATGGTTGACTACTTGTCTTTCGCTGCAAGGTTGTTGCGTCTCCCTGGAGGTACACGTTAACCAACTCCCATGGACACCATACTTTGTGCTGATTTGGTCATGAGAGATGTTCTTGTTTGTCTATAGATCGTTCCAAAATGCTTGCCTCATCAAATTTTTAGATAGGCTATCAACATAGGTGGACGAGGAGTGCAATTGAAGCCAGTGTCTCATCAAACCATGGCTTGCACTAGTGGAAATATTCCCTAATGCCTTTCCCTCTACATTGAGCTGTGTGCCACTAACACTACAAGTTTTAGACTTTTTCTCAACTTGAGGAAAAGGGCACTTTTTTACCCATTTTTCTACTGTCAACCAGAAAAAGTATGACGAGTGTAGATTTTCTTTTTCTCTAATTTTCCTATGCATAATTTTTATTACCATTAACTCAACCAATGGACCAAAGGTAAAATATTTGCACGTGAATCTATGTAAAAAGACATCTATAATGTTTGTACCTAAAAATATCTCACCCAATGAGCATCGATAGTGCTCAATTTTTTGATATATATGCTCGGGGGGTTCACTATTTAGTACCCCCTTGTATAATGTGCATTCGTGGGATATTAAAAAAACCACTCTTTTAACATGTCCAAATGAGTAAAATGACCCTTTATTTTAGGAATTTTTTTCCAAAAAGGAATATAAAAATCCCTTCTTTTAATGTATATATGTTAAATTGCCTAAATTTTTGCATTTTAAAACACCTCCTTTTGAACTCGCGTTATACATTAACATGATTACATAGTGCACCCCCTGAGTATATATGCTAGAGCGGTTACTACAGTCGCTATCATGTACGTACCTATCGGAGGAATCATGGCCCTTGATGTGGTGCCTTTGTGTGCTTTCCCACTTGATAAGATGATTAGTTGGTTTGAAAATTTACATATTCCAAGTGTTTCATGGTGGCACAGTCATCTCACCTATAAAAAGTGATGCGATCAAAAAATCTCAAAAAATAGCAGCTAATAGGCACCATTGCAGACACGGATTTCATTGGCGTGATCATGATTGTGTGATTACGTTAATAACTCTAGTGACTACACAAAAAAACGCATGATCACGTTAATTGTTAACGTGACTTTGATGATGACTTGCAAAAACCCATAGAGCAGGGTAGCCGGTCGGGCAAAATAATATTCCTTGCGGGTCTCGTCCGGGTTTTTTTATTTTCCTGTTAGGCCCACTGGGTAAAAGGCGTGGCCCAGTGGGCCCGTCGGGAAAATAAAAAACCCCGGCGGACGTAATTATATAAAGTAAACAACGGGCTTACCATGGTGCTTTGACTAGGAAAATCCCTTGGGAGTGTATCCGAGTGTCAGGTATTGTCATCTCCTAAGATTACAGAGTCAGAGGTCCTTTTTTTTTGGGCTGAATGTGATTCTTAATTCGGTAACCACTTCTAGAAATATTTAATTCCTTTACTGAACATAAAGGTACAAAACCAAAACAATTGAAAATTTAGAGAGTCATGCTCATTGTGACGAAGCCATTGGTCTAAATGAGGGTTGTAATTGATTTAAGAAGATGAGCATATGTAAATGATGAGTCGATAGTCAAGGGTTGGATGTTTTGTACTAGTGTACTGGGCATATAAAGATGCTTGAAGTCTTGCATTTTTCACCATTATAGATTTGATTTGATACACATTGTCACTGCACAATATAAGAGCTATAATTTTTAATTGGGTGAAAATAGATTTTATATATTGAATTGGTTGCATAAGGGGGCTACAATCCTTGACTGGGTACAAGTAGTCCTCAATTGTGTGATTATATTGAATCTTTCGTTGTGTTATTTCATGCATTGACCAATATAGAGAGTGCATTATGTATTATGAAATATTATTAGTGTATGACATGACCAATCACATATTTTATTGCTTTCATGTGTTTTTTTGCAAACAAATGACACCATTCAGTGTAGAAGTTGATTATTCTTTGTAACACATTAGGAAGAGGATGGGGTCTAGGAGGGCCTCTTTATTTTCCATGAGCTTATGGAGGTGATTAACATTTTAACAAATAGATGTATTCCATGTGTGCAAGAATGGTGGGTGTGTAAGAGATGTGTAAGAGTAGTTAAAGCATGCACTTTTCCTCCAAAAAAGGAGGTGGACAATTTTACGATTTTCGGCCTTCCATAACTTCCACACATGATCTTTAATTTGGCGAAGATCGTAGATCTGTAATCCATGCGTTGTGAGAGAAGATTGTAGATCTTTAATCCATATGTCGAGATCTTTCCATAGATATGCTACATGATATGGTTTTACCCGCTAGATTTCAAATTCCATTTTGGGGAAAAAATTTGAATTCAAGTAAAGTAGTTGTTTTTCCTGTTTGAATTCAAAAGCTCTCCTTTGATTACTTTCTTAATACTAAAGGTTTGACTTCCTTAAACTTCCAAATAAAGAGGCCCTCCTAGACCCCATTCGCTTCCTAATGATTTGAAATTAGATGCTTATGTGCATGTGGCGTCTGAACACTCCGTGAGCGAATGGCAAGCGGCACATCATGTCCCCCAAGGTGCCCCCATTGTAGTATAGAAATATTGTGATCTAGGGAGCTTTGGTTGTAAAGCCAATGCATCTTACAATGCAGGAGTGAAGCGTTTTCATTCCTTGCTCTGTCTGGAAGGTGTCAGACTTCACCCCACTCCCTCCCTTGTAGGATTTCCCACATATGTAATGTGGTCTAAAAAGAAAGAGATTCCTTTGATGGTGTACAATGTGCACACACCAAAAGAGCCTACTCCAACAATTGTACCTTCTACCAAGACCTCGTGGAGAATGCCAATTAGATGAGGGCACTTGGCATTCAAAGTCATGCACATGATTGTGCCGGTGCCACTGGCATCTGATCGGCCACCTACAGCTGCTTGCGCATCTTGGGCCATATTCAATCTCTTGGTAAGGAAGCTTGGTCCTGAGCTTTCACATGCCTCATCTTGACCTTCAGCTGCTCCCATAATTTATCCCAGAGCTCTAATTTTGTCATATTGCAGGCAAGAGGGATATCTTTCTTTAAGTCTCTGCAACAGACTTTCATATTGTCCAACACTATCCTAACCTTATGGTGGGGTCAAATTCTTGAGATCCCTGCTGGAATTAGCAACTCATATTGGCCTTCACCTCGCAGCCTACGTTTTGTGTTCTCTCATATAGCGCTAGTGAGGTCTTTGATGAAGACGTGGTTTTCACTACTCTGTTGTATGCAACCATCAGCTGCTCCCATAATTTATCCCCGAGCTCTAATTTTGTCATATTGCAGGCAAGAGGGATCGATATCTTTCTTTAAGTCTCTGCAACAGACTTTCATATTGTCCAACACTATCCTAACCTTATGGTGGGGTCAAATTCTTGAGATCCCTGCTGGAATTAGAAACTCATATTGGCCTTCACCTCGCAGCCTACGTTTTGTGTTCTCTCATATAGCGCTAGTGAAATCTTTGATGAAGACGCCGCTTTCACTAATCTGTTGTATGCGACCATCTACACATGATGATATTGCCAAAATACACTCGTTACAAATGGCACACATAATAATAATGTTTTGATCTACCATAATTTAGCCACCGGACAATAAAACTCAGCATATCAAATACAAATTTATGGCTGCACACTGTACTAACACTCTCACACTAGTTCAGACAAACCATAACCGTGACTTGAAGACTTTAAGAAATGTCACGAATATTTGATAAACATTGGAAACAATTTTCACTTTAAAATTCAATGTTTACATGTGAAATGCAGAGCAAACAAGTAGTTTATAGGAACTCCATACAGATCAAACAATACATGTTAAAAGGTTGAAACATTTCAGCAAATTGTGACCTTTTAACCTATATTTTTCATCGTGCACTCTCATAGTAGTTCAAACAAAGCATAAACTGACTTAAAGACTTCAAAAAATTGTGCAAGATTATATTTATTTCAGGTTGATAATCATTTTGATTTTAGAATGGTATGTTATTCTATTGTCAATTTTATTTTACCTCATTCAAAACATTGAAAGTATACAAACTGGACTAGGAAATTGCAAACGTCTTGGTCTTTGAAAAGATCAAAATGAATATTTAACATGCAAATTCTGTGCATATACATTTTTACATAGAATTTATGTAAATGTAGCATTTAAAATAGCGATGATGATTGATGAATAAAGAATTCTTTTGTTTTTAACTTATCGTGCACCCTCTCACTAGTTCAAACAAAGCATACACTGACTTAAAGACTTCAAAATATTGTGCAAGTTTATATTTATTTAGGTTGATAATCATTTTGACTTTAAAATGGTATGTTATTTTATCGTCAATTTTATTTTAGCTCGTTTAAAAATTGAAAGTATACAAACCAGGCTAGGAAATTGCAAAGAACGTCTTGCTCTTTAAAAAGAAAAAAATGAATATATAACACATGCAAATTGTGTGCATAGACTTTTTTATGTAGATTTTATGTAAATATAGCCTTTAAAATAGAGATGGTGATTGATGAATAAATCATTCTTTTGTATATTATTAGCTAGTATATATTTTCATAAGAACATTTAAAAACAACAATATCAAACAATTCAAACATTTATATATGAAATACTCTTCATGCCCACGTTATCAACCAAGTATTTCATATACTTAATACTTTAAAAAATGAATTGCACATGCACATACAAATTATATGGCGTTCGTACGGCCAGGTTAATGATCTAAATACCACATTTATGCAAAAACAGATGCTTCTAACAAACAACAATCAATTAGCCACGTTATTGATCAGTGTCATCCCAATCTAAGGAGGAATAATGGCTTGCATACGAGCATCATATAGCCGCGTTATCGATCACGTCCATATGTTTTTTTGGAAAAGGGAAGGGAATTTGACTCACCATAAGGATACTGGATTTTCCGGGTTACCGATGTAGTACCCAGATAGTAAGCCAATACTTACCACAAGGACACCATCTTTCCTACGTCATCGAGGTGATGCCCCCATGGTAAGCACTATTCCGTAGAACAACTTATGCACACACTCCCATTGTGTGGTAAGGTACCTTATGACTACCTCACAATACTACAAAATGTATGCTACCACACAACGCATACAAACACACACAATACATGCCTGGGTTGTGTGGTCAGGTACTCTACTACTGCCACACACTGTGGTGCAGAGCACGCTCTCACATGACCCCCTCTCTCCTCGTGGCGTACTTGCAAAGTCGATCATAAATCTCTCTATCTCTATCTATCTTTCTCTCTCTCTCTCTCTCTCTCTCTCTCTCTCTCTCTCTCTCTCTCTAACACACACACACACACACAAAAGATGGATCAAGGAATAACACCTAGCGGGCCCGATTGGGGCCCTATATATATTATTTTGCGGTCCTATCGAGCTTCTTGGTTTTCTCGGCAGTCTTGCAGGGAAGACTATAAAACCCGGTGGGCTTGCAAGCAAAACTGTTTGCGGGTCGCCGCGACGGACGTCCATAGCATAGCTCTCAAGCATCAACATAATATTATCGATACAGGGGAAGCGACTCGGATGAGGCATGGAAACTCACTAGGGTATCAATCCTAATGAAGTAAACTCGAAGAGATGCAACTACTAACTCTACAAGCAAATCGAATGCACTAAAGCCAAGTAATCTGCCAATGTCCTTCTACATAGCTCTACAGTCATCACGCCCGTTCGCCATGAAAATCATATCGGAATCGCACGAAACTTGAAGGGAAGCTACAGGGGGCTATCAGGAACATATCCTATCACTGTCACAGCATTCTGAGAAGGTACAACGATCGCGATCGTTCATCCCAAAGTACGCAAAAACAGTAAACGATTGATCCTAAAGGGTCGTTCTAAGGTCCCTAAAGCCCCTCCTAGGGTCGAAACGACATAAAACACGCATATAGACACTCAAAACAGCGATTTAAGGCCTCAAACTCGTAGTCAAAAACCTACACCGAATCTTGAATGATTACACTTAACTGAAAGAGCAAGAGGAGAGGAACACAATGCAATAATCAAATCTGAATTTGGATTACCGTAGCCGTAATGGAGAAGATTACAAGTTTGAACAAGAAGGAGCTCTCTAACGTACGCTGTCTTCTCAATTCTCCATTCAAAAGATTATCCAAAACTTACAGAAATTGACCTTTATAGATTAGGTCTTTGCAAACAATGGCTTGTCCGGCCATAAGCTCCTACTCTTAAAACTAGCTCTCTAATATACAATGGCTCCCAAAAGAATAATCATACATCCTTGATAATTTCCCGGCTTAGAGATGCTTCTTTACAAAAGAATTTTACAATGGTTTCTTAGGAAATTATGGTCCTTCTGGCCACGGCCGCCTGTTGCTTCTTTCGCCAAACACTCCCCCCTTCCTTATCCTTGCACGCCCTCGTGCATGTCAGTGTTTTGGCCGTTGATGTGGCTCTAATGAAGCGAGTGTCGCTGAAAAGCTTCTTGTGCGCAGTACGGCTTCGAGGGCTTCTTGGTGTTGTCTGAATGGGTTTTCTGATAATGTGTGTTGGTATGCCACGTACCTTGCCTTGAGGTCCTTCGCCATGGGATGGAAAATCCTTGAATCCATTTCGAAGAATCCTGTGACGAAGGCCTCTTCAAATGTTTGCAAGTAGTGGGATGGAAGGTACATTAGCCGGGAGTACATGGCCATCAAGATATGCCGTGGCGGTGAATCCTGTAGATTCCATCAGATGCCTCTTTGTCCTTCCAAGAACAGATTCCACGGATGATCATCACCTTCAGTGTCTTTAAACACCTGGATGCAGGTGACGATCATCCGGGATATCTTTACTAACATCTGGCAGGCCAAATCGGGGACATCCCGTAGCAAAGTGACTGTAGAGTTCAATGTGCTGACCATGTACGCCATTGTAGGGGGATGCTGTGCTGTCAGAATCGGGTAATTTAGCTTGTGCTGCCTTGACCCCTTCCATGTTGTGAAATCTTTCCAAGTGCGTCTTCGAGGGACAGTATTCCTTGGCCGGCCCTTCTAGCATGTCCTGTATGCTTTCATTGAGTTCATCTCGTATGTCCAGATCAGGTCCTTCAAATTCCTGCTCTTGTTGCCCTTGTTGTGAGGTTCCAGGAAAATCTGTCGCATGTTGTCCAGACAGCAGTTGTGATTGAGTCTGTTCCTTTCCTGCTTTGATCTGCTGTTGGGCAAGCAACTCTTCCTTTTCATTTAGCAATGTGTCAGCAATCTGTCTCTGAATCTGGAGTTCAGCGCTTGCTTGAGCGAGTTGTTGCTCCACTTCTTTCAATCTTAACTCGTTGGCCGCTGTCTGGGCCACCATTCCCGATACAAGCAGCTATCTTTGGAGCCTTTCCTGCTCGAGCTCTGCTTTCAGTGCTACTGTGGCATTGTCAGATGTGGAGACCAATGCTCCAGCAGGTTCCTGATTAGCCATCAAAGCCGTCAGAGTGCCCTTGACAGTGCTGTAGGAGTTGCTAAGCCTTTGAAATCTTGCACTTTCCTAGGCGAGCTTCTCTGTCGCTTTTTGGACTTTGGTCGTCATTTCTTGGCACTCTTTCTCTTTGGCAGTCAGGTCTGTCCTGACATCCACCAAATCTTTGATCAGAGACTGAGCCTGTTGCCGCTCAAGGTCTCTTTCCTCCGTTGTGCGTTCTAGTCACGTTCTTAGGTTGTCGAACTCCTCTTGCCCTGATTCTTGCTTTTGTCGGGCTTCCTGTACCTGCCTTTCCTTTTCAGTCAGCACTACGTATTGACACTGGAACTGCCGCTCTAACTCTCGCAGTGTTTGCTTGTAATCAAATCCCGCCACTACTTGACATGCTTCTTGGTATTTAATGGATTCTGTAGATGGTACAGCCTCTTTTTGCGAGGTTGAAGGGGGAGGAGTTGGCTGTTTTTTGTCCGATGGAGAAGGGAGAGGAGGTGGAGATTTGGGTGATGGCGGAGGTGAGTTTCTAGGCGAGGGAGGAGGTGATTTGGGTGATGGAGGAGGCGGATTTGATTTTTCCCGCACATGTCTCCTTTTGGAAGATTCCTCGCCTTGTTGCGAAGCAGATGCTTCCACTTTCCTTTTCTTTAGGATCTTGATTATTCTTTGGCGGGTGAGATCCGCCGCGCGTCGCGCATCCAGATTCCTATCTCTCTGGATCTGCTTAAGCTGTTCAGTCTGATTCTGCTCTTCAGCCGCATCCTGTTCCTTCGTTTGTTCCGTGGACTGTGAGGATAAGTCCACTTCAGCAGCCTTTTGTTTTGCTTCCAGTCTTTGCTTCTCAGCCCGTAGGCGAGTTGCATTTTCTATCCTTTGTTGTCTTTCCTTGTCTAATCTGAGTTTTTGTGCATGTTGCGTCTCCGCTGCTCGAGCATGTCTGTCGGCCCTCAATTTGGTGCGTCTTTCTTCGACTCTCTTCTGGGCTTCAGCATACGCCTTTTGCAAATCCGATTGCGGTATTGCACTCCTCTCTCTGCGTTTTCTCTCAAGAGGCTTTTTTGAATCTTCTTCCTCACTTTCCTCAAATTCTGAAGGCACTTTATCTCTCAACTCTTGAGATTTTCCTTCGTCGTCTGTGTCTGTTTTGTCTTCATCACTAGAACTTTTATTGGTGGCCTGGGCTGAGCGCGATGATGTAGCGCCAGGTGTTGTCCTTACAGAGTGTGCTACCAGATTCGCTTTCTGGATCAAGGCCGTTTGTGAGCTGGCAGCTGGCAAATCCTCGATCATTCCCAAAGCCTGGTATGCTATTCTGGTTAGCATCGGCCCTGCACTCATGTAGGTTTTGTTTTTTACCAAGATTTTCAAATTTGCTTCAATCAGATTATCCAGAATATAAGATCCGTAGTCGCAGCGAATGGATCTATTTTTTGTTGTCGCTAGAGCCATGACCACTGCAATGTAAAGGATTGGCTCTATGTAGCGAGGAGGCTTTTGAACTCTGAAATGTTGAGATATCAATCTCATTGGCAATTCCAGCTCACCGTAGATCATGTCGGTGTATTTGTATTTTTTCCCCTTCGCTTTGACAAATGCCTTCTCATTGTCTAGTGACTTTGTCTTTGCCAACAAATCGTGTTGCCCTAGGAGGAAATGCAAGGCCTCATTGATGATCTCCTTCGTGATCTTTACTTTAACTTTTGACCCATCTTTGTCTGTGAGCATTACCTGCCCATCATATTGTATTGAGCTCATGAGTTCATGGGCCCTCATGTAATATGTTCCCCATGGCTGTAATCTGAAGAATTTTTCCAAGTGTATCGCCCGCACAGCCTCTATTACTTCCGGCCTTTGGTGGAGAGTCCATATCTCCCGTGGCATGATAGTCGTCTTCACCAAGTCGCCATCAGCATCCTTAAACTTTGAGCTGAAGATGTGGGCAGGGATTTGAGCCAGTATTTCATCCGAGAGGTGAGCCTTCTCATTTGTGGCAAGCTCTTCCACTTCATATGGTGCTGTTGTCCACTGCCTCTCTTTCTTTGGGCGAGGAATTCTGTGTCAGGAGAATCACAAGCTGTCAGGATTTTCCTTTCGCAAATCAATTGTAGTTAGACTTTTAGTAAAAAACAGTTCAAAAGTTAAAATTGATCATAATTTGAACAAATTTCATCCATTCTTGTCCATATTTCACTAGTGGGACTAGGAAGGCTAGAGCTATGAGTGATAAAAATTTGAGCCAGTTTTGAGTCTGAGGTACACCGATCGCGATCGTAGTACAGAGGCCAAATTTGGGTTTGATCATATGATTGCGTTCCTGATAGTTGGAGGGTCATTTTGGTCCACTCTGTGTGTCTTTTGGACCACTTTTGAGTTTATAGGTCCCATTTCTGTGTTACAAGGGATTTTTGGACTAGACTCTGATTTTTTATGAGTTTTTGATGTCCAATTGGCTTGAAATTTGTATGGGGACTTGAACAAGATGTGTACAAGGGATCTGATAGGTTTTGGTCAAATTCTGGGTTTGAGGTACATCGATCGCGATCGTAGTACATAGACCAAATTTGGGGAAAACTGGATGGTCATGAACTCCTATGCTTGCCTAGCCCACTGATGATTTATTTCCAAGTTTGGACAAAAAATGAACAATTTAGAGCAATTTTTTACTATTTGACCATATTTTACTAAGTCTAACCATATTTGGTTTCCCTGATGAACTTTGGTTGGATCGTGGAGTTAGTTGGAGTTAGTTCTGGACCTACCACCGCTCCTATGATGTTCTGCTACTAACAGCCTACTCCAATGTCTGATTTTGACGTTATCAGGCACTTTAAACCCTGTCTTAGGAGGTTTTCCAGATCTGTGCATTTTCTAGGCATTTCTTGGATATCCATGTGATGTTTGAGTATCCTTAAGTGATTTTTGGTTTTGGCATTGCCTCGGCTCCTTGTCTAGCTTCGTGTGATCATTCGAAACTGAAATTACCATTTCTGTACTTGTAGGAGGTTTCTGAGATCCATCTGAGGTTTCCTGCAGCTTTCCTGACTTTTAGTCGGACAAGTGTTCCTTCCAAACCATCCATCATCATTTCTAATCAGATTTGGGTAGTATTAGGTCAAATTTTCCCTTTTTGGTTGTGTTTGACAAATTGGGCCCAATCTATGAGCAAAATTTGTGCATTTTCCTTGAAAATTCAAGAGAGTGTGCTTTTTAGCTGAGTTCCAAGCATGGGCCAACTCAAAAGTTGCAAAACCTTCCTTTGAGGGCACCGATCGCGATCGTACTCCAGAGGACCAATTTGGTTTTGACACCAACAGTATGCAGTATGCAGGCGAGGTTGAGGGGATGTGTTGGGAAAATTCTGTCCTAGTTTTTGTCAGGTAGGTACACCGATCGCGATCGGTGTACCACCACCAAATATGGTTTTGACCTCATAGTTTTGTTCCTGGCCTTGTGAGGAGCACACTGATGTGTTTTGTGGCTGAAAGAAGTATTGCATGGATGCCTCTAAGTGCCCTCAACCTTTTTGACCCAATCCGACTTTGATTCGATCCTTTCGCCCGTTTGTGCAAAGATTCGCGCTTGCATGCATAATAGACTTGATCATTACTTAATAGGGAACATACCTGTGAAATCTGGTGTGAAATGGTGGCTCCAACCGTCCGTACAGGGCAGAAACGTGGCAGCTCTCTCTAGGTCAGAAAAGCTCTCTCCTTCTCTCTCAAAAGGTGAAAATGAACAATGAGCTAAACTTTGGCCTACCTGACCTGTATCTTCCCGAGATTTTCATAACACAGGGTTGATTTTTCTCACCATTGCTCCCGATTTAATCTGTATACCACGTGTCGGTCGATCTGTTCATCATTCCGGCGTCGCATGACCGTATGATGCGATTTTGGCGAAATGTAGTCATGATCACTAAGGCCGAAATTTGACATCTTCAGATTAGCTTCATATCTTCCATGCTTGATAATTTTATCGTGATACTTCGGCGTTTGCTTCCAGAACGTGATTCCGACACTTGTGAGCGAGATTTTTCTAAATTTTTGAATTTTTGAAGTTTTATTAACGAAAATCAAACACATTAAAATGAAAATACTTATTAACTGGGGAAAATTTAGCCAAAATTATTATACTCACCCCTAAGCATATATTTTCTCTTGAAGCATCCCAATGCTCCGAATTTGTCATTACAGCTCATTATTATGCTAGTCGGATGATAGAAGCCAGTTTTTGATTAAATTTGTTCATAACTGAACTCTAAATGATGAAAAAACACACACATTATGTAAATATATACACCTTGGACCTCTTAATGGTCTTAATGGCCTTGACTGTTACTCCCCCCTTCCTTGTCCGAATCGCCCCGGACAAAGGGTGGTGCATGTGCATGGGTTTTGAACTCTGTGTCTATGCATGGCCGTGTCATGTGGCCCTATTCTGATGTTTGAGACAATGCGTTGGGTAACAATATGTTGTGCATGATGTGGGAACTGAATGTAGTGTTCAGCGGCTTTTGATGGCGAAGGTAGCTGTTTATGGAACATGAGATCCTGCAGTTGAATTGCTCTTTCCTTTATTGTGGGTTTTGTGGCTGCAACTAGTTTTGGAACCCATTTATAGGTATTTTGTTGCATCTGCACCGATTCTGCTTTGGTTTTCACCGGTTTCTAGTGCCATTTGGAAGATTCAGGCTTCTTGTTTTGAGTTTTGTTGTTCCTTTCGAGCTCTGGCATTTGAGCGTTATCCTTTTTTGGTTGCCATTTCCACTTGGAAGAAGCTTTGGAAGGTTTTATAGATGATGCTGGTTCTGTCTGGAGTTTGCTCTTAGGTAGCCATATCTTGCTCGGTTTGTTGGTCAGCAATGATTTCCTGATCCAGACCTACTGAATAACCTTGGGGGTTGTTTTGATTGAATAGCCGATTGCTTGTTGTCGATGGGGATACTTAGCCACGAGTGATCTGTTTTGGTGAATGGAGTCATGTACACGTTAGAGTCGTGTGTGTACCTTAACGCATGTTCTGACCATTCAGTGACTGCATTGTACGTTCTCATCCATGGAACGCCTAAACATATTGATTCTCTAATTTCTCCGTCTTTCATTACAAAAAATTGATGAGGGCAACTATTTCCATCAAGATTGATTGGCAAGTTTACTATCCCCATCGTTGGCATTGTTGCAACGTTTGCCGCTCGTAGATCAATTGTGGATTGCATGAGGGGTTCATTTGCTAGCATCCTGTAAGTGGAGAAGTTGACCGCATTCACTCTTGCACCTGTGTCAATTAATGCTCGTTGATACCTGCCATGCGGGAGTTTGACATTGATGCGAACATCACTTCCTGTTTGCCATTGCTCATCAGTTTGAATGATAGATATAGGAATTCGAGCCGTGTCCGTTGGTGTAGGAGGTCCTTGTTGTTGTAATGCTTGTTTTCTTTTTAAAATCCTGACTTTTGCCTCCTCCTGCGCTTGAGCTTTTGTTTCATTTGCTTTGATCTTGCGTTCCTTCGCAACGTGTATTTTGGCAAGCATCTCTGTGGCAGGTTGTATTTCTTTAGTCTACAACCACTAATCCAATTAGGCATTTCCTCTCCCTCTAATGTCGCAAGTTTGATGGCACCGCTAGATGATATATCGTGAATCACGTAGGGTCCATTCCCTCGCTTTTTGAGTTTTCGGGAATGTTGTTTTAGGGTATACATTAAAACGTAATCCCCAGTAGCAAATTCCTTACTGATTACATGTTGATCAAAGAATGATTTCATGTTTTGTTTTTACGCGTAGATTGATGCAACGGCTCTCAATCTAGTTTCATCCAGTTTTTCTAGGACACCTACCAGATTGGATAATTCATGGCCCGTCCATTCTAATTGTTTAGCAACTCGAAGTGTGGGAATAAGGAATTCAAGTGGCAAAATCGCTTGCATTCCATAAACCATGTTGAATGGAGTCGTTCCGATGGATATTTTGTAAGATACTCGATACGCCCATAAAGCTGAATGCAGCTTTTGATCCCAATCAGCTCTTGATTCGCCGACAATTTTGGTGAGAATTGTCACTAAAATTTTATTCGTACTTTCTGCTTGGCCGTTCGCTTGTGGGTGATAGGGGGCGGATTTCCTATGAATCACCATGAATTCGTTCAGTAGGAATTCGATCACTTCATTGATGACGTGAATGCCTCTATCGCTCACGAGCTCAATTGGTAAGCCATATCTCGTGAAAATGTTCTCGTATAAAAACTGTGCTGTCGTTTTTGCATCATTTTTGGCTGTTGCTTTAGCTTCCACCCATTTTGTTAGATAATCTGTTGCCACTATAATGTATTGAGCGTGCGTTTTATACCCCGGAGGCGCTATCGGTCCTACAAAATCTATTCCCCATTTTGCAAACGCTCTTGCCCCCATCATCGGCCTTAAGGGCATATCGTCTCGCGCTCTCGGAATTTTTGTTTTCTGGCACTCATCACATCGTTTGACAAACTCTTCGGCATCCATGAATAGTGTAGGCCACCATATGCCCGCAATAAGAATTGCTTTGGCCGTTTTATCAGCTGAGAAATGTCCACCTGCTTGTCCGCTGTGTGCTTGCTCTAAGATAGGAATGTATTACTCTTCAGTCGCGCACATTCTCAATTGATGGTCCTTTCCCCTCTTGTAAAGAGCGTCCTCAATCAGTACATAGTTTTCTGCCTCTTTGATGATTGTTTTGATTCACGATCTGCTCATCCCCTCAGGAAGTATCCTGGTGGTGAGGTATTCAACGATGTAGTTACTCCATCGGGGTGCTACAGACATTCTGAATAGAGTTGCGTGTTCTATTGTCTTTTGAAGTGTGCATTTAACACAAGATTTGACATGCATGTGAACACTATGTTGCATTTTTGGCCAATACACACCCATTCTCTTCAATCTTTGGTACATCTGTGCATGCCCATTGTGAATCCCCGTTGTTTGTACATGAGCCTGGTTTAGGTACAATTCCCGTTCGTCGGGTTCTACACAAAGCCTAAGGATTTGATCCGTTCCTTGTTTATATAACCTGCCCTCTAACATTACCAATGATCTGGATGCTGCAATGGTAGATGGTTGGCTTGTCATATTCAAAGACCCGATAGTTAGCAAAGGAATTAAGTCCTCGCTCCATCTTGGAACCATTTCTATGTTGAAAAGATATGCATCTGACAGATCATCGTCAACTCCTACAGGGTTTTCTCCATGCATCATTCTAGATAAATGTTCAGCTCTTTGGTGTGTAGTGCCTTTCTTGACCACTATTGTGAAATCAAACTCAAGCATTATGATGAACCATCGAACAATCCTTCCCGTACTGCAAGGTTTATTCACTAAGTACAGCAGCGCTTGGTGATCAACGGAGAATACAAATTTATTAGAAAGTAAGTAGTGTCTAAACTTTTTCACCGCATAGACCATACCTAATCCCTCCCTCTCAGTTGTCGTGTAATTCCTCTCTGCATTGTTCAATTGTCTACTGGAGTAACTTATTGGAAAATCCATATTGTTCTCTCCAGGTTGTGCAAGTATGCATCCTATTGCATACGTTGATGCATCCACATGAATGTGAAAGATCTTTTCCCAATCCGGAGCTTTCAATATTGGAGCGAAAATTAATCTCTGCTTCAACGTTTGAAAAGCTTCTTCACATTCTTCTATCCACTCAAATTTAGTTATCAGTGCGTAAAGTGGTTTTGCAATTATAGCGTATGAGTAGATAAATCTTCGATAATATCCACAATGACCCATAAACGCCTGTACCTCCTTCACCCTCACTGGTCGTGGTAGATCAACAATGATGCTGATCTTCTCCATGTCTGTCGAAATCCCATTTTTGGACACCATATGGCCTAGTATTTTGCCCTGTCTTACCATGAAGACGTATTTTTCTGGGTTCAAGAAAATCCGATACAGCCTGCATTTCTGGAACACCTTGCTCAAATGTTATATGTGCTCCAGTCTTACAAGGGAGTGAACACACAAGTCATCCATGTAAATTTCTAAGAATTTTCTTAGATATTCTTTAAAAGCATGACCCATTAGCCTCTGAAATGTAGCTGGTGCATTTGTTAGGCCAAAAGCCATTACCCGGAATGCAAAAATATCCCATTCTGTTGCGAAGGCTGTTTTGTGCTGATCCTCTGGCTTTATTGCGAGTGGGTTGTAACCCGAAAAGCCATCTAAGAAGCTATACGCCTCTTTGCCTGCTACTCTTTCTATTATATGATCAGTAATGGGTAGGGGATAGTTGTCTCGAATTGTAGCAGCGTTTACTTTCTTGAGATTTACACACACTCTCAACTTTCCGTTTTTCTTTGGGACCACCACAATCGGTGATACCCAATCGGTGTGCTCAATTTCGTAAATAAACTCGGCCTCCTTAAGTTTATCTATCTCCTCCTTGATATTTTTAGCAAATGTTTCATTGTAAGTATAGGGACGTTGTCTGCTGGGTTTCGCGTCATTCTTAAGGGGTATCGTGTGTTGACAGATACTAGGATCCACTCCCTTAAGATCTTTGTACGACCACGCAAACACATCTCTATATTGTTTAAGAGTAGCTACCAAAAGCTTTTCCTCTTCGTCAGTAAGATCTTTGGCAATATATGCAGGTTTTGGATCTTCTCCTGGCTCCGCTAGATCTATTCGTTTGGCTTTTTCAGGACCGTCGTACGATATACCCGGTTCTTTCCATTCCCTCATAGATTGTTGCACTATGATTTTCCTATCTTGTATGGTATATTTCTTATAATGGGATGGTGCATCTATCTTGTCAGAACCCGTATCGTCATTTGTTTCAAAGTTGGTCGTCCATATGTCTCTTAGGGTTCGCTTGAGCTTATCGTACTCTGCTTTCTCTCTGTTTTTGTCATTTCGGACCCCGTTTTCTTCTCCTTTTGCGACTTAGTCATCCACTTTTTGTGTCTGTTCTTCTTGTTGTTTTCCCATGGTTTAGTTTTGGTGAATCTGCCGGTGACCACATCTTTGACACAATCCTCAGCTTTGACAAGTTTTAGATATCCCGTTCTGTCATTGACAAGAGGCATAGGATTATGCTTATTTGCCCTTGATTTCCTGGCTCTCTTGGATTTATACCGCTCCTGTCGACTAGCTTTTTGGTTATGAAACTCGTAAAACCTGTCCTGTCTCATTCTGTATTTTCTGTTGGTCTCTGATGCGCTTGATCTTTCATCATCAGCCTCTATCAGTTGATTTTCGTCGTCCAATGATGGAAGGTCACAGCATAGTGAATTTGTGAATTCCTCTTCTGTTTTAATCCTATCGTTCACTGCAGATACGTCTTCAGTTATTTGTTTACACCCACTCTCACGTGGAGGTTCTTCCTATTCCTCGTTTTCTGATCCCGACTCAAGGATAACGCTAGCCATTTGTAACGTTACTAGGTCGTATCCTTCTTCGTCACAAAATTTTGTAGGTGTGCATTCGTTAACACATACGTCCAAGGTTGACAATATTTGAGTCCACCCGAATGGCTCAAATAGATGTTCCGGGAAAGGTTCTGGGAAATAAGCCTCATCTTCGACAAATCTTTCCAGAACGCACTCCTCTTGGATTAGCTCACCACAATCGGATGCTCCACACATCCAGATATGCGCTTTTGTTTGCATCCTCGTGGGTATTTCTTTTTCATTTACAGTGGTAGAATTAAATTCTTGCACTGGTGTTTTTGAAACGTCTCTATAGCTGTGATCCTTCATGTTGATTTTCGTTATTAGTTCCTCGTGCCTTAGGTGGATTTGATCGTAACCCCAATCCTGTATCATTTTGAGTTGACGCATGAATGGTCATCCCAAAATAATGTCAAAGTTGTTCGTTTTTCCGAAATCCACCACAGCAAAGGTGTGCTCATAGTTAAGTCCACATGAAGTTACAATTATTTGTTCCAAGATCCCCAACGGCCTCTCTACATACCCATCCGCAAGTTGCAGTTTCATCCTAGTTTTTCGGAGAGCTGGACGGCCCCACTTTTCCGATATTTTCTTTGTAGCAATAGCCACTCCAGCTCCACTGTCTAGGATAGCTGTTGTTGTTATATCCTGATACTCAACAGGTAATGTTGTGTTACCCTCCTCTCCTTCGCAGTAATCTCTGACCTTGTTTATGGGCAGTACTGGTCGGGATTTGGGTTGGCTTTCTCGTTCATTTTCTTCTCCCGAAGGGTTTGTCGGAAGAGGAATCTTTACTCCCTTTTTCTCCATATGTTTTGCCATGTCTTCCCACAAATGTGGTTTGACTCTCAAGAGTTCAGACAGCGTGATGGTGCATGTTATAGGTGTCGACAACATCTCTTGAAGACTCTTGGAGTCGACCATACGTGGGATAGTTCTTATTTGGGATGGAACTAACCTTATCTCCGATCGTGCCTCATGTTCACCTATAAACGAAGGCAGAGTTTTCAATGATTGGGCTTTGCTTTCTACCGAAATTTCCGTTCCCGCATCCCCATACAACGAGTGTATATCGGCTGAAAAAAATCCGTTATCCATGTTAATTTCAGGAATTGGAGCAGATTGTAACGTTGCGCTTCCATTCTTTCTGTTTCTAATGGTTTCCCATAAGTGTTGCGGCCATTGTTCTTCCACCTCTGGAATTGGCATCATCGTCATTGATTTAGCGTCATCAGTCGTGTTTGGTACAACTCGATGATCCAGTGGCAATACTGTTTCTAGCTTGGGATCGTTTAATCGTTTTGGTTCATCGATTTTTAGCTTTTCTCACTCTTTGTGAATCAATACTTCTTGTTCTGAGGTTCTAGCGATTTTAGGTTCCATCAACGCCTGGACTGTCTCAATGAGGTGTTTACACATTTCCAAACGCTTCGTTTCCACTTCTGGTTGAGGATAAGTCAACCATCTTTGCTCTAAGGTTTGGTTTGTTTTTAGCCTTTCTTCGTATGCCTGTAATAGAGAATCTAACGGCTCTAGCACTTTGTCAACCAAGACTGATCCGCCTGAGGACGCTTTCCTCGGTTTGTTGATGACCTCAGTTGTCTTAGTCTCTCTCTCTCTTGTTTGAGTTGTTCCTTCGTTTCATGCAACTCCTTTTGCATGGCAATTTGCGTTTTTAACCTTCTTGCTTTTATCCTGTCTCGTTTTTCCTTCCAGGATTTTCGCTGAGTTCTAACGGATAAACTCTCATTTTCTATTGGTATGGGCAACTCGACCTTTTCCTCCAAAGTTTCGTTTTTTCCTAAGTCCTTAGTTTGGGCTCTGGTTATCGCGTTGATTCGGATCATGGGATCGGTTTGTGATCTGCTGCTAGCGCTTGGTATCATCCCCACAATATTCATAGTCGTTTTTCCCTTGTTGTCTGGATTCTTCGAACAATCTGGTAATATGTGATTCACGCCACCTCCGTCACAAAACCCAAAAATTTTCACTCTTTCGTCCTTGAAATGACAGTTACGCTCCCAATGATCCGTACTTCCACAGTTATAGCACTGTCCAATTGTTGGTTGATTTGGAGCAGGTGGTCCCATAGGTTGTCCTTCTCTATTGGGATATCCTCTTGGTTTGTAATTCTGGTTTGCAATGAACATTAACGTTCTCTCGTCTACCAAATATTGATCTCTCGAAGGTTGGGGTATATACGTTGGTGGTGCCATACCCTCTCTATTTCCCCACGGTTGATATGCTTCGTCCGTGTATATTCATGATTCGGGTTCAGTTGTGTAAGGCTCATTTGGTTCCTCGTAATAAGACACTTGAAGTGTACTATTCGTTCCTGGTGATGCTTCACAAGGTTGAGTGTATCTAATCATGGCTCTATTTTCCTGTGGTAACGGAGGTTGTTGACCCAACACAGGTTGAGGTCTGTCTGCTCTCGCTACCAAATTCATATTTGGTCCAACTTGATACCTTGGAAGAGGTGGTTGGGATGGTCCAGCTGGAGATCCATACGGTCTTTCCCTCACAAAATTTTTGTTATAAAAACACTCTTCAGTGCTATGATTAGTCCATTTCTGCTCTATGGCACACCATTTCAGTACTTGTCCACTCCCAACTGGAGCTTTAGGTTGTTGTGTGCACCATGGCGTCAGATGATCCCCCCCGCATGCGTCACACTTCCTCCTCTGAGACTGTCTCATCACCGGATTTGATCTCACATGTTGTTGCATTGTTTTTGTTACCTCCTCTATCAATTGGTCAGCTGCCGACATCAAGGACGCCTGAGCATATTTTTTAGTAGAGGGTTCGCTCTTAATCGATGAGGAGCCACTGGCTATTGAATCAGTGTCCTCGGACACTTCCCCATATGCTTTGCAATCTCTCAATGTATTGCTGGAATCTCAAGGTCGCTTCCTTCACTTTTTCATTCTCCCTTTGTTTAAAAGCATATATCTGCGATACAGTATTATGCTTTATACCCCGTTTTGAGAATTCTTCTCCGAACTCGCGCAATACATGTTCAATATTTGGAAAAATTTCAGGGTTTAAAGGTTGAAACCATGTTAAGGCCGTCCCTTCCAAGGTCAGCCCGAATTCCTCGTATTGAGTATGGAAATCAGTGATCTGTTCCGCTCTTAAGACTTGCTTGAAAAGCGATACATGGGCATACGGATCCCTCGAGTCGCTATACTTCTTTGGCATGCACTTCGCTACTTGGGAAGGTCTAGTCCGCCTATGGTCTGCGGTCACTCTCATTGCTCCCATGTCCCGACTTAATCGTTCTCGTACATCAGGGAGGTCGTAGGTTGCTCTCGTTGGCTCACCCGCCCCAAGTCTACTACTAGGTGGCAAATGTGATGGGATGGATGCGAATGTCGGACCGACAGCCGTATGTGTAGAGATAGGAACTGTACTACCTCGATTCGTAGCCATCGATTCTCTGGAATGTAATGTTCCCATGGGGCTTGGCATCGAATAATGAGGTCGATTGAAAGAATCAGCTACATGAGTCCTCTCTCCACCTGTGGTTAACGGTTCTCGCACAACAGTTGTAGGTGCTGTTCTAAGAGGGCTTGGAGTGACATAATAATGGTGAAGTGGTCCCCCAAAGTACGTATAACCCTCCAATTCTTTTTTGTCGATTGCTACATATCGTCTTCCATACTTGTCATATGCGGCAATTTTCATTTCTGCTCCCTCTGTGTAGGTGAAGACATAAAGTTTTTTCCGCTCAGTCATCTCCCCAACGTAGGGTTCCTCACATCTATAATAGAGATCTTGCTCTCCATTATTATACTTGTATAGCCCCAGGTAGACATTATCAGTGTTGATTCGCATCGTTTCGTTTTCTCGCCTTAATTTCACATTCGGTAAGCTCATTGTTGGATCCCTTTCCTCATGTTCCTCGTCTATTTTGGCTTTCGTGCCTATCAATCCCCACTTGTTCACAATGTTAGGGTTTAGGACTACCAAATACATGATACCCTCGTCATCTAGGTACCTGTCTCCGCTATAGGTAACAGGCACGAAGTCCCTGAACTCTCTTGTTCTATCTTCTATTTTCACACAGTAGCGGTCCATACCGTCTTTGTATATCTTGGCACCTTGCTTGTTGTCATATTGATACTTGATGAACAATAGCTTTAGCGTGGCCGAGGGGTCTGATGGTCCTGCGGCCATGTTTTCTCTTCCGTTTAGTTTTATTTGCCCCAAGTGTTCTGCGAAACTCTCTGAAGATCTCTCTGAAGAAGTATCTGAAATGACTTCTTCAAGGATCGGTTCCAATTGGCGTACTATCCCTTGGTTTACACTCTCCTCTCTTGACGTGACACTCGTTTGATCTGCTAAATCTAGGTGTCTGGTGTTGATTTGTTTTCCCGATCTCAAAAACATGAAGAAAGTGGGATTTACTGACCGAATCCAAACCTCTTACCTGGAGATGGAAAAATCTTTCAATTCAGGTGACTGCATGGGCTGTTACTCGACCGGTCTCTGCAAATGAATACACTGGATGGCTATGAGATCACTGTATCATTCCAACTGTTAGCAGATTCAACACTTCAAAATGATCTTAACACAATTTTGCTTGCAGATTATTGACAATATGTCCAATTTGAGTTCTGAAAACTCCTGGTATCTTGTGTAACCTAGGTTTATGATCAGGTAAAAAATGAGCTAGATCTGGGCCAGAGGTACATTGATCGCGATCGTACTTTTGAGCCCAAATCAGCTGAAACTTCACCAGCTTGTTCACCAGGCTATTTTAGGACTACCTGCCAAATCTTTTTGAATTTGGACTCAAAAAAGTCAAGAATTCACAGTTTCTTGGTCTGAAGTGCCTGATTTCCTGAATCGGTCAATTTGACTAGATTTTGGTGTTTGTTTTGGCATTTGAAAGCTATCTGGGGTTGTCCTGTGTACAGGCTATCCCTCTGTATAGTTTCTTCCCAGTTTTGATTTGTCTTCGTCTACTGAAAGTCAATTTCTATGCCAGTTTAGCAGTTTTTGACTTGGATCTGTATTCAGTGGTTTTAGCCAGTTTTTTTGTGGTTTTTTAACCCTAGGTCCTTTATACTTTTATGTTTGTATACACTTGGGGAGTCCACATATGAAATTTGGTCAAAATCTGGGACTTAGGTACACCGATCGCGATCGTACTTCTGAGCCCAAATCGGACCAAATTTGGCATGCTTGTAGACACTGATGATCTAAAGCTATCCCCCAAGTCTTTTTGCATTTGGATCACCAAAAGTCAAGATTTTGCAGTTTCTGGGTCTGTCAGGCTAGTTTTACACAAGTGGCCTGATTCCCTTTATTTTTGATGTTTTTGGGTGTGGTTGCTTTAGACAAACTTGTTTGGAATCTTATTAGGAAGGCACATGTCAAATCTGGTTCAAATCTGACACTGAGGTACACCGATCGCGATCGTAGTACCTGGGCCAAATCTGATGAAATTTTGTTTGGTCCCTTTGACAAGTGTTTCCTAGTGTTTTGTGCTACCACTCTGTGATTTGAATCAATATCAATCCTGTTTGGTCAAATTTTCAGAATTTCAGAGTCCTATGGCTTTTTCGGCCAAATTTATGGTTTTCTGGTTTCTCGACTCTAACTTTTGCCCCAAATCTGATCGGAATGTGATTTGCTTATCCTACTCCTAAGTATAGAACTAAAAAAACATAAGAAAATGAATCAAACAAAACAAACACGACGGATTTCGGGTGAGATTTCAGTACTCAATCGAATTAGAGAAATTGAAGAGCAAAAATGCTTAAACACGTTCACTCACAGCTCCCTAAATCTCCTAAGAGAGGGTCTAGCTGGTTCACTCGCTCTAGATTTCCCTAGGCCCTAAACCCTTGTCTAGCAGCCTAGCTGAGGTGTAAACTGGATTTGTGGATTGATCTTTTTTAAGGAGTCTAACTACGCACTCGGTCACTCATCACCTAAGGTGCATTCCCCGGCAACGGTGCCAATGTTTGCGGGTCGCCGCGACGGACGTCCATAGCATAGCTCTCAAGCATCAACATAATATTATCGATACAGGGGAAGCGACTTGGATGAGGCGTGGAAACTCACTAGGGTGTCAATCCTAATGAAGTGAACTCGAAGAGATGCAAATACTAACTCTACAAGAAAATCGAATGCACTAAAGCCAAGTGATCTGCCTATGTCCTTCTACATAGCTCTACAGTCATCACGCCCGTTTGCCATGCAAATCATATCGGAATCACACGAAACTTGAAGGGAAGCTATAGGGGACTATCAGGAACATATCCTATCACTGTCACAGCATTCTGAGAAGGTACAACAATCGCGATCGTTCGTCCCAAAGTATGCAAAAACAGTAAACGATTGATCCTAAAGGGTCGTTCTAAGGTCCCTAAAGTCCCTCCTAGGGTCGAAACGACATAAAACACGCATATAGACACTAAAAAAGTGATTTAAGGCCTCAAACTCGTAGTCGAAAACCTACACCGAATCTTGAATGATTACACTTAACTGAAAGAGCAAGAGGAGAGGAACACAATGCAATAATCAAATCTGAATTTGGATTACCGTAGCCGTAATGGCGAAGATTACAAGTTTGAAAAAGAAAGAGCTCTCCAACGTACGCTGTCTTCTCAGTTCTCCATTCAAAATATTATCCAAAACTTACAAAATTGACCTTTATAGATTAGATCTTTGCAAACAATGGCTTGTCCGGCCATAAGCTCCTACTCTTAAAACTTGCTCTCTAATATACAATTGCTCCCAAAAGAATAATCATACATCCTTGATAATTTCCCGGCTTAGAGATGCTTCTTTACAAAAGAATTTTCCAATTGTTTCTCAGGAAATTATGGTCCTTCTGGCCATGGCCGCCTATTGCTTCTTCCGCCAAACAAAAACTAAAATTTTTGGCGGTCTTTTTGTGGGTTTCTAGGTTGCTCTTAACCGACTTCTTTGTGATCATGTTAAGTGTGATTATGTAAATGTGTCAATAAGACCTTGTGATCACACAAAATTTGTGGTAATTACATAAATATTAAATCACACTTCCTTGGTTTTGCAGAATTGCATGGAAAGTGACCCAAAATGGTATGTTGATGAAAACTGATGCTTATCTATTCTTTTATGCTTATACAAGTAATCCCACAAATTTAGGGATTTTTTTGACTCCGTTTTTTAAAGAATAAGGATGCAAGAGAGCTACACAAGACAAGCACAAAGCACACAGAGATGGAAAGCTTCTTCTTCTTCTTCGCTAAGAAAAGAGAGTACAAAATGACTAAGTGCTAAAGCTGAAAAGTAGCACAAATGTACATGCGATCACTAAGTGTGAACTCGCTAGAAGCGTACTAGGCTTCCATTATAAGTGTAGTCCATCTGTAGAATCACTGGCAGAGATCCTCTGTGTCGGTCACCTAACGCGCCAGTGAGTAAATGCCGTAAGCGGCCAAGACCCGTAGTGGATGCCACCTCAAGATGTAGAGCTCAACATCTCAACACTCCCCCTCGAGCTCTGCATGTCACAGAGTCCAAGCATAGTCCGGAAACATCGAAGCTTCTCAGCTCCGAGGGCCTTGGTAAAGATATCCACTATCTGCTCCTATGTGCTGACGTAGACCAAGTCAATTTCGCCTGCCAACACTTGCTCTCGAACGTAGTTGTAATGGACCTCTATGTGGTTGGTCCTGGCATGGAACACTAGGTTCCTAGCCAACTGCATGCTGCTGAGTTTGTCACAATGGATGATAATCTGCTGGTCCACCTGCACTCCCAAGTCCTCAAGTAATGTGCGTAGCCAAGCTACCTTGCACGCCGCAACTGCTGCACCTCTGTCCTCGGCCTCTGTGCTCTATAAAGAAAATGTAGGCTTCTTTTTGCTGCTCCAAGTATCAGCAGCACTCCCAAAAGAGAACATGAAGACACTCGTAGATCTCCTATCAACAATGCTACCTGTCCAATCTGCATTTGTATACCTATACAATGCTAATGGCGCATCTGCTGCATAGAACAATGCGTAGTCAAGAGTACCTTGCACATACCGAAGTGTGCGTCGTACTCCATCCAAATGTGGCTTCCTCGGAAGCTGCATGAACTCACTCTCCAAGCCTACTGTGTAGCTCAAGTCTGGCCTCGTGATAGTTAAGTAGATTAGACTACCCACAATCTTCCTGTACATCTTGACATCCTCAACAACATCACCCTTATCTGCACTCAGCTTTGCATTCACATCCAAGGGAATAGAAATTGGCTTACAATCAGCCATACCATACTTTGACAACATGTCCAAAGCATAATGTCTCTATGATAGCCATACACCCTCTGGAGTCCTAATCACCTCAATGCCAAGAAAGTAGTGCAACTCGCCCAAATATTTCATTTCAAACTCCTTTTTGAGAAGACCCTTCACATGGTCAATCTCCATAGCATTGTCACCCACAATAATAAGGTCATCTACATATATGGTAATGACAACAATCCCCATATCACTCTCACGTACATAGAGTGAATGATCAGCATGAGCTCTCCTAAAACCAATACTGAGAAGATACTTGGCAATCCTGTCATACCATGCTCTAGAGCCCTGCTTCAAACCATACAAAGATTTGAGAAGCCTGCATACATAATCTGGGTAACCTGGATCGACATAACCAGGTGGCTGATCCATATACACTTCCTCTTGCAACTCACCATTCAAGAAGGCATTCTTTACATCCATTTGATGCATAATCCATCCTCTAGATGTAGCCACTTCTATCACAACTCTCACAGTTTTCATCTTTGCCACTGGAGCAAAGGTCTCCTCATAGTCTATGCCATACATCTGTGCATAACCCTTCATGACCAGCCTTGCCTTGTGACGCTCAATGTTACCATCAGCCTTATGCTTGGTTTTATACACCCATTTATAGCCAATAGCTTTCTTGCCACTTGGCAATGGCACCAACTCCCATGTGTCGTTTGCTTCCAATGTAGCCATCTCTTCATTCATTGCATCATCCCAATGCACATTTCCAACTGCATCCTCAAAACATGTGGGCTCCACATCCTGTATCACCTTAGCAATGTAGGCTTGGTGATACGCTAGATACCCATCATAAGTCAATTTCTGAACTGGATTTTTGACTTTGTTAGATCTGCGCGATCCTGGGTCACTCCTTTGCCCTCTAGCATCTTCTTGTACTTTTCTTACACCAGGTGTCCTTACAGCCGGAATTCCAAATTCCTCATCAAGACTTTGTTCAGAACCATATGAATCCATGTCTATAAGTGAAAAACCTGATGATGCATTAGCCATAAAGGGAGATTCATCAACCTTTTCCTTTCCTTTTCGTGATACATTCCCTGTACCTACTCGTGGAGTAACCTGCGTACATAGTCTACCATTCCATGGCTTCTCAACAGAGCCACGAGAAGAGGACTCTTGTGGTCCACTCAAAACCTGTGACTGTGGCCTCACATTTTGTACAACCACATCATCTTTTACATCAGCCCCAATAGTGCCATGTGCATTACTATACCAGCTGCTCATCTCATCAAAGACTACATCTCTGCTCACTCGTAATTCTCGTGTAGTAGGATTGTAGCACCTGTATCCCTTTTGTTCAAGGGAATATCCCACAAGAATAAATTTCTCTGCTTTAGGACCCAATTTCCTATGCAACTCATCTGGTACATGCACGTAAGCTATGCAGCCAAACACTTTCAAGTGTGCCAAATCAGGCTTTGTACCTGTAAACTTTTCCTCAGGTGTTACATCATGCACTGCAGCTGTAGGTGTCCTGTTCATAATGTACACAACTGTATTTACAGCTTCAGCCCAGAAATGATGAGGCATGTTCTTCTCATTCATCAATGCACGTGCAACCTCTACAATGTGCGTGTTTTTCCTTTCTGCGACCCCATTCTGCTGTGGAGTATATCTGCATGTAAACTGCTTGCGTATACCATGCATTCGCAGAAAATCTAAAAAGTTATTGGAGAAGTACTCTCCCCCTCCATCTAACCTCAATGTCTTGATTTGAATATCTGTCTCCTTCTCAATCATGACTTTGAAGTCCTGAAAGTGACCAAACACTTCACTTTTGTTACGCATGAAGTAGACCCATACTTTCCTTGTATGGTCATCAATGAAAGAGACATAATTCTTGCAACCATGTATACTTGCAGTATCGGTTGGACCCCAAACATCTGTGTGCACCACCTCAAGTGGATTTTTAAATACATTGCGCTCATGTGGAAATGAGCCCTTTGACTGTTTTCCAAACTGGCATGCTGCACACACTTTATGCATACCATCCACCTTGAATTTTGGCGAACCATGATTGCATGCTGCGCAATCTCTGCTCATTGACATGGCCAATGCGTTTGTGCCAAATGTCAACATCAGCCACAACACCTGTGCCCTGTGCAAATAATGCATCTTTTACCTCAGGCATGTCTACATTCAGCATAAACATTCTGTCCACACATTTGCCCTCTGTGATCAGCTTACAGCCATTCTGGAAATCTTCTACATGACAGCCATTCGGATTGAAGCGAACCTGCAAACCCTGCTCAACCATTTGTCCAATAGAAACAAGATTCTTTGTAATGTTTGGGACATGAAGTACATCTGCTAAGTACTTTGATTTCCCACTCTTTGTATTTAGAGGTATGTCCCCTACATGAGCAATGGGGTGAGCTATGTTTTCTCCTGTCTTCACATAGCCTGACACATCTGGTTTGCGCATATCGCTAAACCACTCTCCACGAGACATCATGTGATTAGAGGCACCTGAATCCACATACCAAACATCATCTTGGGTGGAATTCTCTACAGTCATTGTATTCATTACATGGTGCATAACAAACATGCGCTCGCTTCTGCTGTCATCTGCATCTCTGCTAGTAGATGCATAGTTTCCCTGTTCTCTCTTTCCACTTGCTTTTCCCTTTGGACAGTCACGTGACATGTGACTTTTTCACCACAAGTCCAACATTCTCTGCTATCTGCAGTATGTTGCTGCTTGCTTGATCCTGCACCACAACCTCTTTGACTCCCCCTGCCTTGAGATTGGTTTCCCTTGACACCTGTATTGTTTTGATTTGATTAGCCTTCTTGAAATTGGCCCCTGCAACCACTTGGGCCTCAACACGACCTCTACCTCTGTTGGAGTTAGAATAGAAGGCCTGTTCATACCTATTTCTGCCACAAGAAGAAGATGTGTCAAGACCAAGATTCATCTCCTCAAGAATAAGCATAGAAATCAAATCTTGGAACACGGGGATGTCGTCTCTTGTATTCATGGAAGACCTGACATGTACATACTCATCTCCTAGACCATCCAAGCATGCACGGACAATGTCATCATCTTCCACTGAGACTTTAATAGATCCAAGAGCCTCAATGATACTCTTGATCTTCAAGGCATAATCATTGATGGAGAGGTCGTTCCTCTTAACTTGATTTAGCTCCGACTTTAGTTGAAGCTTCTTGGCCTTGGTGTTCACCTCGAACACTCTGCCTAAGTTTTTCCATGCAATGGCTGGGGTTTTAGCATCCTTTAGATAGCCCATCATGCCATCTGTGATGCTCATAGAAATCCAATACATCACTTTTCTCTGGCCTTGTTGCCAGTCCCTCAAGGCTTTTCTTTGTTCTGTTGTAGCATTTGCCTCGGGAATCTCTGGTTCCTTTTCATTGTCTCCTTCTACATAGTCCCAATAACCTTTTCCTTTTAGGAAATTTGTTATTCTGAAATTCCATGCAGGGTATTTATTTTTTTTCAAGCTTCTCAGTGACAATCTGACTGAAACCGTCAGACATCTTGAAGCACTAAGACAAAATAGTTGCAATCTGCAAAAACCTACAAATCTGTTGAACCTGCTATCGTGGTACCTGTAACGCTTTCTACACTCAACGAGTGACCACAATCAAGCATAAATAAAACCACTATACTTGTACAATAAATTTCTGTGTAATGCACTTTGGAGACGTGCATCTGGTACGTGGATTGCGAACGAAGAGATTGTGATGCTCTTGCTCTCTTAGCCTCTCTTGCCTGCACCAAGCTCTGATACCATGTAAAGAATAAGGATGCAAGAGAGCTACACAAGACAAGCACAAAGCACATAGATATGGAAAGCTTCTTCTTCTTCTTCGCTAAGAAAAGAGAGTACAAAATGACTAAGTGCTAAAGCTGAAAAGTAGCACATATGTACATGCGGTCACTAAGTGTGAACTCGCTAGAAGCGTACTAGGCTGGCACTATAAATGTAGTCCAGTTGTAGAATCACTGGCAGAGATCCTCCGTGTCGGTCACCTAACGCGCCAGTGAGTAAATTTCGTAAGCAACCAAGACCCATAGTGGATGCCAGGTCAAGATGTAGAGCTTGACATCTCAACACGTTTGGGATTTTTCGCATAAAAAATGGCATTTTTTGGAGAAAAAATGAGTTGAAAATGGCCTAGTTTTGATCCAAAGTAAAAATATAACATAGAAATTGACACATCAACTGAGATAACCATGGGGAAGAGATAGATAGGTCTAGTTTTTACTAAAAAAACCTACAATTTTCTTCAACTTTGCAATAGATTCCAAGGGTTCCTAATCTATGTGTGGTGCAGTCCTGTCTCTTCGCAATCTTGTATCTGAGCTTGTGAGGGAGTGAATTAGGGTTTCCCCGTATCAAAGTGGTGTGTGGGATTCAACTTAGAAGCTCTTAAATATCTGCAAAATAGAAAATCATTTCCATGAAGGTGGAATCTCATGTACTCCTTTCAATTGTTTGATGCTACGACTATGTAATTGGGGGCGAGGCTACATGATACCATGAAAGAGGTTCGGATTTCGATTGAGAGTTGTGCTTGTATGAGCATTGAGGTTTCATGGATGAAACTTAAGTTTTTTAAATGGTCTTTTTAAGTGAAACTGAATGTGATTTGGTGATCCTCTCATCATAATATCAACTACGAAAACAAGCAACTTCCAAGCAGGATAGGAAAGAGGGTTTGTGACTTTGCTGTCACAAACACTCTTAGATTTTTAGACACCCTTAGAAAGAGGATTGGTGATTTTCAATAAACTCATTTTCTTAAATTTTTTGTGATTCTCATCACAAACTCTCACAGCTTGAGGTCATGCATCTTCCTAGCTAGACCGCACACAATCCGATAGCATACATGGACGTTTATTCATAAGATCCGCCATGGAATCGTGGTTATTGGAAAGAAGGGATCTCAAAATTATTTTTCTAGGCGTTCAAATCCACACCACCAACATTTCCCGCTTTGTATGCAGTTGATGAAGAGAAACATTGTAGTATACTATTGTTTCTAATCTCAACTGCACCCCGCATGGGCTGCCGCTTGCATGTGGTTTGGCAAGAGAAGCTCTTTACACGCTACAATATTTTCCATATTGTCTATAAAGTTTTTGCCATCCCACCCAGTTGTTGAATGGATAGTAATGAACTGCTACTAGAGGCTAATATGTGCTAACGTATTGGTTTGAATATCTCCACAAATACCATTATTTTGCAGTTTGTGTTCTTCAACTTCTCCAACATCAAATCTCTTTGTGTGGAAAAAAGAATTAGCTTTTGATTCTACTCTTTGACTATTCTTATGATCCTGGTTGGCAGCGTAGGCACTTACATGATTGACTACTTGACTTCCACTTCAAGGTTGTTGCATCTCCTTGGAGATACACGTTAACCAACTCCCGCGGACACCATACTTTGTGTTGAATTGGTCATGAGAGATGTTTCTGTTTGTCTGTAATGGCCGGTGGCCAGTGGGCGAATTTAAAAGTGGACTTGTCTTCTCAAGGGTGGCCACACACGGGTGGGTTGGAGGGTCCGATTTGGACTTATCTACACAAGGGCAGCTACACATAGCTGACTCTCATGAGAGAGGGAGGCCCTTTTGGCTTATAAAAGGAGGCCATTTCTACACAAATTTCACAGTGTGAAGTTGATGCAACAAGGTGGGTGTGAGGTGGTGAGAGTGAAGCAAGGCAGGAGCTCTATTAAGGGTATAATCCCTTTGTAACCTACTTCTTGTTTGAACTAAAGCCATTAAGTGGCTACTTTCCCGTGGATGTTGCCCACATTGGGTGAACCATGTATATTGTGTGTATTCTCTCTCTCTCTCTCTCTCTCTCTCTCTCTCTCTCTCTCTCTCTCTCTCTCTCTCTCTACTCTATAATCTCTTGTGTGTGAAAATTATCTCTTTCCATTAAGTAATCTACTCAATTATTATCTACTTAGCTACGTCATATTTTCCTAACATGATGAATATGACCCACATTATGCATGCTCTGATGGATGGCATGGTAGTTTCATATATGGCGGTGGACATTATTCACACTAACCTACATCCATTTAATGGAGTATTAGACTTCACTAAATATTTGAAGGCACACATCGGCATCATTGATTGGGGACTTGTGCTAAGAGTGCCCAAAAAGCTATTTTTGCTTAATTTTGTGTATGAGGCAAACAAAAACCAGAAAAGGTGGCACATGCTCAATCTACTTCTAATCGAGAGAAAAAAATGCGAGGATGGTTGGCGTCCAAGCTATATGACCCCCTTCTTCAAGATGTTGATAGTCATTTTTTTAACTATTCGAAATTTCCATAGTGAGCTACCTCACTCTATCAAAAGAACTCAGACATTGTGGCTATCCTCACACTTTCACCGTACATAGACATGTGTGAGTTAGGGGACTTTTTCAATCTCCTTAAAACCCTCAACTAGCTAGTCATTAGGCTAGTTGAGCCAAGAAAAAAAATAAAAACATATTATGGCCCATTTGTGTGTTAGTACTTCATTGTATATAGGGGTTTTTATTATGATTATTTTGGTATTTATATAGATATTTTTACATAGGTGTGCATTATTTTCCTAAGTATGCTATGTACATTGACTTACCGTTATTGTAATTCTCTTACCATTGTATATACTCTTTATTATATAAACAAATATTATCATGCAAGCCTCTCTAAATCTTTGTGTGAATCCACTTCGGGAAAAAAATCACAAAAATACCTTTCTAGTCATTTCATTTTACTAAATTACCATTTTTCTACACACGTTCTTTTGTACTTCTTGTAAATAGTCCTTAATTAATCAAAACAAATCAGGGCCCCCTCATTTGATTCCCTATATTTTCATATAAGGTCCAGGATTTAAAAAGGGTTTACTCACAGATGTTTGTGAAGAGCTTCACATTCTACATCGTCATAGAACACCCTACTACCCACAGTCAAATGGTTTGGTGAAGAGGGCTATGGTGTCATTGCAGACAAGACAAAGTTGTGGGATGACTTCTTGGATGGGACATTATGGGCATATCGATCCACATATAGGGAGGCCAAAGAGTTCACACCATTTCACTTGATGTATGGTCAAGAGACTTTGCAACCAATTGAGCCCAATAATCCAACAATGCGACTTCATGGAAAAGTAGCACATGATAATCAAGAAGCATGGATGGATCGACTTCTTACCTTAGCTGAGCTTGAGTGGAAAAGAGAAGAAGCTTACGAGTGCTACAAGAGGAAATCTATTCAAGCAAAGGACAAGCTTGATAAGAAGGTCAAGGATAAGGGTGTCAAGGAAGGCAGAGTGGTGTTAAGGTATGACAATTGGCTTCATAATAGGTTTGATGCCAAATTCAAAACCTGATGGCAAGGTCCATATGTAGTCAAAAAATGTTTTAATTCAAGTTACTATCAAGTCATGGATTTAGATGGCAAGAAGTATCCTAAGAAGGTGAATGGGTACCGACTTAAGCCCTACTTGAGTGGCACTCTACCAAAGGATCTCCAAGAGCATTGCCAACAAGCTATATCATCATGTAATTCTTGTCGCTTGATTTGTGTCAGTAGTTCAAGACAAGGTGAAGAATAACTACAAAATGAAGACTTGTCTGAGGAACAAAAAATCGCAAATAGCTTGTAGCCACTCTCATTGGAAAATATGCGTTTTGATGGTACATGAATGTACCATCATCTTGGGAGAGGGTTAGGCTATTTGGAATTTCCAATAGTGAGCTGCCTCACCCTATCAAAATCACTCAAACATTGTGGCTATCCTCACACTTTCATTGTACATAGGTGTGTGTGAGTTACGAGACTTTTCCCATATCTCCTTAAAAACCTCAGCTAGCTAGTCATTGGGCTAGTTGAGCCAAAAAATAAATAAATAATATTATATCCATTTGTGTGTAAATATTTCATTGTATATAGGGCTTATATATAGAAGGTTGTATCATAAATTTTATTGTATTTATTTAAATATTTTTACATAGGTGTGCATTATGTGTCTAAGTATGCTATGTACATTGACTCACAACTATCCATGGTAGATACTCTATTTATTTAAATAAATATTTTCATGGTAGTCTCTATAAATCTTGGTGTGAACCCACTTTGAGAAAGAATCAAATAAATACATTTCACCTATTCATTCTCTTTTACAAAATTATCATTTTTCTACATGCATCCTTTCTTACTTCTTGTAATAGTCCTAAATCAATAAAAACAAATGAGGGTTCCCTCATTTGATTCCCTATATTTTCATTTTTTTTTTCTATTTTTATATTTATATATAGCTGATACTATTCCAGATTCCATGAATTGTTTATATACTAATCTGTTTTTTTCCATCATATCCATATACCATATTTGTGAATAATCATAGTCCATGCATATTTTCAAACCCTCCAGAATCTATTAGGTCATGCTCTCATACAAGGAGGGACTCACTTTGGAGGATTATGCAAATTCAACAAAAGGAGGGCCACTGAAGACTATTGTAGGAGAAAAAATAGACATTTTTTTGGGAATTTTGGCATCCACCTCCACTCTGAATTTGAGAAAGTGATCAAAATAAAAAAATTAGCTTACAAGCCAAGTAATACCTCAAAAGTTTTCATAATTTTTGGAGCTGTCATCGTTGAGATATGATTTTTTTGGTGGAGCCCAAACTACCCACTTTTCTCACAAGTCACCCTAGTCTTCTCTCACCTTCCTTCACACTTCCACACACACACACACACACACACACACACACACACACACACACACACACGCATTTCTCTCTATCCCTCCCTCAAACCTACACTTTCCATGTTTTCTCTCACCTTCTTTACCATTAAATTCCCCTCTCACCTTCATAGCTCTCATATGAACTCTACATGTACATACGCTATCTTTATGCCTCTCTCTATTACCTCTAAATTACAATTCCTTCTTACCTCTTCTCTACATACATAACATTCAGCATGTAAAACCATGATTAATATCTTCTAATTCGAGATTCTCATCAACCAACACCGGCATTTTTATCGTGGAGATTCAACCTTGGTGACGACAACGTAAGAAGAAAAAAAGGAGAAGAGGATCGATAGTCATTTTTTAGAGCTTACACAAGTAAGTTCAAAACTTCTTCAAAGCTCCACCATCACAAGTATTCCCTCACTTCATTGACCCATCTTCCTTCAACCATCCACCTCGTTCTACCCATTGTAAATATATCATTTACTTTCTAGTGATTACTAACACTAATCACTAACCTACTAGCACAAAATATCCATCAACCGAGGACCTCAAGACATGTACATAGTAAAGACTATCTTTTCCTTTATGTCTCTCCCTCGTTAAGTCTCATTAGGAAAATTTTGGACTCTTTAAATGGGCCCTATAAGGACTTTGACTTTCTTCCTCTTGCCCAAAATGGGCACACGGTAAAATTTTTACAAATGAAATCATAATTTGTTGAGCCTTTTGGATTGAGAATGTAATGATGAAGATCTATCCATTGATATATAGTATGCCATCCGATTCCTTATATTCTAGAAGATTTCATTTTTTGATGTGACAACTCTCTCTTATAAATGGAATCTCTCCCCACATTTCAGCTTCAGTGGGGAGGCCATAACTTATACAAATCAACTCCAAATTTGTCGAGGTTTGGGGATTTAGAACCTAATTTCTAAGATCTTTCCAATGATATGTTGGTTCATAGGGTTTTGACAAAGCGTTTATGTACTTCATCGGGTTGCCCACTTTGGAAAAGAGAGGCAAATTCAGACCTCCGTATAGGGTCCCTTTGAGAGTCAAAATTGTCCCTAATGCTAATTTTACCTTTACCTACCACCAATAATGCTTTCTCTTTAGTCAACATCCATGACTCAAGTAGACAAAGAAAGCCCTCTATATTTCGATATTCAAAAAGATCATGATCTTGATTTGATTTGCTTGTAAATTAGGATTTCCAATATTCTTAATGAGGGGTCACCAACCTATAAATAGGATCCTCTCCTTCTTGTAAATCAACTCCCATATCTCACAAAGCACCCCAACACTATACGTGTCGAGAGATTTAGGTGTAGTCATCACCTTGTGAGCTTCACACTTGGTGTGATAGAAGCTTTGATGCTACACATTGTAAAGCAAGAAAGTGTGAGTGCCCTATCTCAAACCAGTATTGTACATGCTCTTATACTATCACCAATTGAGGTTTTGGTGCTTCTAAGGTATGTGTTGGTTCTAGAATTGTTGTTCTTTCACTTGTGCCATGTGGTTTGGTGAAGGCAAGGTGACTCATATCTTTTAAGTTCCATCATTTGAGTATGTTTGTGAAATTCATTAGTGTGTTTTCATTGCCAATTTTCTTGTTTATTGTAAGAGGGTTTTGTGGTGAGAGGTTTCCCACACCCTAAAATAGTGTGTGTGTGCTGGAAATGTTTACTATCCACTAATTTTTTATTTAGTTTATGCAAGCTCCGTGATAGTAAGTTGCCTTACTTTGCAAGTTTTCAATTAGGTATTTTCACAAAATCTATTATTGTCACTCTTTCCCTTTTATATGGTTCTCTCTTGTGCCACTTGTTGGCTATGGGTTTGTTGTTTCTTTCTCTTGCTTGTGGGTGCCCCATCCCCAATTGAGCAGCATGGGAGCCTTGAGGGGTGCTTAGAGGTCGCCTCTCTTGTTGCCCACCTCGGATCACCACAATTTTCGTGCCCCTAATGAGGAAGGCTTGGTGTCTTTAGTTGTTGCATATTGCAAGAATTCTTAGCTTTTAGCATAATCAAGTAGGTTGCATGAATCACAAAAACCTGTATGACCTATTTGTTCCCATTGCAAGGCAAAAGGTGCACTCATTGCTAGCACTAAATTGCCATTTCAACGAGTAATTCATAGAATTTTGGGCCCTCTTACGCTAGCTGAGATAAATGCTTTAGTAAATACTTTTATTTTGCCTCTCATTAGGTATGAACTTAGTTTGGACGTCTATATTTTGGTTTTATTTTAATCATCAGGTCATGCATAGACCATGGATAATGGCCCACGAATAGAGGTTTTCTCCTTCCATTTCACTCCATACATTAGAATAAATGTTGCAATTAGTAGAAAGATCCATTTTCTGTAGCGTATGGTGTTCATGTTTGGTGCTCAAAGAGTAGGCAAAATTCTCCCATCACCAAACCATATCATTTTGCCGCTTGTTGACTATTATAGATCATTTGATATATATATTTTTATTTTTTTGTGGAAATATAGATTGAAATTTAGGAAAAATATAGTGTAAATCTTTCTAAGAAAGAAAAAAAGAAACTATTTGTTACTTCAAGCTATTTCAATGAAGGCCCAATGCCAAATGTCAGGATATCGATCCTCTCTTTTTTGGAGAGCGTGGCAAGGATTCCGAGTTATTTTTAGAACATTTCAAAATGGATTGACGCATAAAAAGAGTGATAAGAGATGAGGAATACTTGAAAATGTTTGAGGTAGTTCTGAGAAAGGATGCTAGCCCTTGGTTTGACTCACTATCTCACCATTACAACACTTCGTGCAAAAAATGACTTTGTATTGATGCACATGGTCTAAACTTAAAATGCATCAAAATAAGCATCCTCATAAGCTTCGGCCTTGTATCATTGGTATACACATCGGTATAATCACTTTCGATACACATGGTCTAAACTTAAAATGCAACAAAATAAGCATCCTCATAAGCGTCGGCCTTGTATCATTGGTATACACATTGGTATAATCACTTTCTATAACGACACTCATATCGACGCCTATAGCAATGTGCACACAGACGCTCATACCGATGCTTGTACTGACGCCTGTAAAGACGCCTATACAGATGCCTATACCAACACCTGTACAAATGTATATATCGACGTCTTCACCTGCAAATTTTTTTTGAGCAAAGAGTAATGCCATTTTTTGCTACATTAGCTGCAGTAACAAAGGCACAACCTCTCTACTCAAAAGAAGAAGGAAAATGTAATCATACTTTGAATTAAGATAGATTGATAGTGTATCATAAAAAAATAAAGAAGTGTTAAGCAAACGACCATAAATACGAAACTAGAGATTGCAATAATGAAAACCATGATAACCATAACTATTACCTTAACCATAAACAAAAAATAACCTTAACCAATGCCAATGACATAATCATAAACCAAATCATGACCATTGCCACTATCATAACCATAAACATTTCCACTGACATAACCATATAAATACCATATCCAAAATTGTTGTTAGCACCATAACCGTTGTCACTATCATAAGCATAAGCATAAGCATAAACATAAACATAACCATAACTATAAAAGATTTATCAAAGCCATAACCATTGTTGCTATCATAATAAAATATAAAAAATAACAACTTTTAGTGACATAGCAAAAATTAAATTCTAACCATAAGCATTATCATAAGCATAAGCATAAGTATAACCATAAAAATTTTCATTATGTGTATCATAAGCTTAATCATAATCATAAATAGTGATTATGTGTGTGTAGTTATGTGTGTATATCTATGCGTATGTGTGTGCTTATGTTTGTGTGCATGAAACAAAAAGAAGAAGCACTCACATTTAAAGAATGTGAGTGTGCAAGAAGTACAAAGAGTCAAGAAAATACCTACAAAAACAAAGCATAAACATTTTTACCCACACATAGAAACACAAATATCTATGTGTATATGTGTGTGCATGAAATAAAAGTAAGGAGCACTTACATCTAAAGAATGTGAGTGTGCGAGAAGTACAAAGGATCAAGCGGATACCTGCAAAAACAAAGCATATACATTTTGTTATCCACACACCCAGACGCAAATTTTCTCACACAAATACAACAAAACAATGTACCTTCTTTGTGTAGAAATGTGTGGAAGCACAGATAAGAAGTCAAAAGAGGAAACTCAGAGGAAGGTTTACAAGAAGGGAGGAGGAGATGGGGAGGAGCTATGGAAGCGGCCGTGGTGTGGAGAAGAGAGAAAACACAAAAAAATGAGCTCTCGGGTATTGAAAAGTAGCAGGTTGTTGATACAAACATCTATATAAGTGCCGATATAGATGTCGATATACACATCAATACATGCATCGACAAAAAGATGCGTTGGTATATGCGTCGATATTGGCATTGGCATGAGCATCGATAGGCATCAATATACGTGACGAAATTTAAAATTTGAATTTTTAATTGAGCAATGTCTCTCTCCATATTTATCAACACTAATTCTGGCGCCCACCATCGACGTTGGAAAATTGGCATTGATAACCAAGTGATCCCTTGTAGTGACAAGGTTAAGGGAAACTATAAGGAAGTTGTTTATTATTTCAAGCAATACTTCTTTGATCCCCAAACCACTCATAAGATATGGAAAGATATTGTTTCTCACAATCAAAAAGGCTTGGATGACTACTACATGTGCAAACAAGAGTTTCTACGGCTTTGGGCTGTATGGGTAAGAAATGTTGCCAACCTTGGTGATGGTGTAGTGTTCCTATAGAAGGAGAGGTTCATAGATGGTCTCTTTTCTACACTCAAGATAAAAGTTGAGGTGAGTGCACGTGCTGCAGCTAGAACTAGGACTGTTGAGAAGTATAGAAAACTTAAGTGCCTAAGGGGAGAGGTTCTAATAGAGTGTCCTAGAACCAAGGGATGCTTATAAGAATCCTAAGGTGTCAATTGAGGAAATTGTAAACTTAAATGAATCCTTACGCATCTTGTCAATTCATCTTGCACAAGCTATAGGTCCCAAGGGACAAACAAAGAAAGCTAAGGAGCGAGAGTCACAGCCTAGGCAAATTTTGCAATGTTGGGATTGCGGAGAGTCTAGACATGGGATGTATAATTTTCCTTGGCATGTGGGGAGCCAGGGACACCTACCTCAAATTACCTAGTAATGAATGTAGGTGAAGGAACTAGTCAACAACCAATGCTTCTGCAAGGACCAAAGGGGACAAGGGCACCTCCATGAAGAGTGGAAGGAGTTCCACCTTTGCCAGATCCAAATGTGCATGTGGTAGAGGTGACACATTCAAATGAGATTGACATAGAAGCAAATGTAATTAAGCACGTATGTGGAAAATGTAAGGAGAAAGAAGGAGTCACATCACAGAGTGACCATGGACGAGGCAAGAAGGCAAAGGAGACCAAGGAAGCCAAGAGGACTCGACGTTGTATCAACCTTCAAGGCTTCTCTCTTGGACATGGTATTGCTCCATAAAACCTATTGGAATATGTGTGAGGTAAGGGTCTTGATATCTCATGGCCTCAATTTCCTGCATTGTGTTGGCAAGTTAGGAGGGAGTTAACAAAGACGGTTTAGCACTAGGATAAAGGTAAGAGAGAATGTTCCCATTGTGAAGATTTCACAAGCTAAAATGAATCAGGATATTACATGTGCTAGATTGCTACATCAATGGAAGGTTGGCTAGGAAAGGTCTAGTGGCTCTGGGGTGCGCAAATTTACATCAGGATAGAGGGACTCATGCAAAGACTAGGCATGCACATCCACAAGACACCTGAAATCAAAGGAATAATGGCAAACAATAGCAAGGCTAGGTACGTAGACATTTGTAAAAATGTTTCTGTGAAAGCCTTTGGCATTAAGAAGGCAGTGGAGTTTTACGTTATGGAAACCAAGGAAAGTGTCTATCCATTTAATCTAGGAAGACCATGGCTAATGAAAATGCAAGCTTTGCAAGATTGGGAAAGTGGAAAGTTGATTTGCAGAATGACAATCATAAGAAGGTTGTCTTTGACATGAAGGAGCAACATCAAGAGGAGCTCCATGAAGAATCATCTCAAAGTGAGATGGAGGAAGAATGGACTGATAGCACCTGAAAGGAAGAAAGTAGCGGTAGAATTACTGAAGAGGAGTCCTCCATCAAGGTCACGGGGCCGGGGTAAGGTTTAATCCAAGCAACCAAGAGAACTCTTGTCAAGTCTTGGAAGAGGTAGATCCTCAAGAGAACCAAGGTGTGGAAGATGAAGGAATGTTAGAATAGTATATTTTCTACAATACTTACAAAGGATGAAAGAGAGTAGTTCAAATGTGTGCTAAGGACGTTTACTAGGCTTTTTGATAAAGACTACACAGACATACATGGAGTAGATGTTGTCCAACACAAGATTGAGTTAAAGCCAAAGGCCAGGGCCTAAGGCTCACAATCTACGAAGGCTAAAAGTCATCAATGACCATCCTTTACTCAAGGAGGTAAGAAAGATTTTACAACAAGTTTCATTTATCCAGTGGAGAATTTAGAGTGGGTCTCCCCAATTGTGGTCACTCCTAAAAATAATGGAAGATGAAGGTTGTATTAGATTATAAGAATTGATAGAGACTCAATTAAAGCATAAGAACTACTTTGCAATATGTTGAAACTGATAAAGAGCTCACACAGATACAAAACGTGTTGTCCCTATATATAGGGAGCTCAAAAGGAGTACTAAATCCTATATCTATGGAGTGATTGTAGAGATATAAAAAAGGGTCCAATAAGAGAGAGAGAGAGAGAGAGAGAGAGAGAGAGAGAGAGAGAGAGAGAGAGAGAGAGAGAGGCTAGAAGACTACGGATAATCTTAGAGTGATTTAGGGAGAGAATTGAGGGTGCTAAAGGTAAAAAGACCCCAGAGAGAAAAAAAACCTTTAGCCTTATTGAAAGCTTAAACTGAAGGTTTAAACTAGGACTAAGGTACTCTTAGGCTCGGTCATTAGGCTTGATCTCCAACAAACCCTCCTTCAAGTTGATGACTTAGCACAATAGAAAAATCCTTGTGATACACCTACTCAAGGTTCACTCTAAGGATACAACACACTTGTAATGTGTGGTTCTCTTAGGTGGATACAACAAGAGAGTTCATCCATCTTAGGAAGATACTAAGTAGACTAAAAGAAGGTGTTTTGAGATACAAAAATATTTTTTTCTAGATTGTATAGACCTTTAGAAGGTCCATTCTTCGTCTACATGCACAAGGTTTGCCTCATCTGAGGTAGTCTTTTCTTCATCTGCATCTTTTGAATCTAACTCTCCTATGTACATTTCTTTTATCTGTTGTTTAAGAAAACATGATTACTCTATGTAATTGCCTTTGCCACAAAATATGCATACAATTCCTTTTTTGGAGTCTTTGGATGATGTGTTCCTTTGAGGTTCCCTTGAGTTGTTTCCTTTGTAGAATGGTTGTTGACTTTTGTTGCCCTCCTTATTTTGAGTAAGGTATGCTCCTAGTATTTCAAAATGTTCATGTTTCTTATGGATTCTTCTTTCTTCTTCTAAGATATATGCCTCCACCTCAGCTAAGATAGGTGTAGGGAGATTTGTTAGGGTGCTAACAACGCTAAAATACTCATCAAGAGTTTAAATACTTTTGATGAGAGTAGCTATTTTGATATCTTCTACCACATCTTTGTTGATTCTTGCTAATTGTGATTGTAAATTCTTGAATTTGTTTAAGTGTACTGACATAGTAGTGTCGGAAGCTTTTGTCAGTGAAAAAACCTCATTGAAGAGCATGATTTTAGATGTCTTGGAAGTAGTACGGAATACTTTTCCAAGTAAAACCCAAGCTTCTTGTGCAGTAGTGCAAGAACCAATGTGATGTATAAAGACATCTTGTAAGACTTCCCCTATAATACCTAGAGTTTTTAGATTTCTTTGCTCAAATGTTGAGGAAGTTTCTCTAGTTGAAGTCCCTACAGGTTCTCTTCCTACAATATCCCATAATCCCTTTTTCATAAGTCTAAATTTATTCAAGTTTGACATGTGAAGAAGTTTGTTCCGTTGAATTTATCATCGATTTCCATATTAGGAGTGGTCTTAGTAGAGTACTACTCTACCAGTGTCTAAAACTCTGTACAAAAAGAATGATTTACTTTAATTGGCAAATGCTTCTTGAACATAGATTTGTTTGGGTTTTTGTGGTTCAGCATCCAAGTTTTACATTATGGGCAAAATTTCGTTCTAGCTCTCCTATAAATTCTAGGACCACGTATGTGTGTAGCTTTGGAAGTTACTTCTTCTTTGTCACGGTTTACTGGTGTTGTAGTTTCGTTTTTGATTGTGCTAATCGTAGATGAGTTTTTACTCATTTTAGAGAAGGTCTTACCTCTTGAATTTGTTCAAAGGAAGTGTCTATTCTCTTTTACAAGGGGATTTCCTCCTTTTCTTGGAGTTGAGTAATTCCTAAAAAAACATGAGCCTTTGGAGGAGAGCCTTTGTACTTAGTGAAGGAGAGTCGGTTAGCATCTCCCTCAAAAAGGAAAAGAGAAGCCTTTGGGCTTTAAATTAACACATGTTAAGGCACTCATGCCTCGGAAAAATTTTAAAACGGAGTACTACAATAACGCTATGGGACTCTCCTTATAGAGGTTTTGCAAAAAGAAGCATAAATAAAACAATTGAAACCTCTACAAGCATGATCATAGGGGTTGACGAGGGCTTCTCACTGTATTTAGGAGCTAAGAGCAGGTGATTGCCGAGTGGAGAGTGTATAGTGGAGCACCATGTAGTGGATTACCAATCCATACAGTGGAAGTTTCCATATCGATTGTGCAAGGTGAGTTGCCATGAGAGCGGCTAGCTGCCATTGATTAGCTTAGGCAATTGTGTTGAAGCATTGCACATGCAGGTTGTTTGTGGGAGACCACCATGGGCTCAATTGAACATCACTACGGTGAGTCATGGCGAGAGAAGCTTTGATGTTGAGAGGCAGATGTGAGCCAACGCTGCCATCCATTCCTTTTGGGAGTTTAAAGCATCACTTTGGAGAAGGGAAGGTAGTTTAATGCTCGTGAGGATGCCGATTGTCCATCCCATACAATTGCTTTAGCTAATTGTATTACTGTAGAAAATTTCCATTGACAAGAGTGTCGAGAAATTGAAGACTTTGAAGCTGACTGCCTTCACTTGAGGCTTGAAGTTGAGCTTCACTTAAGCTATGAGTGATTACCACATTATTAAAAACACCTTGTGGTTTTGTGATATGAAGAATTTGCAGGATAGTCTTTCATTTCTTCTCTGCGAGGCTTGAAAGGTTATCATTGGTTAAAGCTCAAAAGCACTCTATCAATCTATAGGTGGATTAGCCAGGCTCTTATACCATATTAGCTTAATATAATTGATAGAGATTGAATTAAAGCATAAGAACTACTTTGCAGTATGTTGAAACTGATAAAGAGCTCACATAGATACAAAACGTGATGTCCCTATATATAGGGAGCTCAAAAGGAGGACTAAATCCTATATCTAGGGAGTGATTGTAGAGATATAAAAAAGTTTCCAATAAGAGAGAGAGAGAGGCTGGAAGAGTACTCCTAATCTTAGAGTGATTTAGAGAGAGAATTGAGGGTGCTAAAGGTAAAAAGACCCAGAGAGCAAAAAACTTTAGCCTTATTGAAAACTTAAAATGAAGGTTTAAAGTAGGACTAAGGTACTCCTAGGCTAGGTCATTAGGCTTGATCTCCAACAGGATGTGTGTACACTATAGGCCACACAATGAGGCAACCAAGTGACATCACTTTCCTCTCCCATTTCAGGATGAGATACTAAATGATCCTAGGTAGTCATGAGAAGTACATTGTGTGTGATGGCTACCCGGGTAATTTCAACGCATTAGAGGATCGATTGAAAATAACCTTCATCACTCTTGGGGTTGTTATGTTTTTAGAGTGATGCCATTTGGCCTAACAAATACTCCTGCAACTCTCCAACGCTTCATGAAGATGGTGTTTGAAGCATTTTTGGGAGAGTCCATTAGTTTTTATTTTTCATTTATACTTCAAAATCATTTCACCTATAGAGGGTATAATAAGATTTGAAGAAATTGTACGACATGGGAGGTCAACTCAATCCTCACAAATTCCATACAGGTGAGGACGATGTGATATTGCTTGATCATAAAGTTTCCTATTAAGGTATTAAGGTGGATCCTTGTAGAAGGCAAAGACGGCTCCAGCAGGCGAGAGCTATCTCGTGGAAGCCGGACAGTGGATTGGTCACACATTAGTAATTACCACGGCAGTTACTACAGTAGCTCTAGAGGCTATAAATAGACCCATTACTTTGTAATTGGACTGCTTGTCTTTTTGACTTCTTACACCTTATTTCTCTTGGTTTAGCTTCCTAAGCAGTTCTTGAGCTACAATTTTTGCCTGTAAATCCATTTTGTAATCATAACTAATGTAGTCAATTGAGCTTTAGTCTGATATACCTTATACTGGTTACTCATGAACTATGAATTTGAATCTGAACTGTGAACACTTTTCCACTCATCTTGTCTATTTCTTAGTCCAATATACTATTTTAGTTCAGCTAACTATTTCAGTCTAGTTTTCATCTTCTATCCCAGTTTCTCTTAATGATCTGACAACTTACCAGTAGTAGCTATAAATTCTAACACTACAATCAGCTATCTGAAAGAGATCAATTCCAATTCCATTTTGGAAATCACAATGGTTAGAGATGTTTGCTTTTGGACCTGAAAACTCTTTTCCCGGTTAGAATTTTCATCTGAAGTGATGGCACCAAAAAGCAGTCATGGTTGTAAACCATCCTACCGTGTTGACCCTATCCCTGAGGAGTCAGAAAGAGATTTTGATCCTAATAATGAACCGGTGGACTGATACTGAGGCTCAAGAGGAGCACAATCATGCTGATGAAGCGAAGAATTCTCAACACTCCAGTCAATCTAGAAGAAGAAGGGCTGAGAGGGAAGAACGTAAGGCCAGGAGTTCTTGTACCACATAGAGGGATGAAGGAGCCAAAGGCAGCAAAGGTAGTTGCCATATTTCCAGTAGAAAAGTCAGGGAGGAGATAGGAATTGGGATTGATGAAGCAATTGATTGGGACGTCGATACAGACCATTACAAGAAATCTTCAAGAAAGAGTCAAGCTCCTAAGGTCAGAAGAGGCAAAAATGATGCTAATTGACATGATTATACCTCTTCATTAAAAATTTCCTTTACAGTGCTCAAAGGTGGGAAGAAAGATGATCCGGATGTTCATATCCGAGCCTTTGAATAGTATGCTAAGTTGAAGACTATCGATGAAGATTACTAGGGAGAATCGTTTCATCAGACGTTGAAGGACGCAGCAAGGAAATGGTGCTACCATTACTCAGCTTGCTAGCTCAGATCATACGACAAACTACTCAAAGCTTTTGACTGCAATATTCACACAACAGAAGAGATGAGGATATCCTCTGTGAACAGGATAAGATAAAGCAAGGAAAATTATTACTCAGAAGTTATGTCAAGACAATCAAGGAGCTCACCAAGCAACTGCTGCACGAACCACCATCAAAAAAGAGGTTGTGAGAATAGTTTTTAAATGGTTTCCATAGTAAAAATCTTAGGGAACAGGAGGTGCCCGCACCCACAAAGAAATTCAATGACTTGGTGTAGCACACCCTGAATCTTGAACAACAGACAAAGAAGGAGAAGAATCACAAGAAAAGGAGGGCCACTGGTAGTAACTCTTCCACTGAGAACTTTGATTCCAATGATACCTCCAGTAGCTCGGAAAGTGGCTCAAATGAAAAGAGCAAAGACAAGGCCAAGAAGGGGTCCTGGTCCAGAAAAATTGATGAGATGGACAACAGATTACTAAAATCAGCCAGACCAGACAACCCATGAGAAGGACGAAAACCTGATGCTCAAAGTGTGAATCCAAAGATCATGTTTCCAATTAGTGTCCACAGTGTACTTATTGTAAAGCCTATGGCCATTTATGGAACAATTGTGGAATTTGTATTCATCATTTTAAGAAGGGAAAATATCTCTCTGTGGTGGCATTTACAAATGCTAAACCAGTTAGAGTAGAGAATACCAGTGTACCCCACGAAGAGAGATCAAGTACCAGTGGCACTAGTGCTTGGCGTGGCAAATACCAAGGAGGTACTGACCGGGGCCGGGGTCGTGGTACTTCCTAGAACTAAAGCTTGAACTATTATACTTGTGGCAAGTATGGGTATTTTGTGGCTCGGTGTCCAAAAACACCTACTACTGCGGCTACTAAGGTGAAGGCCCTAGAGCCAGTTCCTGTACGGGCAATTATACGCAGTAAAGGGGTGGTTATTTAGGAAATTCCACATGAGCCAGTAAAACCAGCCAGTCATGAAGGTAGTGGTAGCCATTTTTTGGCTCTCCGTAATTGCCATAGTGAGTTACCTCACCCTACCAAAATCACCCAAACACTATGGCTATCCCTACCATTTCACTATACATAGGCGTGTGTGAGTTAGGGAATTTTTCCCATATCTCCTTAAAATCCTCAGCCAGATAGTAATTTGGATTAGTTCAGTCAAAAAATAAAATATATAAGGGTCCATTTGTGTGTAAATATTGCATTGTATATATGGCCTAAATACACGGATTTTTATAATTATGTTGGTATTTTATTTAACTATTTATACCTAGGTGTGTGTTTTATTAAACCTCTGTATACCTTCTTTCATTCTCTTACACCATAAGTATATATTTGCCAAAGTGTACATAATATAACCTCATATTTTTCTTTCATACAAATCACCCCCACATTTTCACCCTCACCCTCGTGAAAATAAAAAATTGATTTCTACTCCCTTAGTCACGTTTATTATATTATTTACTTGCATACCTTTTCCTCTTTCACCCAAAATAATACAAAGAGGGACTATTATCATATGATTCCAATATCCTTCCATATCCATAATTCCTCCATATATTTTTTATTATTTTTATTCATTATTCTAACACCATGTGCTCATTGAGCTAAAATCCATGAATAGTCCATACACTAGTCCCACTATGTATATATTGCTTTATTCACCAATAATCCTCCTCCATGCATGTGTAAAGGGCAACTTGAATGCTTTGTATTATGATATGACAAAGGAGGGGCTCACTCTTGGATGCACTGTATAAATTCAACAAAGGAGGGGGCCACTAAAAGACTTTTGCAGGCATAAAAAACAGGCTTTTTGGTGAGATTTTTGGCACCCATCTCCACTCCGAATTTTGAGCGGTGGTCAAAAGAGAAAATGTGTACCAAGAGCTTAATAATCCCCCCAAAACGTTTGGTGATTTTTGGAGAAACCACCGGTGAGCTAGGATTTCTTGAGTGGACCCCAGTCTGCCCACTTTTCTCCCAAGTAGCCCATAGTATTCTCTCACCTCTTTCCACACTTCTACACACACACACACACACACATTCATTCCTCTCAATCCCTCACTAAAACCTGCACCTTCAATGGTTTCTCTCACATTCTTCACCATTAACCTCCCCTCTTACTCCCATAGCTCTCATATGAGCTCTCCATGTACATACACCATCTATATGTCTCTCTCTATTATCTCCAAAGTACAATTCCATCTTACCCCTTCTCTATACCATGCTTAACCTCTGCAAATTGAGATATCTCATCAACGGAATCGCCATTTTCATCGCGATAATCAACCTTGGTGGTGGTGCCGTAAAGAAGAGAAGACGAAGAAGAGGATCAATAGTCATTTTGGGAACCTAAAGAAGTAAGTCCTTCTTCAAGCTTCACCATCACAAGGATTTCCTCACTTCATTCAACCATCCATCCCATTCTACCCATCGTAAATATATCATTACCTTTGTAGTGATTACTAACACTAACCACTAACATACTAACACAAAATAGCCATTGACCTAACCATAAGAGACACCTCACCTCAAGACATGTGCATAGTAACTCTCTCTCTCTCTCTCTTTCTCTCTCTCTCTCTCTCTCTCTCTCTCTCTCTCTCTCTCTCCCGCTTTCCTTAAAACTCTACTTCCACCTTATCTACCATCAATAATGATCTCTTTTGAGCCCACATCTATGACTCAAGCAGACAAAGAAGGCCCGCAATGTTTTCATATTCGGAAAAACTCATAATCCTGATTTGTTAGCTTGAAAATTAGGATTTCCAATAATCTTAATGAGGGGTCTCCAAACTATAAATAGGCCCCTCTCCTTCTTGTAAAACAACCTCCAATATCTCACATAGCACCCCAACACTCTATGCATGAGGAGATGCTTAGGTGTAGCAACCACTTTGTGAGCTTGACTCTTGGTGTGAGAGAAGCTGTCAAGCTACACATTGCAAGTGAGAGAGCATGAGTTCAAAATCTCAAAACCACTATTGTATATTTTCCTCCATCCTCAATAAATTGAGGTTTGGTGCATCAAAGGGGTGTTTCGACGTTCAAATCTTTGTCCTTCCACTTGTGCGATACAGTTTAATGAGTTTAAGGTGACTTGTGTATTTTGAGTTCTATCATTTGATCTTGTTTTAGAAAGTGTTTTAGTGTGTTTTCATTGCCAATTTTGTGTCCATTGTAAGAGGGTATTGTGGTGAGAGGTCTCCCACACCCTAAGACAGTGTGTGTGTGTCGGTAATGTTTAGCATTTACTAAGCATTGAGTGAGTTTTTGTACAAGCTCTACGATAGCAACATAACGAAGCATCTCCGTTTGCAAGTCACAAATAAGGTATTACGCAAGATCCACTCCTCTCTCTCTTGACTTTTCTCTAGCTCTCTCTAGTCCATTTTGTGTGTGTCTTGGTGTGAGGTTGCTTGTGTGTGTGTTTGTGGTGTATCTTCTTGGTTGTGACAAAATCTCTCTTGCGTCCTAGTTTGCATACCATAACTAGGTGGTGCCCCTATCTTGTTTGGGTTTGTTGTTGTGTTGTGCTTGTAGTTTCTCCAGCCCCAAGTGAGCAGCACGGGAGCCTTGAGGGGTGTTTAGAGGTCGCCTCTCTTGTTGACCGCCTCGGACCGCCTCAATTTTGGTGCCCCCACTGAGGAGGGCTTGTGTATGTTTTTTGTAGACTCAACTTTTAGCATAATCAAGTAGCTTGCATGAATCATGAGAATTTGTATGATCCTTTTATTCCCATTGCAAGGGAAAAGGTGCACATAATTGTTAGTACTAAGTTGCAATTTCAATGAGTAATTCGTAGGATTTTGGGCCCTCTTAGGCTGGCCAAGATAAATGCTTCAGTAAATCCTTTTATTTTGCCTCTCATTAGGTACGACCTTAGTTTGGACGTCTATATTTTTGTTTTGTTTTAAGAATTAGATCATGCATAGACCATGGATAATGGCCCAAGAATAGAGGTTTTCCCCTTCCATTCCACTCCACACATTAGAGTAAACTTTGCAATTAGTAGAAAAATCCATTTTCAACAACGTATGGTGTTCATGTTTGGTGCCCAAAGAGTAGGATAAATTCTCGCGTCACCAAACCCTGTCATCCTACCTCTTATTTATTATCATAGGTCATTTGATGTGAATATTTTTATTTTGTTGTAGAATAGATTGCAATTCAGAAAATATTAGTGTAAATCTTTTAAAGAAAGAAAAAACAAAAATGTGCGTCACTTTGAAATCAATTCAATGGAGAGCCAATGCCAAATGTTTGGATATCCTCTTTTCTTTGGAGAGCCTGGAGAGGATGCAAAATTAATTCTAGCGAATTTCAAGATGTCTTGCCGTATCAAGAGAATAGTAATTGATCAAGAATGTGTAGAAATGTTTGAGGTGGTCCTTAGGAACGATGCTAGTGAGGCGGTCCGGGGCAGGCAACAAGAGAGGCGACCTCTAAACACCCCTCAAGGCTCCCGTGCTGCTCAATTGGGGTTGGGGCAACCACAAGCACAACAAAACAACAAACCCACAGCCAAACCCAAACAAGATAGGGGGACCACCTAGTTATGGTATGCGAACTAGGACGCAAGAGAGATTTTGGCACAACCAAGAAGATGCACCACACAACACACACAATCAACCTCACACCAAGACACACATGAAATGGACCAGAGAGAGCTAGAGCAAAGGGAAGAGAGAGAGGAAAGGATCTTGCGTAATACCTTATTTGTGACTTGCAAATGGAGATGGTTCGTTATGATGCTATCGTAGAACTTGTACAAAACTCACTCAATGCTTAGTGATTGCTAAACATTGCCAAAACACACACACACTGTCTTAGGGTGTGGGAGACCTCTCACCACAATACCCTCTTACAATGGACACAAAACTGGCAATGAAAAACACACTAAAACACTTTCTAAAATCAAGATCAACCGATAAAAACTCAAAATACACAAGTCACCTTGAATTCACCAAACCGTATTGCACAAATGGAAGGACGAAGATTTGAATGTCGAATCACGCCTTTGATGCACCAAACCTCAATTTATTGATGATGAAGGAGCATATACAATAGTGGTTTTGAGATTTGTGGAACTCACGCTCTCTCACTTGCAATGTGTAGCTTGAAGGCTTCTCTCACACCAAGAGTGAAGCTCACAAGTGGTTGCTACACCTAAGTCTCTCCTCACGCATAGAGTGTTGGTGTGCTATGTGAGATATTGGAGGTTGTTTTACAAGAAGGAGAGGGGCCTATTTATAGGTTGGAGACCCCTCATAAAGATTATTGGAAATCCTAATTTACAAGCTAACAAATCAGGATTATGATTTTTTTGAACATCAAAACATTGTGGGCCTTCTTTGTCTGCTTGAGTCATGGGTGTGGGCTCAAAAGAGAGCATTATTGATGGTAGATAAGGTGAAAGTAAGTAAGGAGAGAGAGAGAGAGAGAGAGAGAGAGAGAGAGAGAGAGAGAGAGAGAGTTACTATACACATGTCTTGAGGTGAGGTGTCTTTTATGGTTAGGTCAATGCTATTTTGTGTTAGTATGTTAAGTGTTAGTAATCACTAGAAGTTAATGTTACATTTACAATGGGTAGAATGAGGTGGATGGTTGAAGTAAGATGGTTGAATGAAGTGAGCAAATCCTTGTGATGGTGAAGCTTGAAGAAGTTTTGGACTTACTTGTGTAGGTTCTCAAAATGATTATCTATCTTCTTCTTCGTCTTCTCTTCTTTACGCCACCGCCGCCAAGGTTGATTATCGTGATGAAAATGGTAATTCTGTTGATAAGATCTCTTGATTTGCAGAGGTTAAGCATGGTACACATGCTAAATTTATGTATATATATAAGGAGTAAGATGGAATTGTACTTTGGAGATAATAGAGAGAGGCATAGAGATGGTGTATGTACATGGAGAGCTCATATGAGAGCTATGGGAGTAAGTGGGGAGGTTAATGGTGAAGAAGGTAAGAGAAACCATTGAAGGTGCAGGGTTGAGTGAGGGATTGAGAGGAATGTGTGTGTGTGTGTGTGTAGAAGTGTGGAAAGAGGTGAGAGAAGACTATGGGCTACTTGTGAGAAAAGTGGGCAGACTGGGGTCCACTCAAAAAATCATATCTCACCGCTGGTAGCTCCAAAAATCATGAAAAACTTTGAGGTGATTATTCAAAGCGTGGGCTACATTTTCTCGTCTGACCACGGCTCCAAATTCAGAGTGGAGATGGATATTAAAAATCCCACCAAAAGACCTGTTTTTTCTTCATAAAAAGTCTTCAGTGGCCCCCTCCTTTGTTGAATTTGTACAATGCATCCAAGAGTGAGCCCCTCCTTTGTCATATCAAAATACAAAGCATCCAAGTTGCCCTTGACACATGCATGGAGGAGGATTATTGGTGAATAAAGAAATATATACATGGTGGGACTAGTGTATGGACTATTCATGGACTTTAGCTCAATGAGCACATGGTGTTAGAATAATGAGTAAAAATAATAATAAAAATATGGAGGAGTTATGGATATGGAAAGATATTGGAATCATATGATATGGTCCCTCTTTGAATTATTTTGGGTGAAAGAGGAAAAGTTATGCAAGTAAATAATATAATAAACGTGACCAATGAGTAGAAATCAATTTTTTATTTTCACAAGGGTGAGGGTGAAAATGTGGGAGTGATTTGTATAAAGGAAAAATATAAGGTTAGAGTATGTACATATTGGCAAAAATATACTTATGGTGTAAGAGGATGAAAGAAGGCATACACAAGTTTAATAAAACACACACCTAAGTATAAACATTTAAATAAAATACCAGAATAATTATAAAAATCTCTATATTTAGGGCATATATATAATGCAATATTTACACACAAATGGGCCATAATATATTTTATTTATTTTTTTGACTCAACTAGCCCAGTGACTAGCTACCTGAGGATTTTAAGAAGATATGGGAAAAGCCCCCTAACTCACACACGCCTATGTACAGTGAAATGGTAGGGATAGCCATAGCGTTTGGGTGAATTTGGTAGGGTGGAGTAACTTACTATGGCAATTATGGAGATCCAAAAAACGGCTATCACTAGCAGTGACTCTTTGCTTGAGGAAGTTATGGGGAATTACACAGAAGTTTTGAATCATTTCAAGAAATACTTCTTTGATCCCCAAAACACTCAAAAACTATGGCAAGACATTGTTTCTCATAAGCAAAAAGACTTAGGTGACTACTACTTGTACAAGCAATAGTTTTTTATGTCTTTGGGCTCTATGGATACAAAATGTTGCTAAACCTGGTGATGGTGCAGAATTTTTAAAGAAGGAGAGGTTCATAGCCGGACTCTTTCCTGACCTTAAGGTAAAAGTTGAGGCGGGTGCACCTGCTACCTTTGATGCAGCTGAAACTAGAACTGCTGAGAAATATAGGAAACTTAAGTGCTTAAGGGGAGAGGTTCCAATAGAAGGTCTTAGACCCAAAGGTAAGTCACAAGCATCAACATCCAGGGAGCTTCCTGAGGTAACGGCGAAAGTGATTGAGAAGTTAAATGAATCTTTAAGCAGCCTGTCAATTCACCTTGCACAAGCTGTAGGTCCAAAAGGACAAGCAAAGAAGTCTGAAGAGCGAGATCCACGACCTAGGAGAGTCTTGCAATGTTGGAATTGTGGAGAGTCTGGACATGGGATGTATAATTGTCCTTGGCCCCGTGGGGAGCCAGGGAGACCTAACTTGAATTACCCAGTGATGAATGCAGGTGAAGGAGCTGGTCAATAACCGAGGCTTCTACAAAGGCCAAGTGGACCAAGACCATCTCAACAAGGGGTGGAAGGAGTTTCACCTTTGCCTGACCCAAATGTCAATGTTGTAGAAGTCACACAATCCAAAGAGGGAGACATTGAAGCAAATGGCATTAAGCGTGGGTGAGGAAAAAGTAAAGAGAAAGAAGGTGTCACATCACAGAGTGACCACGGACGATGCAAGAAGGCAAAGGAGACCCAGGAATCTAAGAGGACTCGACGTCGTATCAATCTCCAAGACTTCCCTCTTGGACATGGTATGGCTCCATACAACCTATTGGAAGACATGCGAGGTAAGGGTCCTGATATCTCAAGGCCTAAATTCATTGCAATATGTTCACAAGTTAGAAGGGATTTAACAAAGGCAGTTAGCACTAGGAGGAAGGTAAAAGAGAGTGTGCCTGTTGTAAAAATTGCACATGCTGAAATGAACGAGGATATTACACCTGTGCTAGATTGTTACATCAAAGGAAGATTGGTTAGGAAAGGTCTAGTGGATGGGGGTGCACAAATTTGCATCATGATAGAGCGGCTCATGCAAAGACTAGGCATGCACATCCATGAGACACCTGAAATCAAAGTGAAGATGGCAAACAATAGCAAAGCTAGGTGTGTAGGTATTTGTAAAAATGTTTCTATAGAGGCCTTTGGCATTAAGAAGGTAGTGGACTTCTATGTCATGTCTACCAAAGGAAATGGTTACCCATTTATCCTAGGAAGACCATGGCTAATTAAAATGAAAGCTTTGCAGGATTGGGAGAGTGGAAAGCTAATTTGAAGGAATGACAATCATAAGAAGGTTGTCTTTGACATGAAGGAGCAACACCAAGAGGAGCTCCATGAAGAATCATCTCAAAGTGAGACGGAAGAAGATTGGGGCGATAACACTTCAGAAGAAGAAATTAGTGGCATCATTACTGAAGAGGAGTCTTCCATCGAAGTCACGGGGGTAAAGTTTAAGCCAACCAACCAAGAGACCTCTTGTCAAGGTTTGGAGGAGGTAGGTTCCCAAGAGAACCAAAATGTGGAAGATGAAGGAATGTTAGAAGGTATGTTGTCTACAGCACTTAGAAAGGATAAAAGAGAGGAGTTCAAAGGTGTGTTAAGGAAATTTCCTAAGTTTTCTAAAGACTACACTGACGTGCATGGAGTAGATGATGTTCAACACAAGATCGAGCTAAAGCCAGAGGCCAAACCTAAAGCTCAAAAGCTACGAAGGCTAGGAGTCATCAAGGATCAGGCTCTACTCAAGGAGGTAAGAAAGCTTCTAGCACCAGGTTTCATTTATCTAGTGGAGAATTCAGAGTGGGTCTCTCCCATTGTTGTCACTCCTAAGAAAAATGGCAAGTGGAGGGTGTGTGTAGATTACTGTCCACTCAATGAGGCAACAAAAAGAGATCACTTTCCCCTCCCATTGCAAGATGAGATACTAAATGAGGTAGCTGGTCATGAGAAGTACATTGTGTGTGATGGCTACTCCGGTTACTTTCAAACAGGTATTGCATTGGAAGATCAGTTGAAAACAACCTTCATCACTCCTTGGGGTTGTTATGCTTTTAGAGTCATGCCATTTGGCCTGGAAAATGCTCCTGTAACTTTCCAATGCTTCATGAACATGGTGTTTCAAGCATTCTTTGGAAAGTCCATTAGGGTTTTTATTGATGATTTTTGCATTTATAGCTCAAAATCATTGCATCTACAAAGGGTAGAAGAAGGTTTAAAGAAGCTCTATGACATGGGAGGTCAACTCAACCCCGACAAGTGTCACATATGTGAGGATGAAGTGATCTTGCTTGGTCACAAGGTTTCCTATAAAGGCATTGAGGTGGATCCTTCAAAGGCAAAGGCTCTTATTGAGCTCCCATCACCCAAGAGTCTCAAAGAGGTCATCTCATTCATTCAAAAGGTGAAGTATATGTCACGCTTCATTCACTAAGCTTCGGAGTTGCTTCCCCCTTTGCAAAAGTTGACACAACAAGTAGAATTTGCATGGTCTGATGAGCTTGAAGAGTACTTTTGTAACATTAAAGTCATTTTGTCAGAGCTACCAACACTCATGCCTCCTTGTTGGGAGTACACATTCTTTGTTAGCTCTAGTGTTGGAAGGGAAACAATTGGTGTTGTGTTGCTACAACAAGATCCCCATAGTACCAGGATGCGACCCATCTACTTTGCTAGTAGGGTCATGAATGCCTTGGAGAGAGGCTACACAGAAGCAGAAATCATGATACTTTCTCTCATGTTTGCGGTGAGAAAGTTTAGATCCTACCTGCTACCAAAACCTTTTGTAATGCTCACTGCAGAAAATTTATTCCCTTGGGTGTCATCTCAAATGAACTAGGATCTCAAAGTGGACTATAGAGTTGCAAGAGTTTCAATACTCTTTCAAGGTAGAAGATAGTGTGCATGCACAATTGGCAGGGATTCTCACTTATAGGGTACATGAGAAGGAAATTAAGGTGCCTGAAGTAAAGACCCTACCATTGCCACCACCTAAAAGTATTCCTAATGCTTTTACCTTGTTCTTTGATGGAGCTTTTCGATAAGCCACAAGAAAAGCAGAGGGAGGGCTAGTGTTGCTCAACCCAAGTGGAGAGGTGGTCATGAAAGAGAAGGTCAATCTACTAGGGTCATCTAGCAACAACGAAGCAGAATACGACACACTACTTCATGGTTTAAAGATATGCATTGGCCAAGGTATACAATGTCTCATGGTAAAAGGAGATGCACTTCTCATTGTGAAGCAAATCTTAGACATTTGCGCATGCAAGAATGAAAGCCTTAGGACAAAGGTTCATGCCATTCATAGGTTGTTTAATCAGTTTGAAGAAGTGCAACTATATCATATTCCTAGGAAACTAAATGAAGATGTCAATTTACTTGCACAACAAGCAATTACATGTGTTGAGAAAGAAGTGCAGGTCATCATGATGGCAGCAACTGTCAAGCAACTGAGGTACCAGGGCTTGGAGTCATTGACTCCCATTACTGGCTACATTTTGTAGGACGAGTTTCCACAAGACTTCACTAAAGCTCAGAAGAGGAGACTCATGGAGAAGGCAAGCGCGTATCTCTTCCTAGAAGGATCCCTCTATCAAAGAGGGAAGGATCAAGTGTGCAGAAGAGTACCAACTATCAAGGAAATTCCATCCATTTTAAAAGGTTTGCATGAAGAGGCATGTGGTGGTCATTTTGCCCAAGAGTTAACTGTGAAGAAGATTTTGCTTGCGGGGTATGTTTGGACAAGTCTGCATGTGGATGTCCAACATTGGTGTAAAAGTTGTCACAATTCTCAGGCAAATGGGAATAGAAGATTGGTTTATGGTCCAAGGCAAATTGTGCTTGCAAATGGACCCTTTGAAAAGTGGGACATTGATGCTATGGGTCCTCTGCCTAGGACAAAAAATGGTAAACTCTACATTCTAGTGGTTGTATACTATATGACTAGGTGGATGGAAGCACAAAGTGTGGCAAAGGTAAATGGGAGGACAGTGGGCAAATTCGTCTATACTCACATTTGTTGTAGATTTGGCACACCTTTGGAGATTGTTTTCGATAATGGTCCAGGGTTTAGAAAGGGCTTGCTCACAGAAGTTTGTGAAGAACTTCACATTCTACATCGTCATAGTACACCCTACTATCCCTAGTCAAATGGTTTGGTAGAAAAAGCTAATGGTGTCATTGTAGGCATCATTAGAAAGATGGTGAAAAACAAGACAAAGTTGTGGGATGACCTCTTGGATGGTGCCTTGTGGGCATATCGAACCACATATAGGGAGGCAACAGAGTTCACTCCATTTCACTTGGTGTATGGTCAAGAGGCTTTCCAGCCTATCAAGCTCAAAATATATTATGACCCATTTGTGTGTAAATATTGCATTGTATATATAGCTTAAATATAGGGATTTTTATAATTATGTTGGTATTTTATTTAACTATTTATACCTAGGTGTGTGTTTTATTAAACCTGTGTATAACTTCTTTCATCCTCTTACACCATAAGTATATATTTTCCAATGTGTACATACTCTAACCTCATATTATTCTTTTATACAAATCACCCCCACATTTTCACCCTCACCTTTGTGAAAACAAAAAATTGATTTCTACTCCCTTAGTCATGTTTATTATATTATTTACTTGCATACCTTTTCCTCTTTCACCCAAAATAATACAAAGAGGGACCATTATCATATATTCCAATATCTTTCCATATCCATAATTCCTCCATCTATTTTTTATTATTTTTACTCATTATTCTCACACCATGTGTTCATTGAGCTAAAATCCATGATAGTCCATACACTAGTCCCACTATTTATATATTGCTTTATTCACCAATAATCCTCCTCAATGCATGTGTAAAGGGAAACTTGGATGCTTTGTATTATGATATGACAAAGGAGGGACTCTCTCTTGGATGCATTGTATAAATTCAACAAAGGAGGGGGCCACTAAAGACTTTTGTAGGCATAAAAAACAGGCTTTTTGGTGAGATTTTTGGCACCCATCTCCACTCCGAATTTGGAGCGGTGGTACAAAGAGAAACTGTGGACCAAGAGCTGAATAATCACCCCAAATATTTTGGTGATTTTTGGAGCAACTACCGGTGAGCTAGGATTTTTTGAGTGGACCCCAGTCTGCCCACTTATCTAACCTCTTTCCACACTTCTACACACACACACACACACACACACACACACACTCATTCCTCTCAATCCCTCACTCAAACCTGCACCTTCAATGGTTTCTCTCACCTTATTCACCATTAACCTCCCCTCTTACTCCCATAGCTCTCATATGAGCTTTCCATGTACATACACCATCTCTATGCCTCTCTCTATTATCTCCAAAGTACAATTCCATCTTACCCCTTCTCTATATACATGAAATTCAACATGTAAACCATGCTTAACCTCTACAAATTGAGATATCTCATCAACGAAATTGCCATTTTCATTGCGATAATCAACCTTGGTGGTGGTGGCGTAAAGAAGAGAAGACGAAGAAGAGGATCAATAGTCATTTTGGGAACCTATACAAGTAAGTCCTTCAAGATTCACTATCACAAGGATTTGCTCACTTCATTCAACCATCCATCCCATTCTACCCATTGTAAATATATCATTAACTTTCTAGTGATTTAAAACACTAACCACTAACATACTAACACAAAATAGCTATTGACCTAACCACAAGAGACACCTCACCTCAAGACATGTGCATAGTAACTCTCTCTCTCTCTCTCTCTCTCTCTCTCTCTCTCCCCCCCCCTTCCTTAAAACTCTACTTCCACATTATCTACCATCAATAATGATCTCTTTTGATCTCACATCCATGACTCAAGCAGACAAAGAAGGCCCGCAATGTTTTCATATTCAGAAAAACTCATAATCCTGATTTGTTAGCTTGAAAATTAGGATTTCCAATAATCTTAATGAGGGGTCTCCAACCTATAAATACGCCCCTCTCCTTCTTGTAAAACAACCTCCAATATCTCACATATCACCCCAACACTCTATGCGTGAGGAGAGGCTTAGGTGTAGCAACCACTTTGTGAGCTTCGCTCTTGGTGTGAGAGAAGCTTTTAAGCTACACATTGCAAGTGAGAGAGCGTGAGTTCAAAATCTCAAAACCACTATTGTATATATTCCTCCATCATTAATAAATTGAGGTTTGGTGCATCAAAGGCGTGATTTTTTGTTTTAGAAAGTGTTTTAGTGTGTTTTCATTGCCAATTTTGTGTCCATTGTAAGAGGGTATTGTGGTGAGAGGTCTCCCACACCCTAAGACAATGTGTGTGGGTTGACAATGTTTAGCAGTCACTAAGCATTGAGTGAGTTTTTGTACAATCTCTACAATAGCAACATAACGAACCATCTCCATTTGCATGTCACAAATAAGGTATTATGCAAGATCCATTCCTCTCTCTCTTTCCTTTGCTCTAGCTCTCTCTAGTCCATTTTGTGTGTGTCTTGGTGTGAGGTTGCTTGTGTGTGTTTTTGTGGTGTATCTTCTTGGTTGTGACAAAATATCTCTTGCATCCTAGTTCGCATACCATAACTAGGTGGTGCCTCTATCTTGTTTGGGTTTGGCTATGGGTTTGTTGTTGTGTTGTGCTGGTGGTTGCCCCATCCCCAATTGAGTAGCACTTGAGCCTTGAGGGGTGTTTAGAGGTCGCCTCTCTTGTTGCCCGCCTCGGACCGCCTCAGTAGAAAATGGGCTCAGTAGAGAGAGGTGTGGAAGGCAAACGATAAAGAAAAGGTAGTTGATGAATGGTAGGAGCAGAGAGAATTGGTGGGAAAAATCATAAGGATTTAGCCAAGAAGCTGCTAGAGCAGCGGGAGAGTTCTGATGCTTGGGTCATTCAGAAGATAACAGCCCAGTCTTTTGAAAAAGCACAACCAGATCATTCAAGATCTGGGATTCTTGAGACCATGTTGGCCGCACTTCAGGGACTGATGGAGGAATTAGGGACTAATAGAAGCACTGAAGGCACCAGAACAAAGGAATGATACTGTGCGAAAACTTCCGATTCTTCAAGTTCTGATAACAACTCTAAACATGAGAGGGGGGAAATTCATGTCAATATTTGTGACAGAATTTAGAAACTCACAGTTGAGCTAGATGACGTTAGGAAAACTTTTCCTGAAGCAACGAGTTGGCTTCTGTCAGAGGTGATGAAGTGCCGGTGATCTAGGTAGATTATAAGGTGAGAAAACAGTGGGATCCATTAGCTGGTGTCATACTGGATGGAGGAGCAGGAGTAAATATCTTGGGGACACATATTCATCAAAGGATGGGTATTACAAACCTAAAACCAGCACCTTTCAAAGTTTGAATGGCGGATCATTGCGTGGTGCAGGCAAGTACTATGATAGAGAGTCTGCAGATAAGAGTAGGTAGAGAAAAGTTGAAAACTAGTTTCCTAGTATTGGACGTGCAAGGTGCATATGGAATGTTACTGGGGCGCCCATGGTTTCGAACGACATAGGCTGTTCACAACCATGTCAATCAGACTCTAACAATATAGTGTTTGTAGCAGAATTCAGATTCAGACAAACAATACTAGGAGCGGGTGGAAGGAGATGGGACGAGAAGAGCTATGCCAGAAGTATAAAATGAAGAAAATTGAAAGGATACTGGCGGTAATGAATAATTTTCCATTAACCAAAATATATCTCAATGCAGTGCTAGTGGACAAGGATCAAACTGAAAAGCAAAAGAAGCAATTTCCAGACCAATTCACTGAACGGAACTTTGGAGAAGGCCCAGTTTAGGTAACTGGAAGGTCAGAAGAACCAGTTGATTACAATACACCAATGGTTTTTGAACAAGAATATTCTGTAGATGTTGAGACGGTCCGGGGCGGGCAATAAGAGAGGCGACCTCTAAACACCCCTCAAGGCTCCCATGTTGCTCAATTAGGGCTGGGTAAACCACAAGGACAACACAACAACAAACCCACAGCCAAACCAAAACAACATAGGGGCACCACCTAGTTATGGTATGCGAACTAGGACGCAAGAGAGATTTTGTCACAACCAAGAAGATGCACCACAAAACACACACAAGCAACCTCACACCAAGACACACACAAAATGGATTAGAGAGAGCTAGAGCAAAGGGAAGAGAGAGAGGGATGGATCTTGCGTAATACCTTGTCTCTGTGACTTGCAAATGGAGATGGTTCATTATGATGCTATCATAGAGCTTGTACAAAGTTAACTCAATACTTAGTGAATGCTAAACATTGCCAGCACACACACACACACACACACTGTCTTAGGGTGTGGGAGACCTCTCACCACAATACCCTCTTACAATGGATACAAAATTGGCAACGAGAACACACTAAAACACTTTCTAAAACAAGATCAAACGATGGAACCTCAAAAAACACAAGTCACCTTGAATTTACCAAACCGTATCGCACAAGTAGAAGGACGAAGATTTGAACGCCGAATCAAGCATTTGATGCACCAAACCTTAATTTATTGATGATGGAGGAACATATACAATAGTGGTTCTGAGTTTTTGAACTCACACTCTCTCACTTGTAATGTGTAGCTTGAAAGCTGCTCTCACACCAAAAGTGAAGCTCATGCCTAAGTCTCTCCTCACGCATAGAGTGTTCTCGGGGGGTTCACTATGTGTAAATCTACCATATCACGTGCATTCAAGACATGTTTGTAAAACCCGTTATCTGTGAATTTTTTTAAAAATATAATGTACCCTTTTATTTTAAAATCTGTAAGTTTTTTTCAAATTTGAAAAAATAATGCCCTTCTGTATATATATTTTTGTAAATTTCAAGAACTTTAAATACTCTTCTGTTGAACTCACGCGATAGGTTACAGTTTTATTAGGTGACCTCTCCGGGAGAGTGTTGGGGTGCTATGTGAGATATTAGAGGTTGTTTTACAAGAAGGAGACGGTACTATTTATAGGTTGGATACCCCTCATTAAGATTATTGGAAATCCTAATTTACAAGCTAACAAATCAGGATTATGATTTTTTCTAAATATCAAAACATTGCGGGCCTTCTTTGTCTGCTTGAGTCATGGATGTGGGCTCAAAAGAGAGCATTATTGATGGTAGATAAGGTGAAAGTAGAGTTTTAAGTAAGGAGAGAGATCAAGACACACACACACACACACACAGAGGGAGAGAGGGAGAGAGTTACTATGCACATGTCTTGAGGTGAGGTGTCTTTTATGGTTCGGTCAATGGCTGTTTTGTGTTAGTGGTTAGTGTTAGTAATCACTAGAATGTTAATGATATATTTACAATGGGTAGATGAGGTGGATGGTTGAATGAAGTGAGGAAATCCTTTTGATGGTGAAGCTTGAAGAAGTACTTACTTGTGTAGGTTCCCAAAATGACTTTGGAACCGCCGTCAAGGTTGATTACCGTGATGAAAATGGCAATTTGGTTGATGAGATTTCTCAAATTGCAGAGGTTAAAAATGGTTTACATGCTAAAATTTATGTGTATAGAGAAGGGTTAAGCTAGAATTGTACTTTGGAAGTAATAGAGAGAGGCATAGAGATGGTGTATGTACATGTAGAGCTCATATGAGAGCTATGGAAGTAAAAGAGAAGGTTACTGGTGAATAAGGCAAGAGAAACAATGGAAGGTGTAGTTTTGAGTGAAATATTGAGAGGAATGAGTGTGTGTGTGTGTGTGTGTGTGTGTGTGTGTGTGTGTGTGTGTATAGAAGTGTGGAAACAGGTGAGAGAAGAATATGGGCTACTTGTGAGAAAAAATGGGCAGACTAGGGTCCACTCAAAAAAATCCTAGCTCACCGGTGAATGCTCCAAAAATCACCAAACTTTTTGAGGTTATTATTCAGCTCTTGTGCCACATTTTATTTTTTGACCACCACTTCAAATTTGGAGTGGAGATGGATATATAAAATCCCACCAAAATACCTGTTTTTCTTCACAAAAAAGTCTTTAGTGGCGTCCCTTTTGTTGAATTTGCATATGGCTCCAAAGGTTAGCCCCTCCTTGCATTAGAGAATGACCTAGTTGATTATTAGGGGTTTGAAAATATGCATGGTTGTGGATTATGCATAAATATAATACATGGATATGATGGGAAAAAATACACTAGTATATAAACAATTTGTGGAATCTAGAATAGTGTCACCTATATATAAATATAAATTGGAAAAAAAGAGATGTATGAAAATATAAGGAATCAAATGAGGGGACCCTCATTTGTTTTTATTGAATTAATTTATTTACAAGAGATAAGAGAAAATACCTCTAGGAAATAGGAATTTAGTGAAAGGCAATGATTGATTGTGAAATGTATTTTTGAGGTTTTTCCTTGGAGTGGATTCTCACCGAAAAATAAGAGAAACTTGCATGAAATGATTTTTTATAGAATACATAGGTAAGAAAAACTTTGGTAATGGTGAGTAAATGTACATAGCATACTTAGGAAAATAACGCACACACCTAGGTAAAAATATTTAAATAAATACCAAAATAATTATGAAAATTTTCTATTTTTAGGCCCTATATACAATGAAATATTTACACACAAAATGGCCATAATATATTTTATTTTTTTTATTTTATCTATTTTTTGGCTCAACTAACCCAGTGACTAGCTAGCTGAGGGTTTTAAGAAGATATGGGAAAAGTCCCCTAACTCACACACGCCTATGTACAATGAAAAGGTAAGAATAGCCACATTGTTTAGGTGATTTTGGTAGCGTGAGGTAACTCACTATGGAAATTACGGAGAGCCAAAAAACGGCTATCATTAGCCCTCCCCCAGGATGATGGTATGTTCATGTACCATCATAGGGCATCTTTTGCAAAGAGAGTGCTTTTGAGTCCTCTATGATATCTGGTCCCTTGACCGGATTTTCATTGTGTGGCTTCTTGTCACACTCATGCTTCATGCAGCAAAACTTACATGAGATAGTCGCTTTGTGACAATCCTTCGGTAGATTCTTTGGTAGAAGGCGACTCAAATAGGGCTTCAAGCGATACCTGTTTACCTTCCTGGAGTGATCTTTACCATTCAAGTCCATAAGCTGATAGTAACTTGAATTGAAAGCCTTCTTGATTATGTATAGCCCTTGCCATCTACTTTCAAACTTGGCATCAAAGCGATTATCGAGTCGATTGTCATACCTTAGCACAAGCTCTCCTTCCTTGATGCCTTTGTCCTTGAGTTTCTTGTCAAGCTTCTCCTTTGCTTGTATAGATTTCCTTTTGTAACACTCGTAAGCTGCTTCTCTTTTCCGCTCAAGATCCACTAATGTAAGAAGTCGATCCATCCATACCTCTTGATCATGTTGTGCACCTTTGCCATGAAGCCACATTGTTGTAATGTTGAGCTCGATAGGCTGCAAAGCCTCTTGACCATAGACCAAGTGAAATGGTGTGAACTCCGTGGCTTCCCTATATGTGGTTCGATATGCCCACAAGGCACCATCCAAGAAGTCATCCCATAACTTTTTTTTGTTTTGCACCATCTTTCTAATGATGCCTACAATGACACCATCAGCCTTCTCCACCAAACCATTTGACTATGGGTAATCTATGATCTCCGGTTAAATTGGAGATCATATGTGGGAGTTATGGAAGGCCGAAAATCATAAAAATTTCCATCTCTTTTTTGGGAGGAAAAGTGCATCCTTTGACCACTCTTACACAACTCTTACATACCCACCATTCTTGCACACATGGCATACACCTATTTGTCAAAATTTTAATCACCTCCATAAGCTCATGGAAAATAAAGAGGCCCTCCTACACCCCATCTTCTTCCTAATGAAAAAATCCACTTCAAACTTTTGTGATCACTAAGATAAATCTTTGGCCCAATAGATAATGCCTCGATACATTTAAGGCATGAATGGCTGCTAGTAATTTGAGATCATAAGTTGAATAATTCCATCCATGAATCTTCAACTTACAAGAGGTAAAAGCTACGGGTCTTCCTTCTTGCGTAAGTACTCCACCGATGGCATTTGTAATCACTTCAAAGGGATTTGTGAAGTCAGGTAACTTTAGGCATGGAGCTAAGGCTGCCTGCTTTTTCAAGGGTTTGAAACTCTCATGGTGTTCAAAATTCCATTGAATCATTGTTCCCTTCTTCATTAAGAGATTAGTGAAAGGGTAGTAAATGCAACATAATCCTTGATGAAGATGCAATACCAGCTTGTTAATTATACCAAGAAATCCTCTGACTTCACTAACATTTTGGGATCATGGCTAGTCCACAATATCTTTTACCTTGATTGGATCCACTGAAATACCATCAGCTATTGATACTATAAACCCCAAGTATTCAATCTTTAGGGATGAAAAGATACAGTGCTCTCCTTAACGTATTGCTTATGTTGGCGTAGGATCTCTAGAACTTTTTGTACATGCGCCTCATGTTCTTCTTTGGCCCTTGAGTAAACTAGAATATCATCCAAAAATACGAGGAAAAAATAACATAGGTGTTCTTTGAATTTATCTTGCATAAGATGATTAAAGGTTGTTGGGGCATTTGTCAATCCACAAAACAAAACAGTAAACTCATAATGTCCATAGTAGGTGTTAAATGCTGTCTTTGGAATGTCTTCCTCCTTAACAAGATTCTGATAGTACCTTGACCTTAGGTCTATCTTTGTAAAAAAATTAGCTCCATGAAGTGATCTAGTAATTCGTCGATGTGAGGGATTAGGTACTTGTTCTTTATTGTAACTTGGCTCAATCGTCTATAGTCACTGTAGAGTGAAAAAGTTCCATCCTTCTTCTTCTGAAATCGAATAGGTGCTCCCCAACTTGAACTGCAGGGTTGAATATATATTTTCTCCAATAACTTGCAAAGCCGTTCCTTTTGCTGTCTCACTTCAGGTAAGGACATTTTATAGAGTCTTTTTGACATAGGTGCAATTCTTGGAAGAACTTCAATTTCATGATCTATATCCCTTGTTGGTGGGAAATTGGTGAGTTCCTCAGAAAAGACACCATCAAACTCACTCAACCATGGGTTTTCAGTTTTTACTTTCTCATGGTCCACTTTGTTAAGCTTTACTACATAGATTTGTTGTCCTGATTTTCTATGGGCTTTTAGGAGTCGACTATATTTAACTAATTGAACCTTTGGATTTCCCCTCTTCCCTTGGATTAAAGCTTCGTCCCCAATTTTATCCTTAAAAATTACCCTTTCTTCTGAACACATGATGTTGGCTTTGTTTACTACTAACCAACCCATTATGAATATCCCGTTGTATATCCTAGCTGGTAAGATTCTATACAATGCAGAAGTGGATCTTTCCCCTGATTCAAAATCTAGGACTCCCACCGTGTGTCTATATATAATTGATTTCCCATTTTTCATTTCAACTATCATAGGGTTGGTTGGATTCTAGGATAGCCTTAACTTTCACAAGAATCTAAGGGACAAAAATGAATGTGTGCTTCCACAATCGATGAGCAATGAGAAAGATTCACCTTGGCGGCTGGCCAATGTTTGAATAACTGTAAATTTTTTCTGAGCCCGAGAATTGTCAATAGCAGCATGGAGGGTCGCTCTTTCCATTTCTTCCTCTAATATGGGCTCTATTATTACCGCATGAGCATGCCATTGAATAGGTATTCCTCTCCCATAATCTCTGGCAATTTGACCATGAAATCTTCCATGTCCATATGCATGTCCTCCAATTATTCCTCCCTCATGATTCCCACCAGGTCTAGCTTCAGTTGCTACACAAAATGCTAGGCAAGGACACTGTCATTTGTAATGCCCTGGTTCATTACACTCCTGCATAACCTTGGGGTCTTCTCCCTTGAAATTTGGTTGGATTATTTCTTCTTTGGGTCTCACTAGAATTGGTTGGGTGAAATATCCTCTTCTTGGCCAAAGGCTTAGCACACAACAGTGCATCTTGCAATGATGTGGGCTGCATGGTTTCAAGCTAAGCATCAAATGGCACATTTAATCCTTGCAAAAATTGGGCCCTTGTTGCTTGTTTGTCAAAACCGGTCCATACCTCCTCAATGTAACAAACTTGGAGAAATACTCCTCCAAGGTCAACTCATTTTTCTTTAGATCAAAGAACTCATGCATCTTCAAAGATTGGTGGGCAGGGGGGGAATATCTTCCTCTGGCCCACATGTTTGATTTCATCCCAAGACTGGGAATCTTCCGCAAAACCCGTGTCATGGTAGTAATATTTCCAGCATAACTTTGCTTCTCCAATCAACCAAAATATTCCGAGCATGGATCAATTGGATTCTCCATCTTAGCAGCAATAAAGTAGTCATCCATGCATTATATCCATGCCTCAAGATCCTTTTCAACATTAGCCCCCTCACCTTTGAAATAAGGGGGCTGCATCTTCTTAAAGAGCAACTTGTTCTCCTCTACTTCCATGTAGAGAGCAGCTTGGGCTTCCATTTGTCCCTCGTTTTGATTACACAAGATAGAAGTTAATTCTATCTTCAACAAGGTTACCCTTTATTCACTTCTCAAAATAGACCATCAGTGATGAATTTTTTTTTCTAGATCTTGATTCATCATTCATCGATAGGCTCCCTGCCCATAGCACCAATGACTTCCTTAAAACATACAAGGGTCACCATATCCCAACAAGCCCACAGTAAACCATTCATCACAACTCAAGAGAAATTAATGAGAAAATCAATGTCTTTTATTTATGTAAGAATAATTTACAACAATGAGTTGCATGACCTTATTACAAATGTAGAATAATAAGTCTAATTTTTAGGAATCGATAAGTGGCAGGGAGTTGAGGTAATCCGATCATCCATCCCTTACCAGAGAAGTGGTGATGTCTCCCCATAACAACCTCTCTATCTTTTAAAATGGCCGCAATGACATTTTCATAGACCCACCAATTGAGGTTAACGGTTTCATTTGTGATCATTGTCCTAAAGTTGGTTGGACAAAAGATATATTAATGGACAACCTTTAGCTCTTCACACCATTTGAGGGAGCGGAGATCATTCCTCAAATTGCCTAAGCTTCCGGCACCGTGATGGTGAAAGTGCATCCACAAACCCACTAGGTTTTGTACCATCCTCGCTAGACCCTTGTAAAATGTGGAGTGGTCAATACTTCTAGAGTCCCCATGGCTGTTGCCCAATGAGATACATGATGTTGAATACTTGAAATCGCATGTATGTCTCATGATGATCCTAAAACATGTTATATATACATACATAAGAATACAAAATCAATCCAATAGAGTAGTTTAGAAAACTTAGGTAGACAATAGTGAATATTAAAATAATGCCTTTCTACGTACATCCCATTGTTAACCTAGGTTTAACCTAGGCTCTGATACCACCTGTAACATCCTCGACTATCTTAGATTGGTGTCTAGGAGATCTCAACATATCCACTCCGACTCTGCAATGCAAAGCGTAGGAATGATAAAGTGAGTTGCCCTAACTCTACATATCTTTTAGCATGTTGTCAGGGGATAAGTGTTCGCTACGTGTGGCTATGGGAGGTGTGTGTGAGAGAGAACAAGAAACATTGACAGCTCTGACAACCACCACAATCATCAATTAATTGAATATTACCTTGACTACAACTTGGTCCTTAGACAAGGCGGACTGTTAACAGCACCCTCACTTGGATCAGTTGTTGACTAGGAGTTTAAGCTCCCGTTTACAGGATTAATTGAGCCGTTAATGACACCGGACTTAACAAATGCTAATTCAATCTCTAACGGATGACGATGATGGAAATTTTTCTCATGTCGCTTCATCTGCTTCAAATGCCCATGGATTGTGCAGTCTTCTATTGAGTTCACTGCCTCGATCATCAATGCTTTAGACCGGCTTAATTGACCTTCTCTAGTTGCAACTTCCTCGTGCTTCTTACCTTGCTTCGTTTACCGTGCATGCCTTCTCCTGCTTTCTTCTCTTGCTTTGGTTCAAGGCTAAGCTCGCCTCCTAGATACCTCCTCGTTGTGTTTTTTTTCTCGTCAAGATTTGGTTCACCTCAAGTCTTCTCCTTCATAACCTCCCTCCAAGCTTTGCTTCCCGGAGACCTCCTCGTTCCAAGATTTTCTTGTTTTGATGACGAGAGCAAGAGAAAGGAAAAGCTTTGCTTGTCGAGGATGAGCCGCGAGCTTCTTCCCCTTCTCGCCCTTCGACTCCTTTGGTCCTCCTTATGGCTTGCCGTCCGTTACCTCCTCGTTCTGCCCCTTATTCCCCTTTGTTTCATCTCCCTCAAGCATCTCAAGGGCAGAGAGAGAGAGAGAGAGAGAGAGAGAGAGAGAGAGAGAGAGAGAGAGAGAGAGAGAGAGAGAGAGAGAGAGAGAGAGACTTGCTTTGTGTCATCGATACAAGAACGAGAGAGAGCGGGAGAGAGAAGCTTTCCCTTCTCCAAGCTCGCTTCCGAGGATGAGCCTAGAGCTTCCTCCCCCTTCTGTCCCTCCTCTTAGTTGCAATCCCCTCGTTTTTTTCTCTCCAATTCTCGAATGCATGGGAAAAAAACTATTTTTGGCCATCCCATTAGCGATATCACTAATGGGAAGGCCCTCTTGATGATGTGGCAGGTCGGCTGTGGAGGTGCGCCGAATCCGTCGGGACTAGGGCCAAAACTCAACGCCATGGGCTGCTCGTGAGTTTTCATTTCTTGCACGTCGCCATCGAAGCATCAGCGTGGCCAGCGCGAGCTCCTTCAATTCCCTGCGCCCCTGGCCGCTGCCTGCTTGCCCGCATGAAGTTTTCTTTCCTTTACTTTTCACACACCCTTCACGGTTTAGTTGGGCGGGCGGCCCTTAAAGGGCACCCCATTGCCATAGGCTTGGTTAGGGCACCACATTTTGGACACATGCCGGCCAAAGCATTTACATAGCACCACTTTTGGCGTACATACCCGACTAAACAATGCCGAGCACTCCCAGTGGCCGCTAAGCATATCCCGCAATCAATATGCCCCATGAGCCGACATTTCGGATAAAGAATTCATAAGGAACTTTTTGTACTTCGTAACTATCGGCATATATAACCATATTTGGCATACATGACGGCGTCAAGGCTCTCATTAGTCCTATTCTAACAATGTCATCATTACTTTAACTGCCCGTATCAGAATCTCAGATAATGCCAAAATTATCCAGCTTAGCAGTGCCAGCAACTGTCATCGGCCTCAAACCGTATTATCTAATCAAGTCGGACTCTGTCTAACGAGCTGTAAATCCCTGTAGACCTCTCAAACTGCATAAAATGCATACAAACCCTGCTGAGGCTACAAAATTCTCAGATGGCACTCCGACCGAGCGGACCAAATTGGTATGGAGCCGGTCCCTGGTGAATCTTTAACGGCTAATATCTTGGCAACCGGAACCTCGATCGCTGATCTAAAAAGACCAACGCGCCCCACAAAATGAGAGCTTTAGACCCGTGCATTCTTTTCAATTTTGTCACCTCAGTTGCAGTTTCCCAATCCGGTACGGATCTGCAATTGACTTAAACTTTAAACTGCCATAACTTCTTCACTGTAGCTCCAATCGACGAGCCGTAAAGATAGGTCGATAGAGCACTTCAAGCAGTACAATTTAGGTCATAATATCCCATTTGTGATCACTCTAAGAATAATCCTTTTTGGCATCATTAAGGCATCAATTGGCCCTTTAAAGTCGCATCTGGCATACATTTATAATTAAACTTGGCCTGTTAGCAAGCCCTCATCACTGACCATAAATCAACTAGGCTTTCAATAAGCTTGATTTGCATCTTCTTGGCATATTTCTTAGCATGGGAGCGGAGCTGCACGACCCACCATTCTTGCACACATGGCATGTATCTATTCATCCAAATGTTAATCACCTCCATAATCTCATGGCAAATAAAGAGGCCATCCTAGACCCCATTCTCTTCCTAACGAGAGACTTCATGCATGTGAAAATCATGCATGCAAGAGCTGGATGATACATAGCATGAAAGGTTATGAAACATTATAGAGATAGAGAGTCTCTCTCAGAATATGTGCAAAACTTTAACTTGAAATATACCTCTAATTAAATGAGTAGCTTCCCTTGTCGCTTCATTTGTCACATTATCTTTGCCTCTTCCATTGCTCCTGCATCGTCTCGCTCATCCTGAGTGCGTTCTCCACACAAAATTCCTCTAGCTCTATGAGAGAGAGAGAGAGAGAGAGAGAGAGAGAGAGAGAGAGAGAGAGAGAGTATGCGTGTGTGCGAACCGGTAGCGTTTCCTTCTTGTACTATGCGAGAATGTGCGGGTAGCTTGTGAAGTGGAGGCTAGGTCTTTATATAGGGGGCAGGGATGATGAAGATCTGCCAAATGTCAGGTACAAGAGGGGGGAATCTCTCATTTTACGAAATTTGGATTCAGTTAACTAGGGCCTTTTATGCATGTCATGACACTTGTCAAGTGAGTGCATGGCCTTTTAACCCTTCAATTTTTCCATAATAAAAAAGAATTGTCAGCTTAAATGTGAGCTAAAGTGCACATTACAGCCCTGTTTTGGACGTCATTAGGTGCATTAGAGATCTTTCTTTAGTGACTTCAAGATGCACACATTGATACATGTTTTTTATTACATGTGGCTAGACTCAAAAATTTACAGAAATGGACACGTAAATCTTACGGTTATGCTACTTGAATTAATGAACGGATGTACAAAACATCATTGAGGAAGGCACATTACACTTTTTTGGAAGTTCTATGATGACAATGGACAATGAGCATTAGAAGAGAGCATGAAAGAAAATTGGTGACTTTGGATTAGGTTTTCACTGCCCATGTACCATGCTATGTGAAATGATCTATTGGAGAATTTCTATGTTCATGTAAAAGAACATGTGCAAAGGGTAGTTCTTAGAAATATAGGTCTTTATGGATGTACCATAGTCGACGACGGCTGGTCCAAACCACTAATTAATTTAATGATTGTTTCACCTAGAGGTGAAACATTTGTTCGTGTTCTGGACTCACATGGCTCAATTATGTTTGGGATTTATATCGTTGATGGAATTTTCTCTATGATACAGGGAGGGGGTGCTAAACATGTTTTCCAAATTATGATGGACAATGTAAAGAATTGCAAGAATTCCGGCAAAATCTTGAAGCGACAGTACCCGCATGATTTTCTTGCATGGTTTAAATCTTGTATTAGAATATTGGTATAAAGTAACAATACCAGGTCATTTGCCTCTATTGTCAATACTCCTCACCAGATTGTGAGATTTATGCTCAGAAGATAGAGAGTATTAAATATATTTTTTGACCTCACATGTCAGTTATGTTGCGTCACATTGAAGGAAAAGAATATGAATAAGATATGACAAGATGGATGCATGATTTCCATGATGTAGAAGACAAACACTTCCACATTGGACCTGTGCTATGTACAAGCCTTGAGCTAGAGGAAAATCTAGATATTGACTTAGACGAGCTCAATGAAGCATGCAACAAAGAAGACATAGATGATAGAATGTTGGAAAATGATGACAATGAAGATTAATGAATTTGTGAAAGAGTGTCATATTAGTAAAAGATTAAAATTAGTTTTTGTCTTCGAATAGATTTTAAAGTACATTAGAATTTTCCACTTGCCACCCTGCTACTTTGTATTCGTTGGACATGTCAAGTATGGTAGATAAGCCTTCATTAATTGCTACACCACACAATTTGCATGTGGACATATTTTGCATTTGTCTCACCGAGAATATACGATGGTATTAGTGTCCACATGGCAACATATAATGGCCGCTCCAACCGTCAAAGACTTTGTAGCATAGGGGAGATTGGTTGGTGGAGAAATTGCTAGCCACATTTGAGACTCCCACAACCTCAAGATGCATTAACAAGTAGGATATGTGCCTTGGTATATAGGATTTAAATGTTGAGATAGACCTTTCACAATTTGACTAAGCTTGTTAAGTTTCACTTCAACCCTTGCGGTGGTCGAGGGGGGGGGGGGGGGGTGTCGTATGCCTTTCTAGCCAACTCATGGTGCTCGTTATCTTGTCCATCTACCATATCTACAAACATAGAGATGCTATAAGGATCTCAATGATGAAAGATTAATACATAAGCCAAATTAATCATTGGCCTTAAAGATTGAAAGATGGAATGCAATAATCACTGTAAATCATCCAGTAAAGACAAGTACATATCAAACATGAGATCAAACAAATTATCTTAACCACATTTCAAATTATCTTGGCCACATATTTCAAATATAAAAACCATGTTCAATTACAAAATTGGATTAAATGATAGAGAGTTTTTGACTAGTAGGCATTGCACCCTTGTTGGGTCAGTCTCTTTAATGATTTTAAAAACTCTACCACTTGCATCATAGACTTTCTCTCTTCACAACTGGGTAGGGATATCCGGTTTCTAGCTCTATAAAGTATAGATTCCATGGTGAATTTTCTTGTTGGTATTTCCGCACATCCAGAGTTCTTGCATTGCCTTCCAAAAGTCATATAGCACTTGCAGTAAATATCTTAGAGAAAAAACATTGCTTGCCAGAGTATAGGCATTGAGGCGGTCCAGGGCGGGCAACAAGAGAGGTGGTCTCTAAACACCCCTCAAGGATCTCATGCTACTCAATTGGGGCTAGGGCATCCAGAAGCAAGAGAAAGCAACATCCAACAAGTGAAGGGTGAGAACAAGTATGCAAGAGAGATTTTGTCACGACCAAGAGGAGGTGCAACAAAACACACACAAACAATCTCACACAAAGAGACACCAAATGTTGCAAGAGAGATCCAAAGCAAAGGGAAGAGAGAGTAAGAAGAATGGAGTTTGTGCAAATACCTGATTGACAATTTGCAAGGTAAGGTCGTTTACTATCATGGAGCTTGCATAAACTATATCAACAATTAGTGAATCATAAAAATTCCTAGCACACACGCACTATATTAGGGTGTGGTAAACCTCTCACCACAAACTCTTACAATGAACAAGAAACTTGGAAATAAAAACACACTAACCACTTTCTCAAACAAGCTCAAATGACGAAACTTAAAAGATACAAGTAACCTGGCATTCACCAAACCACGCGGCATAGGTGAAAGGACGACAATTCTAGAACCACGACATGCCTTCAAAGCACCAAAACCTCGATTGTTGGAAGTGGAAGACCATGCACAATAGTGGTTTGAGATAGGGCATTCACACTTTTTCACTTTGCAATGTGTAGAATCAAAGATTCTCTCACACTTTCTCACTTTGGAATGTGTAGCATCAAAGCTTCTCTCACGCCAAGTGTGAAGCTCACAAGGTGATGTAAATATCTCCTCACGTATAGAGTGTTGGGATTCTTTGTGCGATATGAGAGATGATTTACAAGAAGGAGAGGGACTTATTTATAGGTTTGGGACCCCTCATTAATATTATTGAAAATACTAATTTACAAGATAATCAAATCAAGATGATGATCTTTTTGAATATCAAAATATAGTGGGACTTCATTGTTTGCATGAGTCATGGATGTGGGCTTAAGAGAAAGCATTATTGATGGTAGATAAATGTGAAATTGGAGAGTTAAGGAGGGAGATAGATAGAGAGAAAGAGAGTCTTTATGTACATGTCTTGAGGTGAGGTGCCTTTTATAGTTAGGTCAATTGATATTTTGTGTTAGTAGGTTAGTGGTTAGTGTTAGTAATCACTAAAATGTTATTGATATATTTACAATGAGTAGAATGAGGTTGATGGATGAAGTAGGATGGAAGAATGAAGTGAGGGAATACTTGTGATGGTGAAGCTTTGAACTTACTTGTGTAGGCTCTAAAAAAAGAATGTCGATCCTCTTCTTCTTCTTCCCTTCTTACCTTGTCGTCACTAAGGTTGAATCTCCACAATGAAAATGCCAATGTTGGTTGATGAGAATCCCCTTTTAGAAGAGATTAAGCAGAGTTTACATACTCATTTTTTTGTATATAGAGAAGAGGTAAGAAGGAATTGTAATTTAGAGGTAATATAGAGAGGCATAGAGATGGTGTAAGTACATGTAAAGTTCATATGAGAGCTATGGATGTGAGAGGGGAAGTTAATGATAAAGAAGGTGAGACAAACAATGGAAGATGCAGGTTTGAGGGAGGGATAGAGAAGAATGAGAGTGTGTGTGTGTGTGTGTGTAGACATGTGAAGGAAGGTGAGAGAACACTACAGCGATTTGTAATAAAAAGTGGGCAGTCTAGGGTCCACCCAAAAAATCATATCTCATATGTGGTAGCTCCAAAAATTATGAAAAATTTACTTAGCTTGTGAGCTAAATTTTTCATTTTGATCACTTTCTTAAATTTAGAGTGGAGATGGACGATGAAAGTCCCACCAAAATGCTTATTTTTCCTCATGCAAGCGTCTTCAGAGGCCCCCCTTTTGTTCAATTTGCATAATCCTCCAAGAGTGAGCCCCTCCTTGCATGAGAGCCAATGGCCTAATAAATTCTTGAGGGTTTGAAATTATGCATGGGTTAGAATTATTCATAAATATGATATATGGATATGATGGGAAAAAATAGGTCAGTATATAAATAATTCATGGAATTTGGAATAGTGTTAGCAGTATATAAATATAAAAATAAAAAAAATAAATATATGAAAATATAGAGAATCAAATGAGGGGGTCCTCATTTGTTTTTATTGATTTAGGACTATTTACAAGAAGTAAGGAAGAATGAATGTAGAAAAATGGTAGTTTAGTAAAAGGGAATGACTAGGTGAAAGTTATTTTTGTAATTTTTTCTTAGAGTGGGTTCACACCAAGATTTACAGAGGGTGCCATGAAAATATTTATTTATATAACAAAGAGTATGTACAATGGTAAGAGAATTACGATAATGGTGAGTCAATGTACATAGCATACTTAGGAAAATAATGCACATCTATGTAAAAATATTTAAATAAATACCAAATTAATTATAATAAAAATCCCTATATTTAGGTCCTATATGCTATACACAAAAACAGGTCATAATATGTTTTTATTTATTTATTTGGCTTAACTAGCCCAATGACTAGCTAGCTGAGGGTTTTAAGGAGATATGGAGAAAGGCCCCTAACTCACACACGTCTATGTACAATGAAAGTGTGAGGATAGCCACAGTGTTTGAGTGATTTTGATAGGGTGAGGTAGCTTACTATGGAAATTCCAAATAGCCAAAAAATGGCTATCATTACTCCCCCATAATGATGGTACATTCATGTACAATCAAAAAGGCATATTTTCAAATGAGAGTGGTTCCAACCTATTTGCAATGTTTTGTGCCTCAAACAAGTCTTCATTTTGTAGTTATTCTTCACCTTGTCTTGAACTACTAACACAATAAAAACTATAAGACTTACATGATGATATAGTTTGTTGGCAATTCTCTTGCATATCCTTTGGTAAAGTGTGACTCAAGTAGGTCTTAAGTCGGTACCCATTCACCTTCTTAAGATACTCCTTTCCATTTAAATCCATGAGCTGACTTGAATTAAAATATTTTTGGACCACATACGGACCTTGCCATCTATTGTTGAATTTGGCATCAATCCTATTATCGATTCAATTGTTATACCTTAACACCAGTCCACCTTCCTTGACACTATTGTTCTTGACCTTCTTATCAAGCTTGTCCTTTGCTTGCATAGATTTTCTCTTGCAGCACTCGTAAGTTGCTTCCCTTTTCCACTCAAGCTCACCTAAGGTAAGAAGTCAATCCATCCATCCTTCTTAATTATCTTGTGTTTCTTTTCCATGCAGTCACATTGTTGGAATGTTGAGCTCAAATGGTTGAAAAGCCTCTTGACCATACACCAAGTGAAATGGTGTGAACTCTGTAGCCTCCTTAAATGTGGTTCGCTACGCCCAAAATGCCCCATCCAAGAAGTCATCCCACAACTTTGTCTTGTTTTTCACCACCTTTTTGAAGATGCCTGCAATGACACCATTAGCCTTTGATTGTGGGTAGTAGGGTGTGCTATGATAATGTAGAATGTGAAGCTCTTAACAAACTTTCGTGAGTAAGCCCTTCTTTAACCCTGTACCATTATCAAAAATAATCTCCAAAGGTGTGCCAAATCTGCAAAAAATATTAGTGTAGACAAACTTGCTCACTATTTTCCCATTTACCCTTGCCACACTTTGAGACTCTACCCACCTAGTCATGTAATCTACAGCCACTAGAATGTAGATTTTACCATTTTTTGTTCTAGGCAGAGGACCCATAGCATTAATGCCCCACTTTTCAAAGGGTTCATTTTCAAGTACAACTTTCCTTAGACCATGTGCCAACCTTCTGTTTCCATTAACACTAGAATGGTAACATGACACTTTTATGGACACTTTTGTGTCCTGTTAAGTGACCATTTTGCTTGAATTATTTGAAGAGTATGAAAATGAATTTCTAGGTGCTATATATCCACAAAGTTTCCTTATGAGCTGAAAAAAACTTAGCATTTTTTTGGAGTGTCAATCTCACCATTAACCGTACTCTTGCACAACATTTTTGAACCTAAACTATGTGAAAAAACAGGTCTTGTTTTTGGTTTTTTTTTCAATTTTTGGCAACTATACCACTCTAAACTTCATGTTTGTGAGGATTAGATGGCTAGAGGTTATGCCTTCATAGTTCTCAACATGTTTTGATTCTTGTAGGGAGAGCTAAGTGTTAAAATTGAAAGTTATGACCAATTTACAAGAATTGCATAATCCTGTTTTTTTGGCCAAAATTAGCACTTTTATGAATTTTTTGGTGGCTTTCTTGATATCCAAATTCAATTTTTATTGTGTAAGTGTAATGTATAACATAAAGCTAATCTTCCTTGAGTTTTGGAGGACCTAATATGCTATATAGCATAGTATATGATGATGGTTGAGTTTTTTGATTGCTGAAGAATACGATACATTTTAAAGTAGCAAGTATAACTTTCTCAATATTGCTAGTTTCTTGGGCCAATTGTGAGTATTTTGTAGGTAGTGACCATATCTAATCATAGACTACAAACTTGGCTAGATATTGATTAGTTTCTATGGGTTTCTAGAGGTCATAATGCTAAACCCAGTTTTTTCATGTTTGCTGTATTTAGCACTTTATCATTGCCCCCAAGGTTCCAATTGTAAGAGATCCATAATCCTTTTGACATGCTCCATGGCTCCTTTTGAATCCAGAGGCCCAAAGGGAACTAAGAAAACATGTATATAGTATCTGTATTGAGCGTGACTATAGAAACTTTGATGATAGGTCCGCAGAATCGCAAAAATGCAACTTTTTTGTACCTATTTTTTTTCCCAAAAGAAATTAGTGAGGTAAAAGCAACCATATGTTCTGGTCACCAACCCATTGAAGTTAACGAGGCATTTTATCTCATGTCCTACAAAAATATCCACTCTTATTTATATGCAATCAACCGTAAGAAATTGCTGTTTTGGGCAAAATGCACAGGTCCATCAACTTTGTAGGCTTGTAGTGACCAAGGGATGAGAAAAATTACAAGTTTCTCATTTTCTCCATATGTAGTAGTTATTGAACTATAAGCTCATGAAAGGATTTTTCAAAATGAGTGGCTCTACTATGGTTTTGGAAATTTTTCCCAAAACCCTGAAAGGACACTTTTATGTCCTGTTAGGTTACCATTCTAGTGTTAAGCTGACAATTGTGACAGCTTTAGCACCGATGTTGAACACTCACATGCAGGCTTGGCCAAGCATACACCGCAAGAAAATCTTTTTCACACTTAACTCTTGGGCAAAATGACCTCCACATGCTTCCTCATGAAAACCTTTTCGAGTGGCGGGAATTTCCTCAATTGTTGGTACTCTTCTACACACTTGATCCTTTCCTCTTTTATAGAGGGGGACCTCTAAGAAGGGATAGACACTTTCCTTCTTTATGAGCCTCCTCTTTTGAGCCTTTGTAAAGTCTTCTGGAAACTCGTCTTCCAAAATTCAGCTCACAATGGGCGCCAAGGACTCCATCCCTTAGTACCTTGGTTGCTTTACCACTACCTCCGCCATGATGACATACAGTTATTTGTCAACACATGCAACTACTTTCTATGAAAAAAAATTCAACATCTTCATTTTTTCCCCTAGGAATATGATACAATTGCACTTTTTCAAATTGATTGAATAGTTTGCAGATGGAATAAACCTTTTTCCTTAATCTTTCATTATTTTACATGCCCATACTCCTAAGATTTTCTTTACAATGAGAAGTGCACTCCATTTTATCTACAAGCCGTCATATATTCTGAGCCACATACATCTGTAAGCCATGGAGTAGTATATCATTGGTGCTTATGGATTCTGGGAAACTCACATGGTCTTTCATAACAACCACACCATTGGGATCAAGCAACACAAGCCCTCCCCCTACTTTTTCAGTGGCCTTCCTGAATGCTCCATCAAAGAACAAGGTGAATGAATAAGGTATGATTTTACTTGCTAGCAAGGGTAGGATTTTTGCTTCAGGCACCTTAATATCCATTTTGTGCACTCTAGAGTGAGAATCCCTACCAGCTATGCATGTACACTATCTTCTACCTTGAAAGAGTATTGGAATTCTTGTAATTCCATAATCCACTTTGCAATCCTAGGATTGAGTGTCATTTGAGAGGACATCCAAGGAAACAAGTTTTCAGCAGTGAGTATTACAAAGGGTTCTAGCAGTAAGAAGGATCTAAATTTTCTCACCACAAACATGAGAGTAAGTATCATGAGTGCTACTTTTGTGTAGCCTCTTTCCAAGGCATTCATGACCCTAGTAGGAAAGTAGATGGGTCACATCCTTGTACTATAAGAATCTTGCTGTAGTAAGACAACGCCAATTGTTTCTTTCCCAACATTAGAGCTAACAAAGAATATGTACTCCCAACAAGGAGGCATGAGTGTTGGTAGCTCTGACAGAATAACTTTAATGCTACAATAGTACTCTTCAAGCTCATCAGTCCATGAGAATTCTACTTGTTGTGTCAAAATCTACAAGGGGTGAAGTAACTTTGAGGCTAAGTGAATAAAGCGTGGCATATACCTTACCTTTTGAATGAATGAGATGACCTCTTTGAGATTCTTGGGAGATGGTAACTCAATAAGAGCCTTTTCCTTTGAAGGATTGGAATTGGAGCTGATCTCTTTCAGATAGCTAATTCCAGTGTTAGAATTTATAGCTACTGGTAAGTCGTCAGATCATTCAGAGAAACTGGGATAGAAGGTGAAACTGGACTGAAATAGTTAGCTGAACTGAAATAGTATACTCGACTAAGAAATAGACAGGATGACTAAAAAAGTGTTCACAGTTCATATTCAAATTCATAGTTCATGAGTAACCAGTACAAGGTGTATCAAAATGAAGCTCAATTGACTACAGTAGTTATGATTACAAAGTGGATTTACAGGTAAAAGATTGTAGCTCAGGAACTGCTTAGGAAGCTAAACCAAGAGAAATAAGGAGTAAGAAGTCAAAAAGACAAGCAGCCCGATTACAAAGTAATGGGTCTATTTATAACCTCTACAGTTATTGCAGTTATTGCTATGGTAATTACTGTTGTATGACCAATCCATTATTCGTCTTCCAGGAGATAGTTCCCGCTTGCTGAGCCGTCTTCACCTTCTACATCCTTCTCTCCTTTCTTGAATTTTGGTATAAGTCCAAAATTTTTGAAAAATCCACTACCTGATGCTGAAATGGTGTTGAGGAACCCCTTTGCTCGTTTGTTGAGTCGCTGATGTTCCTCATGATAGTACTCCCTTGTAGTTTCTAGCTCTTTCATGCTTGTTGAGTGCTTTAAACCCCTATAATTGTAATTCCAAGGGTGTCTAGCCAAAGAAATTACAATGCCTCACTAGAAAAATCCACCATTTGATTCTGAGATGGAGCTACCCAGTATCCTTCCATTGAACCTGCTTCCTCTTGCCTTTCGTCCATGTTGGTGTCTTAGAAGTCCCAGTGCCAGCATTGTCCTTCTGGATAAGTATGTAAATGGCCTCTTGCTCAAGTTGATCCCACCTTTTTGTGGTCATCTCAATTTCATAAGGCATGAGAGGATGATAGGTTTTCGTGTCGGGATCATAGAGCCTGCGTTTTCCCTTTGTCAGATGAGCTCTGACCAATTTATGACAATGCAAAGCTGTGTGGATCCATCCTTCTAGAAGAGGCTGATTTGTTTTAATCCTATCTTCAAAGAGTATCTCAACCATTTCTCTGTACTGTGGTCCCAAACCCGGTTTAGCCGTAATATCCTTTTCAAGAATCTTAGAGGACTCCACAGTAAGTTGCAACAACTGATTTGTGATCTTGGTGAGCTCTTTGAGCTAGATTTTCCATTGCCCCATAGAGAGCTTGATCCTTTGCATTTCACCTTTTAGTTCTAGAACATCATTCAACTGGAGAGTATCATTGATCAATGACTGCCAGGTTTTTGATTCGACAGTGGATCGCTCATACCAATCCTGAAGATCATTAGTGAGGTTATAGTATGTAAGCTGATCCACTCGTTCAGGATGTTGAGGATACAAGGGTGGAAAAAACCTAGGCAGCTTAGTTTCCCTAGTAGGCAAGGCATACAAGAGAACCGGGGAATCAGGTACAAATTATTAAAAATTTAGAACAGTTTGGTTCTCCTGCTGCATCATCTTCCTGGTGACTCTAACCAGTTGGAATAAACTTTGGAGAGTCGTCGCCTGTGCCCCTACTGTCATTTGAGTTTGTGGTCCCTTACTTGCTGGAAGCTTGATCTTCAATCATAGTTTGTACCCTCTGGTACAGAACTCCTCTGGAAATTTGCATTTGCAGTAGGACTTATTTCAACTGATTTTGGATCTCTCTCATACACTTTTATGTGGGCCTATTCCCAAGCAGGAGATCTAATTCAATGGCTAAGGAATGATAGTCTGCAGTAGACTTCCACTGCCAGTGTACATTGACCTGCCTATCATCAAAGGCTAATACCCATTCAGGTACTCTCTCTAGAAACTGAATTCAGTTAGGATGCTCCGATAGCTGGTACACTTCCTAATCATGAAAGGTGACTGATTTCCAATGCTGGACCATTTCTTTGGAGCCAACGTATAACCTTCGAAACCGTTCCAAATCAGAAAGAAGAGCATCATCCTCCAAATACATCCTGGTTATTGGAGCTTGCTGATGTCTTAACCTTTTGTTCAGTGTGATGATCTGTAATGAATGTTGCTCATCACCTTTCAGAGTTGCAACCACAACCTTAGCTTTCCCTTTCTCATTTGTACAATGTTCTGACTGGTGTGTTGGGGGTGTGTTTAGTGTTGCCTATTTGCTGGTTTTTAGTTCCTTGATCTTCCGACTGCTGATCCTCATAATGGTCTGGCTGGTTTGTGTTGGGCTGACTTCCCACTGTGGCAACTGATCCACTAGCACTAGATCCTGAAGGCGGAGATGGAGGAGAATCATCATCATCATCATGTTTATCTATTGGTTCATCCTCCTTTTCTTCATTCTTCTCTTCTTCTTTATCAGAATCCTCCTCGAGGTCATTCTACTTCTCTATATAGTCCAAAATGGCTTGATTTGCCAAAGCACTGTTATACTCGAAACGTTTATCCTCCAAATCACTTTGCATTGTTTCCATCCTGGGGGATTCACTCTATATACAAAATGAGATGCCACCTGCGGACAACTTTGATAAAACCCCTATGTACGACTCATATTAGGGAATATGACCCCTCTTTCTACGCTTATACGACAATCAATGCAGAAAACTATCATACCCTCATCTTACGTATAAAGTTTAGGTCTCACATGATCTAACTAAGTAAAAGTAGTCAAAGAGAAACGTACAAAATAACCACTTCTATTGATAACTATATGTACCCTCTAGCATAGTGATTGGCAACATACAAAGGAATCACTTCTGTTGATAATTAGATGTACCCTCAATGTGTCTTAGTTTGCTTTCAAACTATCTGCCCATTCAGCCTGCACTCTAGATACTCGTCCAATTTGGACCCATCTAAATTACTCAAAGAACATGGTTATAAAGTTGTGTTAGGTTCTCCGTGTAAATTTTCATCTATATAATCTCTTTATGGATTTCATCCCTCAACAAATGAGATATAATCACAAAACAAGCAGTGCTAGTTCTTGCATGTATCTTTGTAGCTATTGACTCACAAGTTTGAGGGAAGACTCTTTTGGGAAGCCATGATTTTGAAACACAAAAACTTCCTCTCGTTTTTTCCTTCCCCCTCCCCATAAATGTGATACCCCCTCTCTTAAATTTAAGTTTGGGAGATAAATTATTGGGGGCTTACCCCTAACTTATACGCTTATGTAACTTGTGAAAAAACCCCCTCCCTTGCACTTACGTGGTGTGGTAAGTTTTCCTTGGTGAAACGTCGAGCGCTCTCCATAGATATGCTACATGATATGGGTTTACCCGCCACATTTTAAATTCCATTTTGTGGGGAAACTTTGAATTCAAGTAAACAAGCCGTTTTGCCTGTTTGAATTCAAAAGCCTTCCATTGATTACTTTCTAAGTACTAAAGGTTTGACTTCCTAAAGCTTCCAAATAAAGAGGCCCTCCTAGACCCCATTCTCTTCCTAATGACTCAGCCTCTACTCACTGTGCGGAAATGAGAGACAGTGGGTTGAATTACTTCAAGATTTTGAATTTGAAATTTTCAGTAGCACATTCCTTGAATCGTAAAGCCTTTTTAAGCTTAATCTCAATGCCTAGTAGCCCAGTTTTGTTCAAGGTAAGGGAAGCTACACAAATGGACCCAGATTATCAAAAGTAGCTTGCTATCATGAAGGATAAAACACCTCAAAATGAAGCATCTTTACAAAATTATGATACCAAATATGGATGCTTATATTATCGACATAGATTGTGTGTGCCGAGGAACGCAATCTTGCAGAAAACAATCTTTTATGAAGCTCATGATAGCCCAACATTTGAACATCTTTGCAATGCTAAGACTCTCAATGTAGTAAGGAAGAAATTCTATTGGAAAGGAATGAAGAATGATGTGTTACAGTATGTTTGTCAGTGCCTAATCTACCAAGGAGTTAAAGCTGCATGAAATGGTAAAGCTGTTATTGAAACTTCAACCTCTGGATATATCTCAAATGAAGTGGGAGTGTATTAGCATGGACTTTGGTTCAGGGAGGATATGATTTTGTAATGGTAGTCGTGGATATGCTAATTAAACTTGCACATATCAACCGATAAAGACTACCTATACTACCTCAGATGTAGCCCCGACTCTTTGTCAAGGATTTTTTTTGACTTCATGGACTTCCAAAGCGGATATGAGCGACCGAGATACTACGTTCCCTTCCAACTTTGGGACTACACTATTTAGAGCCATTGGTACCCAGTTGGATTTTAATACAGCCTACCATCCTCAGACCAATGGTCAAACCAAAATGTGTGAGTCAAGTTATTGAAGACATCCTAAGATCATATTGAGAAAGAGAACCTAATAAGTGGATCCAATATTTACCTCTAATGGAGTTTTCATATAATTCATCCTGCCATCAAAGCATTGGAATGACATCCTTATGCACAATTTATGGTCAAGATTGTTTATCACATTTAAGTTTCTCAGATCCAACCATAAGAGTCAAAGCTTCCAAGAAAATTCTAGAATACATGGAGGCTCAAACTAAGGCAATACATAAAGACATTCAAGCAGCTAAAGATCAACAAAAGAATTATGCAGGTCAAGAAAAACCTTCAAGATTGGAGATCAAGTTTTCTTGAGAGTAACACCAAAGAAGAGTAATCTATCTTTGGGCAAGTATAAGAAGGTTAGCTATGGATATTGTGGACCCTATCAAATAGAAAAGATTATAGGGATTCAAGCCTAGAGAGTCAAGCTACCCTCTCATCTCAAGGTTCATAATGTATTCCATGTTAGTAAATTGAAGGAATACATCCCTAGCACATATCATGTTCTTGATGATAAACAAATTGTAATGCCCACCCAAGGAATTCTTGAGCTTCAACCAAATAGAATCTTAGAATCTAGAGAAAGAAACCTTAGAAATAGAACCCTAAGAGAGCTTCTACAATGGAAATATTACCTTGAAGAAGATGCCAATTGGAAAGAGAAAGAAATATCTTGAAGTATTTGCTTGACTTTCTTCCAAAATGAGGACATTTTGATTTCTTAACACTAGTTTGGTACCAAAACAGGACACTTTAAGTGTCCTTTTTTAACAAATTTAAATTGAATGCTACTTGCATTAGACGGGTTATTTAAGAAAACCCTCTTGATATGCTTATATATGTTAGCTAGAGGGTCTTTTAAAAATATAACCTTGCATTTTAGAATGTATCATGATCAAGAACTATACTCATCAAGTTGACCCTCGTAAGACTGGGATTGACGATTTGAAGAAATTGCTTTATAAGCTCAAGAAAAAATGAAGCAACCTTGTAGAAAATTTTAGGTGACTCTTCCACAATTTTGTGATATATAATTGAAAACTTCATGTGCAAAAAAAAAAGACTTTGGAGTATATAAAATAATGAAAGTTCCATGTGTTTGATAAGGTCATTTCAAGCATATCGTTGTATACAAAGAAACATATGTTTTTGATGTATTTGTGAGCTTTAGAAAGTGATACATTGTTGGCCCTTTCCATTGAGCACTCAAGGTGGCAAGTAGAAGGGCTTTAGTATGTAGAAACTATTGGATCATTTTAAATATTCAAAACTGCATAAGAGAAAACTTTCATATTTTCATTCTTGAGACATAAGCATTCAAAACTTCAAATAATATCAAACTTTCCATGTGGATAATCTAAATGTATCAAAGTACGTGCTATGTACACAATTGGGGTGCCTAAAACCTTGGTTTCAATGTTATTATGGAGAACTCAAGATTTTCAAGAGTTTTTGCACGATAAAAAATTCAAGATAGAGTTTAAGCAAAGAGATTTAATTCAGTTAGGGAGCCCAAAAAATACGTAGTTTCTTGGTTTAAACATATAAAGTCATTTGTAGTTGTCAAATTGCACTAGAATAGTACCAATTTCATGAGGGGACCTTTGGAAGACCAAAATTATTCTCTTCTTCATCACGTGCTCAAGTATGAAATTATGTCTATAGCTTGCATGTGACTTGAAAACTTATCTTTGAATTGCATTCCATTATTTTGCAACACTAAGTGCTAACACTTGGCCTTTATAAACATAAAAAAGGAAATCTCTACAAAAAAATATAATGATTACCAGAATTCTCTCCATATAGATTGTATTTTGATATGGAGAAAAATCCAGTGTTTTCTTTCCCTCAGAACCAATCTATGGTAGAAGCAAGGAGTAAAAAACGTCTTTCTAACTTGACAAATAAATTTCCAAAACTTGGTAAAAAAACTGGACACTTTAGTGTCCAATTACAGAACTAGTGCTAAGTTGGGAAGAATGTAACATGCCTACCTCAACGATGTTTTATACCCCTTTCATTCATTCAAGGAGCAGTAGCCTAAGCTTTACGTGTCCATTTACGTCTAGTCCCAGTAATAAAAAATGTGTATCAATGTGTGCATCTTGAAGTCACTAAAGAGAGCTTTCTAATGCACCTGGCGGCGTCCAAAATAGGACCGGACTGTGCACTTTAGCTCAAATTTTAAGCTTGCAATTTCTTTTTTATTTTGGAAAAATTGAAGGGTTAAAAGGCCATGCACTCACGTGACAAGTGTCAAGACATGCATAAAAGACCCTAGTTAACTGAATTTGAATTTAGTTAATTGAGAGAGCCCTCCCTCTTGTACCTGACATTCGGCAGATCCTCATCAGCCCTGTCCCCCTATTTTAAAGACCTAGCCTCCCCTTCACAAGATACCTGCACATTCTTGGGTGGTCCAAGAAGGAAATACTGCCGGTTTGCATGTACACATACTCTCTCTCTCTCTCTCTCTCTCTCTCTCTCTCTCTCTCTCTCTCTCTCTCTCTCTCTCTCTCTCTCTCTCTCTCTCTCTCTCTCTCTCTCTCTCTCTGAGCTAGAGGAAGTTTGTGTGGAGATTGCACTCGCAACAAATGAGGCAACGCACTCGCTACAAAAGATGCCAAGATAACGTGACGAAAGATACGAGGAGGGAAGCTACTCATTTAAATAGAGGTATACTTTAAGTTAAATTTCTGTACATATTCTAAGAGAGACTCTCTCTCTCTCTCTCTCTCTTCTCTCTCTGATCATTTTCTCTTTCTAGAAATTTATGTAACCTTTCATGCTATGTAGCATGCAACTCTTACATGCATGAAGTCTCTAGGAATGATAGGGGTCTCGCAAAACTACAAAAATCTTGCATGCACGCCCATTACGCACTTGTAGTCGCTCTATCTTTTATACATGGATCTAAATATATTTGTATTTTCAAAACAATTATACATAATCATTCATGGGTTATTAGATTTAGTAAATTAGTATCTAGATATTGCAAAATCAGATAAGACCATAAAACTTATTAATCCATAGCTAATCCATAGCTAATTAAAGGTTAAGTACGCATCCAATTAAAGTTTTTATATCTCTCTTATCATAATTTTTAAAATTAATTTTGCATTTGAAAAGTAATTGAAAAATTTTCTTGATTTTTACCAAATATTTCCTAGCTTTAAACAAACTTTTAGGCTAAAATAAATGGATTTTTCATTAGAAGTATGCAATTTAAGCCTAGCAAAACTAGGAAAGACTAGTAGATACATCCTTAAAAATTTCCAAGCATTTGTAGAAATTTTCCCAAGTTTTTTTGATCGTTATATATTTTTTGTTATTTTAATGTGAATGTAAATTTTTTTTATAAATAGTTTTTTTTAAAATTACCTACAAAAATCAACCTTTAACTTGATTTTTGGGCCAAGTAGATTTATTAAACCCTAGAAATTAAGGTTATTGAATCACTTTGATGTTTTGATTGAATTTAGCCCTAGGTTTTTGCACATAGTACGAGAATTTGTTTCTTTACTATTAATTCCTTTTCTGAGCTGCACGATGGTCCCTAAAGTAGCAAAGAAGAACAATGATGGAGTTGACCCAAGCCATACTCCAATAGTTGAAGCAAACAAGCCACCGTGACAAAACATTGTTGTGAATCCAAACCAAGTACCAATTACTTTAAAGTTTATGCATAATAGATAAGCATGACTTAGATGAGCCTAGGAAACCGTAAGAAGAACACTGGCTGTATAAATAAAACTCATTCTTTACTCATAGAAACTTAAACATGAAATATTGTCTGTTGTTAAAGATGTTGTTTGCATCAACTTTGGGGGGGAGTAAAAATGGATTGTGTTTTTTAATAGAGACTAAAATAATTGGATGGCAGCTTGATGTCGCGCTGGTGAGCGATGCAGGTTGGTGTCCATGCCGTGTTGGTGCACGATGCGGGTCAGTGCCCATGCCACGTTGTTGCGTGATGCCGTGTTGGTGCCGATGATAAGTTGGTGCACGATGCCGAGTTGGTGTCCCAAGAGGGTTGTTGCCCTGAATTAAATAATTGAGTATGAATAAGAAAACCTTTGCACAAAGGCTCCATTGGTGTAGAGAAAACCCTATTGTTGCAGGTCGGCCGTGATCAACCATTAAGTTAAATAAGTAGGCTCTTTTTAGTAGAACTGGCTGAGGAAAGATTGTCTTGGTGATGTGTGAAATATAATTGTTAGAATGAAAATTGTGTCAAAAATTAATTCTGGAATTTCTTGTAAATGTTACACAGTGTGATAGTAGCTAGGAAACAAAGATGAGAGTGTGTGTGGGGTGGAAAGTGGGAGTTGGTCTAGAACCAATCGTCGAACAGTTGGACTCTATAAGTCGGGTGCTTTTCACAAGTGGATTTATTAGACGACATTAGCTAATGTAGAATTAAGTCCCAACCTTAGGGAATTGTCTCACGGCTGTGCCTCGCACTCAATGAGAAAAAAGCATCAGTCTATGAACCAAGGGTTCTAGCCATTGTGATTTTGGAGTGGATAAGCAACCCCTCTTAGGGTGACCACACTCTAAGATACATAGAGTTAGGGTAGCTCACTTGATCAATCCTCCACTTTGCATTGGAAAGTCAAAGTGGGTGTATTGAGCTCTCCTAGTCATTGATCTTTGATGATCAGGGACACAAGATGTGCATCATCGAGCATACAGCTACATAATATTTCTTGCAATGAAGTTTGGTACATACACACCTTTCTCAAGTCAACATGATGCTTTGATGGAGATGCATTGGGTAGATTGCTTTCTAGATGCACATTGGGATTTGAAGTGCAAGCGTACGATGCTTTTGAAGTTTTTTGATTGGAACCAATATGTTTTGGCATCCCTGACACATTAGTATTAGATGTGTAATGTTTCTTTGATTCTTTCTTTTGAATTTATTCCCTCACATCTCTCTCTGTCTCTCTCTCTCTCTCTCTCTCTCTCTCTCTCTCTCTCTCTCTCTCTCTCTCTCTCTCTCTCTTTCTTGAGAAGTAGAACTATGGCACGTGAGCGACTTCTTGCCATCAATGGAGTTTTCCCCATGCGCCATAGTGATACTCCCCAACCTCCCCCTTGCAAACTTTTTTTCTTGTCCCCTAGAATATCCACACATTAGGAAGAGGATGGGGTGTAGAAGAGCCTCTTTATTTTCCATGAGCTTATGGAGGTGATTTACATTTTGACGAATAGGTGTACGCAATATGTGCAAGAATGGTGAGTGTGTAAGAGATGTGTAAGAGTGGTCAAAGGATGCACTTTTCCCCCCAAAAAGGAGGTGGAAAATTTTATGATTTTTGGTCTTTCATAACTTCCACATATGATTTACGATTTGAGCGGAGATCACAAATCTACAATCTACACATTGAGCTCTTTCCATAGATATGTTACATGATATGGTTTTACCCGCTAGATTTAAAATTCCATTTTGGGGGGGAAATTTGACTTTGAATAAACTAGCCGTTTTGCCTTTTTGAATTTAAAAGCTGTCTTTTGATTATTTTCTTAAAACTAAAGGTTTGACTTCCTTAAACTGCCAAATAAAGAGGCCCTCTTAGACCCCATTCTCTTCCTCTCTCTCTCTCTCTCTCTCTCTCTCTCTCTCCCCCCTCCCACTTTCTATCTCCCTCCCATAGGTTTTCTTGAAAAGTAGCACTATAGTGCATGGGCGGCTTCTTGCCATCGATGGAGTTTTTTGTGCGTGCCATAGTACTACTTCCCACCCTCCCCCATCTAAAGTCTACTTCTTCTCCCCTAGAATATCCACATCTCTCTCTCTCTCTCTCTCTCTCTCTCTCTCTCTCTCTCTCTCTCTCTCTCTCTCTCTCTCTCTCCACTCTCTATCTCTCTCCCATAGTTTGTCTTGCGAAGTAGCACTATGGCATGTGGGAAGCTTCCTGCCATCGATGGAGTTTTCCCCGTGTGCCATAGTGCTACTTCCAACCCTCCCCCTTCCAAATTACCTTCAACTCTTGAGCATGCATCTCTCATTATGATGCCAATAATTATTTCACCTTTGCAAGTTGTTCTTGTAGCCCTAGATTATATGAACAAATTCCCTACCCTTAGTTACGAGTACCATTTTATATGACACAGTGCTCAACGGTTCTCTCTCTCTCTCTCTCTTTCTCTCATACCTGCAAGAATACATAACTTTTGAGTTATCGTGAAGGACAACAAGACATTCCTCTAATTAGCAAGGCAATAAAACTATCATTCAGGAGTTTCGAACTCCAAAAGAGGCTCTCCCCTCAACTGCTCCCCCCTAGATTTTTTTCCCTCTTTCTTTTTTCTCTTGATGGACCCTCAGTCCTTAACTGATATGAATCTCATGTCTTCACGTATAAGCATGCAATTGTAAAATTTTGTTTGGTTCCATGGGTCATATTTGACCTCCGTGGACGATAATACAATCTATCTCTCTCTCTCTCTCTCTCTCTCTCTCTCTCTCTCTCTCTCTCTCTCTCTCTCTCAAGATTTCTTTCTTCCCTCCTTGTCCTCCCCTAGGCGAGGGTGGCTCTGGGGGGGGGGGGGGGGGGGGCGTTAACTCCCAGACCTACCGTGCTCAATCTCCAAATGCCCTGCAGTCCGCCCTACTATCAACACTATCAACATCCTCTGTCGGCTTGCGTCAGCTCCTGCAACCGCCACCCGGCTGTGTCGGCCCACCCGAGTAAGTGATTTGACACTGAGTCGACACCTCATTATAAAATCCCTAACTTAAGCAAGGGTTCCCACAACACCCGAGTAAGTGTTTTGACACTTCATCATAAAACCCTAACATAAGCAGGGGTTCCCACAGTTCACGGTTTTGTGTGAGCACTCAACGGAAAGAAGATTTCCTTTGGAAGCATGACGAGCAGCAAAAAAAACCCCGAAGACCGTTGGAAAAACATGACAAATCTTTGTTGCCATCTTAGCAGCACCGAGAAAATCCAATCCAATTGAGCACGTCCAAGCAGATCTCAATCGGATCATGGAAGAGAATCTTGATCTCAAAGATTGCCTTAGCAAGCTTGAGGCACGATTTGAGTCCATGGTTGATCTTACAACCAACAAAGTGAAAGAAGTTGTAGCCAAGGCCATCGAAACACACTCCACAACACTTGCAAAGATGAATACATGTGTGACAATAGAGCTTCAAGAACAACGACTTCAAGAAGAAAATACCCTCAAGGTCTGCATTGGCGGGCTACCTGAAGCATGGGAAACAACCAAGAAAGACTTCTCGGAGTGCATCAATTTCCTCAACAAGACTCTCAAGACGATCAATCTTGACTATAATGCAGTAGATTGTATCACCTCACCGAGAGGCCCTGACAAGCCTATACCACATGTGCATGCCCTCCTAGAACTTGGGAGTAGGGAAGGTCAGCTCAAGGTTCTCCAACAATCACGTCATCTCAAAGGTACCAAGTTTTGGATCGCAGAAGAACTCACTCCGCTACAACTCAAATGCAAAAGTGAAGAGCTCAAGAAGGTACATGAAGCTCACAAACAAGGTAAATGGGCAGTCTATCGAGGTGGTGAAGCTGTCATCCAGGAGTTTTGAAATCCCAAACTGGTGAGGCGGTCCGTGGCGGGCAACAAGAAGAGCAACCTCTAGACACCCTTCAAGGCTCCCGTGCTGCTCAATGGGGCTGGGGCACAACACAACACAACCCAAAACAACAAACCCCCAGCCAAATCCCAACTACACAAGGGGCACCACCTAGTTTAAGAGCGAACTAGGACACAAAAGAGGAGAATCGTTAGAGCAACCCACAAACAAGCAAGGAATTTACACTAACCCTAACACCAATGGAACACTCTCACACACTAAAACACGAGAGAGAGAGAGAGAGAGAGAGAGAGAGAGAGAGAGAGAGAGAGAGAGAGAGAGATGGTGCTCGGGCTGCTTTGAAGTGTACCGTTAATGATCAAGCAAACATAAATATATATATGTAAGAAAGAGAGAGAAGGGGGAAGGGGGTGCTTGTTGCACTATATAATGCCTTCTTACAAATCTGTCATGACCAATCAAAGTGAGATTAGTATTTGTTCAACATAGCCTGAGTAAATTACACCACAACACATCACAAGAAAAAAGCCACCCCAATCACTGTCTTAAGGCCAGGGGAGTCCTCTCCACCCTGTCACCCTCTTACAGCATGTGGGATTTATGGCTAAATTGATAACAATACCCGCAGACAAGCTATCAAGAACTTAAATGAAACACCAAGACACTTACACATCATTATTGTCCATGACTTCACGTTGGAAGGGAGACAAGGTATCCATGCTTAGTCCAAATCCACCCTCCTTGATTCAGCAAATGTTGGGCTTACACTAGTAGGAGAAATGATAGATTTCCTACTCTCAATTGAGTGATCACTCTCTCTCTTACAATGGCATAGAGTTCCCTTGCTAATCTCGTATTACAACACATGCACATGCATAAGACAATGAGCTTCCACTCAAGAGCTCCTTCTAGAGAGGTTGAGCTTGGCTTCTCAAGCTATAGCATAGTGCTCTTGCTTATGGCTCCCCCTTTTGTGCTAGCTACACCCTCCTTTTATAGCAATTTTGAAGGCTAGGGTTACTCCTCTAACCATGGTTGGGTTAGATTTTCAGCAATTTATCTAATTTCTTTTGCTTGGAATTATCAAGAAGTTGGTGGGGAAAGAGAGAGGAGAGAAATGGAGGTGATAGGACTTTTCATAGTGGGTTAGTGTTAGTAGAGTTAGTATTAATTTACAAATGGAATTGGATATTTACAATGGGAGTATCCATGTAGGATACAAATAAGGAAGAAAAACTCTAAAGAGGTAAGAAAAGGTGGATTTCTTACAAGGTTGATGCTCCAAGTGTCTTGAGTAGGGCCAATTTTGACGCTTGTTGACGGTCCACTAGCTTTGACGGTACATTTTTTCTCCACTCTTGACCTTCCTTGAGAGACAAGGTAATTGAAGCTGAGTAATCAACCACCATGATGCTGTCTTTTAAGAGAAGAGGCTGAATTTTGTGGTTTTTTTGATAGATATGGGTAAATTGGAGGAGGAAAAATGAGACTAGGTGGTCAATTTTGGAATGGAATTGTGTGTGGGAGGTATGAGTTCACCATGGTTTCTCTTATTCTTCAAGGTTGAGGAGAAGGTGAGTAGGGTGCAGAGAGGAGTGGTGAGAGAGGTGGGGATGATGAGTGGAGAAGTGTGTGTGAAAGAGGAAAATGATAAAGTGGAAGAGAGAGTGTGGCTGCATAGCATGGGAAAACTAGGGTCCACTAATAAAATCATAGCTCACAGCTCGTAGTTCAAAAAAATATGAAAAAATTTGAGGCAAAAGTTCAGCCCACGAGATACAACTTTTGTTTGTATCACCTTTTCAAATTCGGAGAGCAAGTGAACTTTAAAAATTCAGCAAAACCGACCGTTTTTTTCCACTGCACAAGGTCCTTGTGGGGTCTTTCTTTGGATGATTCTTTTGAATACCTCCAAGAGTGAGCCCTCCATAGTGCATGTATGCATGCCACCTACCCTTGACCTTATTTGGTAGGTCTATAATTGAAGATATTGTTGAGATCATGATATAAGTGAATAGTACAACTAAGAAAATCAAATATTGAGGGGTCTAAAAAATATGTACATGTCAAATATAAATAATATAAGTGGAAAAAATATAAAGGGGTCAAAAGAAATATCTCTCATTATGAGGCTACCATAAAAAGATAAATATTTTTGGTGTTCTAATTTTTTAGAAAAAAAACAAAATAGATGTAGGAAGGGAAAAATCACAATAGTGAAAAAATATACACATAAATAAAACTAGTTTTTTTGGATTTTTGTTGGGGTGGAGTTACACCACATATAACAGAAGCTTACATGAAAATATTTCTATATGGAATAAAGAGTATGAAAAATGGTAAGAAAAAATTGTGTTAATGGTGAGGCAATGTACAGAGCATAAATAACACACACCTAGGTAGAAATATTTAAATAAATACCAAAATAATTATGAAAAAATCTTTTATTTACGCCCTGTATACAAAGAAATATTTACATACGCATGGGCCATAATATACTTATATTTTTCATATTTTTTATTTTTTTGGCTCAACTAGCCCAATGACTAGCTAATTGAGGGTTTTTTAAGAAGATATGGGAAAAGTCCCGTGACTCACGCACACCTATGTACAGTGAAATGGTAGGGATAGCCACAGTGTTTGGGTGATTTTGGTAGGGTGAGGTAACTCATTGTGGCAATTACAAAGAGCCAAAAAACGGCTATCATTAGCCCTCCCCCTGGATGATGGTATATTCATGTACCATCATAGAGCATCTTTTCCAAAGAGAGTGCTTCAGAGTCCTTGACGAGATTTTTATTGTTTGGCCCCTCAGAATTTTGGCTAGAGTTACACTCATGCTTCATGTAACAATACTTACATGAGACAGCGGCCTTTGGACAGATCTTTGGTAGATCCTTTGGTAGAAGGCGACTCAAATAGGGCTTCAAGCGATACCCGTTTACTTTCTTGGAGTGCTCTTTACCATTCAAGTCCATAAGCTGATAGTAACTTGAATTGAAATCCTTCTTGACTATGTATGGCTCTTGCCATCTAGTTTCAAACTTGGCATCAAAACGATTGTCAAGTCGATTGTCATACCTTAGAACAAGCTCTCCTTCCTTGATGCCTTTGTCCTTCAGTTTCTTGTCGTGCGTTTCTTTCGCTTGTGTGGCTTTCCTCTTATAGCACTCGTATGCTGCTTCTGTTTTCCACTCAAGCTCAGCTAAGGTAAGAAGTCGATCCATCCATGCTTCTTGATCATCTTGTGCTGATTTGCCATGAAGTCGCATTGTTGGAATGTTTAGCTCAATTGGTTGTAAAGCCTCTTGACCATAGACCAAGTGAAATGGTGTGAACTCCGTGGCTTCCCTATATGTCGTTCGATATGCCCACAAGGCACCATCCAAGAAGTCATCCCACAACTTTGTCTTGTTTTTCACCATATTTCTAATGATGTCTGCAATGACACCATTAGCTTTTTCTACCAAACCATTTGATTGGGGATAGTAGGGTGTACTGTGACGATGTAGAATGTGAAGTTCTTCACAGACTTCTGTTAGCAATCCCTTTCTAAACCCTGGACCATTATCAGAAACAATCTCCAAAGGTGTGCCAAATCTACAACAAATGTGAGTGTAGACAAATTTGCTCACTGTCTTCTCATTTACCTTTGCCACACTTTGTGCTTCCACCCACCTAGTCATATAGTCTACAGCCACTAGAATGTAGAGTTTACCATTTTTTGTCCTAGGCAGAGGACCCATAGCATCAATGCCCCACTTTTCAAACGGTCCATTTGCAAGCACGATTTGCCTTGGACCATAAACCAATCTTCTATTCCCATTTACCTAACAATTGTGACAACTTTTACACCAATGTTGGACATCCACATGCAGACTTGGCCAAACATACCCCGCAAGCAAAATCTTCTTCACAGTTAATTCTTGGGCAAAATGACCACCACATGCTTCTTCATGCAAACCTTTTAGAATGGCTGGAATTTCCTCAATAGTTGGTACTCTTCTGCATACTTGATCCCTCCCTCTTTGATAGAGGGAGCCTTCTAGGAAGAGATATGCACTTGCCTTCTTCATGAGTCTCTTTTGAGCCTTCCTGAAGTCTTGTGGAAACTCGCCCTCCAAAATGTAGCTAATAATGGGAGTCAATGACTCCAATCCCTGGTATCTCGGTTGCTTGACAGTTGCTACCACCATGATGACCTGCACTTCTTTCTCAACACATGTAACTACTTGTTGTGCAAGTAAATCGGCATCTTCATTCTGTTTCCTAGGAATATGATATAGTTGCACTTCTTCAAATTGATTAAACAATCTACGAATGGCATGAACTTTTGTCCGTAATCTTTCATTCTTGCATGCCCAAATGCCTAAAATCTGTTTAACAATGAGAAGTGCATCTCCCTTTACCATGAGACGTTTTATCCCTTGGCCAATGCACATCTTCAAACCATGAAGTAGTGTGTCGTATTCTGCTTCATTGTTGCTAGTTGAACCTGGTAGATTGACCTTCTCTTTCATGACCACCTCTCCACTTGGGTTGAGCAACACTAGCCCTCCCCCTGCTTTCCCTGTGGCTCGTCAAAAAGCTCCATCAAAGAACAAGGTAAAAGCATTGGGAATACTTTTTGGTGGTGGTAATGGTAGGGTCTTTACTTCAGGCACCTTAATCTCCTTTTCATGCACCCTATAAGTGAGAATCCTTGCCAATTGTGCACGCACACTATCTTCTACCTTGAAAGAGTATTGAAACTCTTGCAACTCCATAATCCACTTTGAGATCCTAGTACTAAGATTCATTTGAGATGACACCCAAGGGAACAAATTCTCTGCAGTGAGAATTACAAAAGGTTTTGGTAGCAGGTAGGATCTAAACTTTCTCACCGCAAACATGAGAGAAAGCATCATGAGTTCTGCTTCTTTGTAGTCTCTCTCCAAAGCATTCATGACCCTACTAGCAAAGTAGATGGGTCACATCCTTGTACTGTGGGGATCTTGTTATAGCAACACAGCACCAATTGTTTCCCTTCCAACACTAGAGCTAACAAAGAATGTGTACTCCCAACAAGGAGGCATGAGTGTTGGTAGCTCTAACAAAACGACTTTAATGTTACAAAAATACTCTTCAAGCTCATCAGACCATGCAAATCCTACTTGTTGTGTCAACTTTTGCAAAGGATGAAGCAACTCCGAAGCTAAGTGAATAAAGCGTGACATATACTTCACTTTTTGAATGAATGATATGACCTCTTTGAGATTCTTGGGTGAGGGGAGCTCAATAAGAGCCTTTGCCTTTGATGGATCCACCTCAATGCCTTTATAGGAAACCTTGTGACCAAGCAAGATCACTTCATCCTCAGCTATGTGACACTTGTCGGGGTTGAGTTGACCTCCCATGTCATAGAGCTTCTTTAAACCTTCTTCTACCCTTTGTAGATGCAATGATTTTGAGCTATAAATGCAAAAATCATCAATAAAAACCCTAATGGACTTTCCAAAGAATGCTTGAAACACCATGTTCATGAAGCGTTGGAAAGTTGCAGGAGCATTTGTCAGGCCAAATGGCATGGCTCTAAAAGCATAACAACCCCAAGGAGTGATAAAGGTTGTTTTCAATTGATCCTCCAATGCAATACCTATTTGAAAGTAACCCGAGTAGCCATCACACACAGTGTACTTCTCATAACCAGCTACTTCATTTAGTATCTCATCCTGAAATGGGAGGGGAAAGTGATCTCTTTTTGTTGCCCCATTAAGTGGATGATAATCCACACACACCCTCCACTTGCCGTTTTTCTTAGGAGTGACAACAACGGGAGAGACCCACTCTGAATTCTCCACTGGATAAATGAAACCTGCTACTAGAAGCTTTCTTACCTCCTTGAGTAGAGCCTGCTCCTTAACGACTCCTAGCCTTCGTAGCTTTTGAGCCTTAGGTGTGGCCTCTGGATTCAACTCAATCTTGTGTTGAACAACATCTACCCCACGCACGTCGGTGTAGTCTTTAGCAAAAAGGCTAGGAAACTTCCTTAGCACACATTTGAACTCCTCTCTTTCATCCTTTGTAAGTGTTGTTGATAGCATACCTTCCAGCATCCCTTCATCTTGAACACCTTCGTTCTCTTGAGGACCTACCTCCTCCAAGCCTTGACAAGAGGTCTCTTGGTTGCTTGGCTTAAACCTTACCCCCATGACTTCGATGGAAGACTCCTCTTCAGTAATGCTGCCGCTACTTTCTTCTTCTGAAGTGTTATCGGTCCAACCTTCTTCCATCTCACTTTGAGATGATTCTTCATGGAGCTCCTCTTGGCGTTGCTCCTTCATGTCAAAGACAACCTTCTTATGATTGTCATTCCTGCAAATTAATTTCCCACTCTCCCAATCCTGCAAAGCTCGCATTTTCATTAGCCATGGTCTTCCTAGGATAAATGGATAACCACTTCCCTTGGTCGACATAACATAAAAATCCACCACTTTCTTAATGCCAAAGGCCTCTACAAAGACATTTTTACAAATGCCTACACACTTAGCCTTGCTATTGTTTTCCATCTTGACTTTGATTTCAGGTGTCTCATGGATGTGCATGCCTAGTCTTTGCATGAGTCCCTCTGTCATGATGCAAATTTGTGCACCCCCATCCACTAGACCTTTCCTAACCAATCTTCCTTTGATGTAACAATCTAGCACATGTGTAATATCCTCATTCATTTCAGCATGTTCAATTTTTACAACAGGCACACTCTCTTTTACCTTTGTCCTAGTGCTAACTGCCTTTGTTAAATCCCTCCTAACTTGTGGGCATAATGCAAGAAACTGAGGCCATGAGATATCAGGACCCTTACCTCTCATGTCTTCCAATAGGTTGTATGGAGCCATACCATGTCCAAAAGGGAAGTCTTCGAGATTGATACGACGTTGAGTCCTCTTAGTTTCCTTGGTCTCCTTTGCCTTCTTTTCTCGTCCATGATCACTTTGTGATGTGACACCTTCTTTCTCCTTCCCTTTTCCACGGCCACGCTTAATGCCATTTGATTCCATGTCAACCTCTTTTGAGTTTGTCACCTCTACCACATGCACATTTGGGTCTGGTAAAGGTGGAACTCCTTCCGCTCCTTGTGGAGGTGGTCTTGCTCCATTTGGCCTTTGTAGAAGCCGTGGTTGCTGACTAGTTCCTTCACCTGCATTCATCACTGGGTAATTCAAGTTAGGTCTCCCTGGCTCCCCACGGGGCCAAGGACAATTATACATCCCATGTCCAGACTCTCCGCAATTCCAACATTGTAAGACTCTCCTAGGTCGTGGATCTCGCTCTTCAGACTTCTTTGCTTGTCCCTTTGGACCTACAGCTTGTGCAAAGTGAATTGACAGGCTGCTTAAAGATTCATTTAACTTCTCAATCACTTCGACCGTTACCTCAGGAATCTCCTTAGATGTTGATTCTTGTGACTTACCTTTGGATCTAAGACCTTCTATTGGAACCTCTCTCCTTAAGCACTTGAGTTTCCTATATTTCTCAGCAGCCCTAGTTTCAGCTGCTGCATCAGAGGTAGCAGGTGCACCCGCCTCAACTTTTACCTTAAGGTCAGGAAAGAGTCCGCGGCTATGAACCTCTCCTTCTTTAGAAATTCTGCACCATCACCAGGGTTAGCAACATTTCGTATCCATAGAGCCCAAAGACGTAGAAACTCTTGCTTGTACAAGTAGTAGTCATCTAAGTCTTTTTGCTTATGAGAAACAATGTCTTGCCATAATTTTTGAGTGTTTTGGGGATCAAAGAATTATTTCTTGAAACGATTCAAAACTTCTGTGTAATTCCCCTTAACTTCCTCAGGCAAAGAGTCAAACCAAGTGCTAGCATCTTTCCTAAGGACCACCTCAAACATTTCTACACGTTCTTGATCAGTTATTATCCTCTTGATACGGCAAGACATCTTGAAATTCGCTAAAAATAATTCTGCATCCTCTCCAGGCTCTCCAAAGAAAAGAGGATACCCAGACATTTGGCGTTGGCTTTCCATTGAATTGATTTCAAAGTGACACCCGTTTTTGTTTTTCTTTCTTAAAAAGATTTACACAATAATGTTTTCTAGCTTGCAATCTATTCTACAACAAAATAAAGATATTCACATCAAACGACCTATGATAATCACTAAGAGGTAGGATGGCAGGGTTTGGTGATGCGAGAATTTCTCCTACTCTTTGGGCACCAAACATGAACACCATACGTTGTTGAAAATGGATTTTCCTACTAATTGCAATGTTTATTCTAATGTGTGGAGTGAAATGGAAGGGGAAAACCTCTATTCCTGGGCCATTATCCATGGTCTATGCATGACCTAATGCTTAAAATAAAACAAAAATATAGACGTCCAAACTAAGGTCGTACCTAATGAGAGGCAAAATAAAAGGATTTACTGAAGCGTTTATCTCGGCCAACCTAAGAGGACCTAAAATTCTATGAATGACACGTTGAAATTGAAACTTAGTACTAACAATTATGTGTACCTTTTGCCTTGCAATGGGAATGAAGGGATCATACAAATTTTCATAATTCATGCAAACTACTTGACTATGCTAAAGGTTGATTCTACACAAAAATACACAAGCCGTCCTCAGTGAGGGCACCAATTTGAGGCGGTCCGGGGCGGGCAACAAGAAGAGCAACCTCTAGACACCCTTCAAGGCTCCCGTGCTGCTCAATGGGGTTGGGGCACAACACAACACAACCCAAAACAACAAACCCCCAGCCAAATCCCAACTACACAAGGGGCACCACCTAGTTTAAGAGCGAACTAGGACGCAAAAGAGGAGAATCGTTAGAGCAACCCACAAACAAGCAAGGAATTTACACTAACCCTAACACCAATGGAACACTCTCACACACTAAAACACGAGAGAGAGAGAGAGAGAGAGATGGTGCTCGGGCTGCTTTGAAGTGTACCGTTAATGATCAAGCAAACATAAATATATATATGTAAGAAAGAGAGAGAAGGGGGAAGGGGGTGCTTGTTGCACTAATGCCTTCTTACAAATCTGTCATGATCAATCAAAGTGAGATTAGTATTTGTTCAACAAAGCCTGAGTAAATTACACCACAACACATCACAAGAAAAAAGCCACCCCAATCACTGTCTTAAGGCCAGGGGAGTCCTCTCCACCCTGTCGCCCTCTTACAGCATGTGGGATTTATGGCTAAATTGATAACAATACCCGCAGACAAGCTATCAAGAACTTAAATGAAACACCAAGACACTTACACATCATTATTGTCCATGACTTCACGTTGGAAGGGAGACAAGGTATCCATGCTTAGTCCAAATCCATCCTCCTTGATTCAACAAATGTTGGGCTTACACTAGTAGGAGAAATGATAGATTTCCTACTCTCAATTGAGTGATCACTCTCTCTCTTACAATGGCATAGAGTTCCCTTGCTAATCTCCTATTACAACACATGCACATGCATAAGACAATGAGTTTCCACTCAAGAGCTCCTTCTAGAGAGGTTGAGCTTGGCTTCTCAAGCTATAGCATAGTGCTCTTGCTTATGGCTCCCCCTTTTGTGCTAGCTACACCCTCCTTTTATAGCAATTTTGAAGGCTAGGGTTACTCCTCTAACCATGGTTGGGTTAGATTTTCAGCAATTTATCTAATTTCTTTTGCTTGGAATTATCAAGAAGTTGGTGGGGAAAGAGAGAGGAGAGAAATGGAGGTGATAGGACTTTTCATAGTGGGTTAGTGTTAGTAGAGTTAGTATTAATTTACAAATGGAATTGGATATTTACAATGGGAGTATCCATGTAGGATACAAATAAGGAAGAAAAACTCTAAAGAGGTAAGAAAAGGTGGATTTCTTACAAGGTTGATGCTCCAAGTGTCTTGAGTAGGGCCAATTTTGACGCTTGTTGACGGTCCACTAGCTTTGACGGTACATTTTTTCTCCACTCTTGACCTTCCTTGAGAGACAAGGTAATTGAAGCTGAGTAATCAACCACCATGATGCTGTCTTTTAAGAGAAGAGGCTGAATTTTGTGGTTTTTTTGATAGATATGGGTAAATTGGAGGAGGAAAAATGAGACTAGGTGGTCAATTTTGGAATGGAATTGTGTGTGGGAGGTATGAGTTCACCATGGTTTCTCTTATTCTTCAAGGTTGAGGAGAAGGTGAGTAGGGTGCAGAGAGGAGTGGTGAGAGAGGTGGGGATGATGAGTGGAGAAGTGTGTGTGAAAGAGGAAAATGATAAAGTGGAAGAGAGAGTGTGGCTGCATAGCATGGGAAAACTAGGGTCCACTAATAAAATCATAGCTCACAGCTCGTAGTTCAAAAAAATATGAAAAAATTTGAGGCAAAAGTTCAGCCCACGAGATACAACTTTTGTTTGTATCACCTTTTCAAATTCGGAGAGCAAGTGAACTTTAAAAATTCAGCAAAACCGACCGTTTTTTTCCACTGCACAAGGTCCTTGTGGGGTCTTTCTTTGGATGATTCTTTTGAATACCTCCAAGAGTGAGCCCTCCATAGTGCATGTATGCATGCCACCTACCCTTGACCTTATTTGGTAGGTCTATAATTGAAGATATTGTTGAGATCATGATATAAGTGAATAGTACAACTAAGAAAATCAAATATTGAGGGGTCTAAAAAATATGTACATGTCAAATATAAATAATATAAGTGGAAAAAATATAAAGGGGTCAAAAGAAATATCTCTCATTATGAGGCTACCATAAAAAGATAAATATTTTTGGTGTTCTAATTTTTTAGAAAAAAAACAAAATAGATGTAGGAAGGGAAAAATCACAATAGTGAAAAAATATACACATAAATAAAACTAGTTTTTTTGGATTTTTGTTGGGGTGGAGTTACACCAAATATAAGAGAAGATTACATGAAAATATTTCTATATGGAATAAAGAGTATGAAAAATGGTAAGAAAAAATTGTGGTAATAGTGAGGCAATGTACAGAGCATAAATAACACACACCTAGGTAAAAATATTTAAATAAATACCAAAATAATTATGAAAAAATCTTTTATTTAGGCCCTATATACAAAGAAATATTTACATACGTATGGGCCATAATATACTTATATTTTTTATATTTTATATTTTTTTGGCTCAACTAGCCCAATGACTAGCTAATTGAGGGTTTTTTAAGAAGATATGGGAAAAGTCCCGTGACTCACGCACGCCTATGTACAGTGAAATGGTAGGGATAGACACAGTGTTTGGGTGATTTTGGTAGGGTGAGGTAACTCATTGTGGCAATTACAAAGAGCCGAAAAACGGCTATCACTGGCTCCCCCGACAGATGACCCCCACTAGGTTTTTGTCTTCCCCTATTTTTCTTTTCCATCTTCCCAATGGACCCTCAGTCCTTAAACTGATATGTATCAGTGCGATTTTCCACAAAAACGCACCCATTGTAACGTGTGTTTTTGGTCCCATAGGTCATATTTGACCTCCATGGACGATAATTCGATCAATCTATCTCTCTCTCTCTCTCTCTTCTCTCTATATCTATCTATCTATGAAGGATAGTCTATGTCTCCCTCTCTGCTGTGGTACACTAAGCATGCTACCCAAATGTAGTAGATACATTAAATAAGGACATTGATTCATCAATTAAAACTGTACGACACATTAAATTCCCACTATACATAATTAGACTTTTCACACATGTAAAAAATGTATTCACTAGAATACCATGCATGGAGGCAATAGTTACATGATTTTTTAGATTATGAGAGTGAGGGAGAGAGAGATGATAATGAGAGTGAGATATATATATATATATATATATATATATATATATATAGAGAGAGAGAGAGAGAGAGAGAGAGAGAGAGAGAGATTTTATTATTGTCCTCGGAGGTCAAATATGACCTATGGGACCAAAGTTACATGTGATGTAGTATGTGTATGGATAATAAATGACTCTCAATGCACCAGCTTTGTGGTGATAAGAGTCGCAATGGAGAGCCCAAACTATGGCTCGGAGAGGAAAGTGTGTAGGTCTAAGTCATGGCTGAAAATGTGAGAGAAGCAAGTTTGGATGTGACCGAAGGCTGAACACTCTAGTAGTGTATGGTACTCAGACTCTCAAACTTGCATTGAGCATAATGTGCACAATCAATTTGACTCTTCTCCATTTCCCCAATGCCCTCACTCACATCGAAGGAAATGGGAGCTAAGCCGGATGGCTACGATAGTGCGTATCGCCAACAATGAGATATGATCAAGCATGGAAGTGTGAGTACAGTTTCCTCTTTTAGTAAGAAAGAACATGGTTTTGTAGTTGGGGCAATATGGGTGGTCAAATGTATGAAGCGTGACCTACTAGATTTGTCCAAATCCGTAATACATTGGCATTGTAGAGAAGTTTCATTCACTTGCAAGTCAATTGAAGCATCATGTAGCAGGTGTAAGGCATCCCATCTCCCAACCCACTTCTTTATGTCTTGCATCCATCCCGTGCTCAAGATCTTGCTTTTATGCGTCTTTTAAACTTGTTTTCTTGCTTCCCATGCAATTGTGGGAAGTCAATGTGAGGGGTTTTGACACATCTTTATCATTTACTCCACAAACCTTTCCATGCCCATAACCTCAATTGGAAGAGATCCCGACTCAAGAAGTAGGAGCATGTATGATGTTTGTGTCTTAATTTGGAGAAAGTTTGTAGGAAAACTCTTTTGGACATTCTAAAACTCTTTCCAAGTAGACTTTGAGATGCTCCCACCCCACACTGCAACTCCATAAAGAAGAACCGATGTCACCAATGCATCAAAAAGGCACTTCTTGAGAACCCAACACTTGATGTTTCCCACATTACACATGGTCTGAAATGCATAATATATTCTCTTTCCCGATTCCAAACGATGCATAGCACATTCATGCCACTTGTGATTGAACGGAACCTCACGGCCAAGGTACTTCAATCTCTCAACAACTTCAAGTGTCTCATTGTTGTACATAATGCATGGCTCCTCCTTATGGTTAGTTTTCACAAGCATAACCTTTGTTTTGGATTCATTCACAATCAACCCACAATGCAAACAAAGTTTCTCAAGGACAACCATAATTTTTTGTGCATCTTCTAAAGTGTGTACAAGAAGTTCTACATCATCTGTATACAACAAAAGCATTATTACCTCATTGCAAATAGTGACGTCTTTAATGCCTTCTTCTTGCATAAAGTCAAGTACCATTTGGTCCAATTGATCAATGCATAGACCAAAGAGAGTTGGTGACAACAGCCGATCCTTGTTTAAACCCAATAGTGCTTACAATTGTTTTTGGAATTTCTCTTCCTATGCGCAATTGACAAATCACCTTCTCGTAGATTCAAGAAATCGCAAGCATAAACTCACTTGGCACTTGGAGTTCTTCCATCCTTCTCCACAATTTTTACGTGGAATCATATCAAATGATTTCTTAAAGTCCACAGAACAAGAATACAATTGCTTGCCTTTCAACCGACTTTCCTCCATGAGAACAAGAAGAGTGACAAGCTGATCAATGGTGCTATGTCATCGATAAAAAGCCGCTTGTCCTTTTCCACGCTTGTCATTCTTTTCAGCCTAATCACTCAATTTCATCTCCATTATGCACCCAAACAAATATGCCATAAGAGACCCAATAAGTCTAGTTCGGTAGTTGTTTACATTCTTTACATCCCCTCCTTTGTGCAAAGGCTTAACCAAAATAGTAATTCAATCATAAGGCATACCATGTTGAAGTGCAAGGTTGAACACATCACACATCCACTCATGGGTAAGAATCTCCCGTCCATTTGATCATCTCCGGCTTGATACCTTGAAGATATCATGCTTTGCGAGTGGCCAACTTTTCAAGCCCACCGCATACATCCTCAATAGTAAAAAAAGAGTGCATACATGGGAGTGAACCATAAAATGGTATTTTTTCAGCATTTTCTTGCTCATACAATTGCCTACAATGAGTGTACATATCCACAGGACTCGAGTTACCCAAAAAATTCACAACCCACTTTCTGCTCAAGTTCCTCCAAAATATTCCACATGCATGTGCCTTTTCTTGGACTTGAAAAAGTTTTTGCTTTACCTCCCATCTTCTTCTCTTCTTTTGAATCAATGCCTACAATGTATGCAAATGACTTTGATAGTTGTCTCTATCCATAGAAATCTTTATCAAGGACTTTCAAGCACCTTAACATTCTTTATCAAACCACCTTTCTCGCGATCTATCTTTGTTGTTGATACCATGGAGATGCTTTATGGCGAAGAATTCTTCTGCACAAGAACAAATAACTTTCTTGAAAGCTTTCCATTTAGTTTCCAATGGTGCATCATATTGAAACTTTGTCATCCATAACTTTTGCTCAACCATTTCAATGTACATTTGTTCCCATTTGCAATCCATACATAGTGATAATTTCTCTTCCCTTTGGCTGGCATTATCATGATTAGTTGCTTCTTCACATGAAAGGTCAATACATAAGGTCCAATGGTCTGATTACGGGGTCCATTGACCAGACATAAAACTCTTTATGCAATACATGATGGTTTTGGAGAGTAGGATATAGCCAATCACACTATCCCCATTATATTTCCTACATGTAAATCCATTGGTTCCACTCCACAAAGATACACCATTGACAATGAGCATACATGTGCTATTACACATGTACAAAAGTAACTTTCCATAGTAGTCCAATTCTTTCTTATCCATTTGAAGTACAATCATACAAGTGAACTTCCTCGAAATCCCTTGACATGTATGATATGTAAAATTGTTGAGTATCATGTTGCAATGTTTTTGTGCAAGCATTCATATCCCCAAATACAATAACATCACCTTCGCCTTTGAAACAAGAAATGTCCACTTTTAAATCAAATAATGGTTGATCTCTATCCATGCAAGCATAAAAGGGGGAATCATGATGAGGAATGTAGCAACCGGCTTTAAAAATGGGTTCTCTTTTTGGTGTCATAATTTTCATCCATACATAAAGTTTGTGCTTGTCATCTTTTACAATTGATATAAAATATTCCAATCCTTTCTTAACCATACATGCTACTCCTCCTTGTCCTCTTCGTTGCTTGAGATTTTGTGACCACATCAATGAATGTACATTGTAATCCTCCAAGCCTTTGTGTATCATGCTCCCAAGTTTCAACAAGAAGTACAACATCAGCTTTGCTTGTTAGTTCATTAATGCCAACCCCCCCCATTCCATGGGTATCCATTACAATTTCAAAAGCATATTTTCAATTTTAACTCGGTCTCATAGGTCACACATACCTATTTTCTCAAGGGACTTGCCTCCTCCTTGGGCACATTTTCTTCGTGAGGGATCTCCTTGTTTTTCTTACTCTTTTCCTCATATGCCTTGCGACACATATTTTGTTGCTTAATAGTGCAATCTTCACATACAAAACATTTTGTATCCCTCAAATAGATCTAGCTATTATCAAGGATAATATTTTGTTTGGTCTCATCCTGCATGGGGCATACAATTGGTTGTTCTCTCGAGCAAGGAGCTCCTTGCTTACCCACTCTATGTGCTCCATAGACCATAACTCTGGACATGTAAAGGTGGGTTTTGAAGAACTCTTCAATAAGAAATCTTCGATAACAATTGAAATAGAAGGAGGTGTCTCTAAATTCTCTTTGGTAATTCCACAAATAACAATGTTCTTTGAACGTCGCTCCCGTTCCTTAAACTCCTCCACATCCACATTCTCAACATTCTTTGTTTGAACCATAGCAAGCATGAGTGAGAAATTAGGAACCACATTGTTATCACATACATCAGTTCAAGATTTGTTTTGCATACATTTTTCATGTCGCATACATCCCGGATCATGGTGTCAAATTTCTCCTCTTTCGTTACATGGTCATGCTCTACTTTGCTCATGCGCTCATTCAAAGCATTCAAGTCCACAAGAGAGCATTTACATTCCTTGACTTCCTCTTCAAACTGCATCAAACGTGATGTTTGCATCTCAAGTCTCCTCTTGAGATTCTCATTCTCAAACACAAGTACCCTTAGTGTATCATTCTCCATTGCAAGTGCTCGTAAGTCTTTGCCTTGTTTGTTTATGGTCTCTTGCAACGATACCAAGTATTCCATGATCACAATGTCGTTGGTTGGGTGGTTGTGTTTCTATCTCCACACTTAGGATATTTTGGATCATTTTCCACAATGGTTGTGGACCTTGTTGAAAAAGAAGAATCCTTGCGAGTGTCGAAAGACATTGTATGTAAATTAAGAGATGAGAGTCAACTTTCCATAACTTTCTCACTTCAAAAATGCTAATACAAATGCCTTTTATAAATCTAAATATTTCTCTCTTTACATCAATGCATATAGGGCATCGTGCTCTATGATTGAAGCTATAGATCACCCAAATCGGAGGCTATAGATCACCCAAATAGTGCTCTATGATTGAGGCTATAGATCACCCAAATCGGAGTTTGGATGAAGAAGTTATGATCAAAAGAGTGAACTATTGTCTACTAGGTGAAAAAATGGCTGCACTATAGAGAGAGAGAGAGAGAGAGAGAGAGAGAGAGAGAGAGAGAGAGAGAGAGAGAGAGAGAGAGAGGCAAGGATAAAGAGAGAGATTATTTATTGGTGGTACTTCATGCAAGAAAGATACTTAAATACCAGGCTATAAGTATCCTCCATGTACCATTAAAGTGTTCATTTTTGCAAGATAGCCATGCCAAGCCCAAGAAAAGGTAGTAAGAATTTATGCTTCTGCTGCATAATTTTACATGAGGATTATTGATTATGTGATAGATATATATATGACCTTTCTTTTTTGTCCCACGGTGGCATGCATGGATGCACAAAGTGTTGCTATATTCTCCTGTTGTGCACTCCATGGAACAAAATATTGAGAGATAGAGGAACTTTGTTTTTCCTTCCCATGGTACCCGCGATGCATTTGTTGTGCATGTCATAGTGCATAGTAGAGGGAGAGAAATACGTAAAGAATGACTTAGAAGCTACAAACACACACCCAGAGAGAGAGAGAGAGAGAGAGAGAGAGAGAGAGAGAGAGAGAGAGAGAGAGAGAGAGAGAGAGAGAGAGAGAGAGAGAGAGATCTTATTATCGTCCTCAGAGGTCAAATATGACCTATGGAACCAAAGCTACATGTGATGTAGTATGTGCATGGCTGATTAGTGACTCTCGATGCTCCAAGATTGTGGTGATGAGAGTTGCAATGGAGAGCCCACACTTTGGCCGGGAGAGGAAAGTGTGTAGGTCTAAGTCATGGCTAAAAATGTGAGGGGAGCAATTTGGATGTGACCAAAAGCTAAGCACTCTAGTAGTGTCTGGTACTCAGACTCTCGAACTTGTAGTGAACATAATGTGCACATTTGATGTGACTCTTCTCCATTGACCCAAAGGCCTATCTCTCATCAAAGGGAATGGGAGCTAAGATGAATGGTTGGGATAGTGAGTATCGCCGACAAGGGGATAGTCTCAAGCATGTAAGTGTGAGTACGATTTCTTTTTTAGTGAAGAGCATGGTTCTGTAGTTGGGGGGGAATATGGGTGGTGTAATGTATGAAGCGCGACCCACCGGATTTCTCCCAAGCTATAATACATTGGCGTTGTAGAAAAGCTCAATTTACTTGGGAGTCAATTGAAGCATCATGTATATAAGCAAGTGTAATGCATTCCATCTCTCAAACCACTTCTTTATGTCTTGCATCCATCTCGTGCTCAAGATCTTGCTTTTATGCATTTTTTGAACCATTTTGCTTGCTTCCCATGGAATTGTAGGAAGTCTCAACAAGAGGGGCCACAAGGGTGTGCTAAATGGCTAAACATGGGTCCCTATTTGGCCATTTCTCATACCCTTGTGGTCCCTCTTATTGAGGGTCCTTGGGGCCTTAAAATGGCAAACACAAGCACATTTTAGATGTTTGGCAATGATTCAAGTAGCAAGGTTTTTGTTTTTTTGAAGTGTTAAACTTTCGAGTTGTATTCAACAGCTAGTAGCTCCCAATCGACTCCAAATCTATCCAAGCTTGTCTCACATGAATTTTTTCATCTCATTGCACTCTTCAACCATTGTGTGATCCAGAAAAGTCATATCTTGCTTGGATTCTCCAAAAAACAACGTGTAAGTTGACAATTTTTGAAAAAATGATGTAAAACAAACAGTTTCCTTAATCTACAAGCTCCAACGAGCATCAAAACCATGCCATCTGAAATACTCAAAGAACCAATGTTATTCCTTGTGTTAATGGCTGTATTTCCTAAATAAAAAACCTTCCTAAAATATTACCCAAACACCTTCAAAAGTGGCTTCCAAGGAGTGCCCTCAGTCAAAATTTAAAACTGAAGGAAAACAATCAGAATGAACTCCTAGACTGCGTACAAACTTTAAAACAACCAAAATTTCATTCAAACATAAGTTATTGCCAAAAATTCAAAAATAGGCCCCCCTTGGACTGCCCACAACAATAGAAATCAAAGGGTTCAAAGAGAGATATGGTGTCACAAGTGCATGTCAAAATCCGATCGAGGATTATTCTTTAAAGATCTCTTTTATTTTATTAGGTCTTCTCATGTACAATCTTACTAAATAAAAACAAATTTACACTTTAGGTGACTATAAATCTTACTTAAGTTACTAAAAAATCTCAGATTATGGTAGACCTAGAGTGCTCTTATACATCAACAAACAAAAAAGTCCAAATTTATTCTCATTGACTTTGATGCGCATACATTCATGAACAACTTACAAGGGGTAGTGCGGTCATAGTTCTTGTATCCAATCCATGACATGGTATGCTCATGGGCTTACCTATCACATAAAAATACCTTTTGTGGGGGGCCCTCATGTTAGGAAAGGGTGTGTTGCTGATGGAAAGCTGTTGTATTGTCCTACGAGGGATTCCTCCTTGTTAGCATAATGGTTCTTACTGTAGTGGGAGCCACATTGCTTGAGGAGATCTTTGTGCCACCGTAAAACTTTTCATGGTATGCCAATTCCTTGAGCCATTGTTGCAAACACCACCACTCAACTAGCATAGTAAGAGGTCACCTTATACCGTAAAACATTAGAGACCTGTTCTTCAAACAAAAGCGTGTATGAATTCAACATTTGCAAGCTGTATAATAAAGACACTTGTTAAGTATATGTTGTACAAATTTGCAAGTAATTCCATCCAACTAGGAATAAAAAATCCTAAAATATACATTATGATGAGATTACCCACCTCTAATAAGCATGGATTTGAAGCAACTAACTACCTGCAAGATGTAACAAATAAGGTGGTTTTTGAGAAAAAATGGTGATACTTGACCTCTAACCTTCGACCTTTCACTACTTGACACTCATCGATTTCAGCACAAAACCAACCTTTGTGCCAATCACTACAAAACAAGTAGAGGCAAGACCTTAGACTTCATAGTCTATGATGGACACAAGCAAAGAAAAGAAATATATTATTCCCTTTCACCAAGGGGTGTTTCTTTCAAATATGTGATGGTGTTGGCAAGCTTGATAATGTGGAAATCCTTTTCCTGCAATTTTTTTGTTGGAAAGTTTCAACCTCCCTCTTCAAAGAGGTAATACTTTGTTGTAATGCCATTGTTTTGAGATGAAGAGATTGACATTCATGCATCTACAAATGCAAAGAAGCATCTGCATCCATAGAAAACTGCTTTCAGCCTGCTTCTCCGCTCCCAAGATATTGAAGAAACATTGAAAGGCTATTAAAGGATGGATGAAAGCGGCTGATAGGATCGTAAGGGTTAAAATGGCTAGCCACCCAAATATTGACATTCGTCTCACTGATGGCTTGACATTCTTGTGATGACCTTGTGCTCACCCTCACGTTTGACCTTTAGTGCAAAATCCGTACACAGGAAAATATGTAAGCTCTTGGTGTGCATAAGACGTAGTGGTGGAGGCACATGATTTGTGATGGCCATGAGCACCATGGAAGCTGATGCGTGCGGAAATAAAGGATGAAAAGAGGGCGGGACGGGGCGGGGCAGGGCAGGGGGGGGGGGGGGGGGGGGGGAGGGAGGGAGGGATATGGGAGGAGAGAAGAGGGCAAGGTGGGAGAGGGGGAGAGAGGGGGGGGGAGGAGGAGAGGGAGAGGAGGGAGGAGGAGGAGAGAACAAAGGTTTTTTTTTGGGGAGAAAAGATTTTTGAAATAGTGGACTTTCAGTGTTTGTAGGTCAAAAACTGTTCTTTTAGATATGCATTTATGTTAGGGGAGTTTTAAGTAAATAATAAGTAAAAATGACTTCTTTGGAAAAAAGACAATTTTTGGCCCTTAGTGACATAGGCTTTTGTTGATGTGGCCACACTCCTTTACTCCCTTCACTTTCAAAAATCTAGAGAGAGAAAGTGACCTCCAAGTTCCACATCCTACATGTGCCTTAAAAAAAGGCTATTCAAAACTAGCTTCTTGAATGCCCTTGTCTCCTTAACCCTTCACAACATCTCTTTAATCCTTCACAACATCTCGGGGGGTTCACCATTCGGTACCCCCCTATATAATGTGCATTTGTGGGGTATTAAAAAAACCCCTCTTTTAACATGTTTAAATGAATAAAATGACCCCTTATTTTATTATTTTTTCCAAAATTGAATATGAAACCCCCTTATTATAATGTATCTATGTTAAATTGCCTATTTTTTTGCATTTTAAAATCCCTCCTATCGAACTCACATTATACATTAACATGATTACCTAGTGCACCCCCCGAGCACAACATTAGCCTTAATCCCAAAAGATAAGGATACCTTCCAAGGCCCATGAAAAGTCCATATTTTTTCTAATGTTTGCTTGGCATCTAGTTAAAACACTCCATAGATTATTTGCCATATCCATGTTGGGTATATCCAGAAATCAACTCCCTCCAAGAGACATTCTAGGTAAGGAGCTCATCCAATAGCCCTTCCTTTCATTAGGCTTGCAGTAGCTAGTTTAGATTTGCATGCTCTAGTGACCAATCGATCCCTTGCAATCTCTACTACCTGTGGTCTCAACTCAGTCCCTATTTTGGAAAATCTCATTTGTGATGCAAGTTCATAGTGTTTTTGACAAAATCTTTGAGAAGAGATGCTATGGAGCCATCATCACAAGCTATGCCATGAGGTAAAATCCACACCATTATCACTTTTTTGCTTCTTACCACACCTACATAGTGAAGCAATCAAGGCACACTAGTTACTACCACACTAATTTACGTATATGTTAAATGTTCCTTTGTTAATTTTTTCCACAATTTCATCTTGTATTTCAATGACATCATTGTGTTATTCACTTCCCAAATTATCTTCACTTGTTTGCACCTTACAATAGCATCTATTGAGTTTCATCAGTCCAGTGGGATGCATAGTTGTTCGCAAAATATTATTGTACGCATACTCTACAAGAGGTAAGTACTTTTTCCATTGTGAGCGTTGATCTACTTCTCTAACATAAGTCTTTGTTAGATCTAGTATTGTAAGATTGGCTATCTCACTTTGGCCATCCGTTTATGGATTATAAGCCAAAGAGAAATTCAATCTTGTACCTAGATTTTTAGAGAGACCTTTCTAGAAATTATTGGTCATTCTAGGATCTCTATTTGACTTGATGGATGTTGGCAAACCATGGTGCTTGAAAATATGAGATATTGTTTGGTGGATACAGACGCGTATAGGCGTATGCACACCAAACCTTGCGAACACTCTATTTTTTTTGGAAAAAACCCTGTAATTCAGCCTAAGATGAGTTCTAATCATGATGAGATAATACCATACCCTTTTTATTTCTCTGAGTCTACACCCTTGTCAGAGGCCGGATGGCCATGGGAAATCCCCCTAACTTTTAAAGTCAAAACCCTTAGTTTTGAAGAGAAAAAGTATCATTAGCTGAAGAAAAGAAATGTGCACTGTGGAGGCTTCTTGTGACTACAACTTGTAATCCTCTTTTCTCCTGAGCTGGTAATCCGAATTCTATTCCGAATAGCACATTGCATTCCTTGTCTCTTGCTCTACAATCTAAGTGTAATCATTTCCAATTCTGTTGTGGTTCGCGATGTATTGTTTGTGAGATAAATGCATTGATTTGGGAGTTAATATGGTTGTTTTTTTTATGTTTGACCATGGATAAGTGTTTCTATGCTTAAGGTAGATCTTTCCAAGTACTTCTGTTCCAGTTTTCTACAAATTTTTTGTGATGGATCGTGATTTATGTACCTTCCCAGATGCTGACAGAACTTGGAAGGACTAAGTCCATAAGTGTTGTGATACCTCTCCTTAAGTTTCGTGGCATTCCGGATTCATTTGGATACGAAAACGGCGTGATGACATTGAGTTTTGAGATTGAATGCATGTTGATTTTTTGACTAGGAAGTGGTTGATTTGCTTTTGCCGTAGAACGAGTAGCCCCCGAGTTCAGTTTGGTAAGATTGACACTCTCATTAAGTCTTCGTGCCCCATCCCGAGTCGCTTCCTTGCATATTGACATTATGTTGGTGCAAAAGAGCTATGTTGCAGACGTCCATCGCGACGACGACCAACTAACATTGGTGCCATTGTCTGAGAAATTGATCCTTAGGTGGTGAGTGACTCAGTGTACAAGAAAACAAAAAATCTCCCTTCAAGCTTTTGATAACCGTTCCGCTTACCCATAGACAGTGAAGCAACTAGACGTAGGTTTAATGCTTAATAGAGACTGGAGTATGAAACTAGCCAGTGCTATTTCTTAAGAGAAAAGAAATCTGTGAGTGAAGTACAAGATAGTATTTCGTTCTTTGATTTTTCACATGCTTGGAAAGGGATGTTCCACCACACACATTGTTGTTATTTCTGTACTATTAAGTTCAGTTATGTTTTCATATTCATTTCAGTTATAGGAGTAGGTTAGGAAACAATACACCATCATTTGTGGCCAAAAGGATTGAGGGAAAAAATGTCAAAAACTTTATTTTGGTGTTGAAGACCATAACTTGAAAAATTTGAAGAAGTGATGGTCAGAGCTTCAAAACTGGACCAAACCCAGTAAAACTTTTGAAAAGGGGATAAAAACACTTGTTGGAAAAGACTGTGCAAAAAACTGTCAAATATCTTGCCAAACATGGATCGCGATCCATGTACCTTTTGGCAAAATGTGCTAAAATTATTTCCTTTGCTTAGAACAGGCTCTCAGGTATCAGAACCTTGAGTTTGGTTAGAAAAAGAGGGCTAGAAGATCATAAAAATCAAAAGATTGGGGTGAGCATACCAAAACCTTGGAAAAAAGGGAAAACAAGGAAAAATTGAACTTTTATTTGTCCAAATCCAAAAAGGGATGAGAATTGGGACCAACTAGAAGGAAGGAATCCACAGAAGAAAATTTCATGCCCAAGTGCTTCCCAACATGGATCGCGATCCATGTTCCAGGTAGACATCTTACATTAAGATTTGACCAGTGTACTCTTGATTACTAGTTGAACAACTTTGCCAAAAGGAGCCATAGACAAAAAGTTAAAAAAAAAGCTGGTCAAAATACCAGAAAAGGAGTGGTTTGCAAAAAACCGCAAAATAGACACAAAACCCTGCTTCTCACTTGGAAAAAATTGACCAAATTCAAAAATACTTGGAGAATAGAATCGTCATACCTTGTGTGATCAGCTCACAAATTGTTAGACCAAAATCTTGCCAGACATGGATCGTGATCCATGTACCTTTTTGGAAATTTGAGCTCATAAAAGACAAGCAAAGAATTGATAACAATTGGAGCACTTTATCCTAAAGGACCCTTATCTGAAAATTTCAAAAAGAGGGCAAAAGGTGGCAAAAATCAAATCAAGGGGGAAAGCACTGGGAAAAACCCTAAAGCTAACTCTTTTCTGTCCAAAAAAGCTTTAACACTAGAATGGTAACCTAACAGGACATAAAAGTGTCCTTTCAAGGTTTTGGGAAAAAAATCCAAAGCCATAGTAGATCCACTCATTTTGAAAAATCCTTTCATGAGCTTATAGTTCAATAACTACTACATATGGAAAAAATGAAAAACTTGTAATTTTTCTCATCCCTTGGTCACTACAAGCCTTCAAAGTTGATGGACCAGTGCATTTTGCCCAAAATAGCAATTTCTTACAATTGATTGCATATAAATAAGAGTGGGGATTTTTGTAGGACATGAGATAAAATGCCCCGTTAACTTCAATTGGTTGGTGACCAAAAAATATGGTTTCTTTTACCTCACAAATTTTTTTTTGGACAAAAAAAATAGGTACAAAAAAGTTGCATTTTTGCCATTCTGCAGACCTATCATCAAAGTTTCTATAGTCACGCTCAATACAGATACTATATATGTGATTTCTTAGTTCCCTTTGGGCCTTTGGATTGAAAAGGAGCCATGGAGCATGTCAAAAGGATAATGGATCTCTTACAATTGGAACCTTGGGGGCAATGATAAAGTGTTAAATATAGCAAACATGAAAAAACTGGGTTTAGCATTATGACCTCTAGAAACCCATAGAAACTACTCAATATCTAGCCAAGTTTGTAGTCTATGATTAGATATGGTTACTACCTACAAAATACACACAATTAGCCTAAGAAACTAGCAATATTGAGAAAGTTATACTTGCTACTTTAATATGTATCGTATTCTTCAGTAATCAAAAACTCAACCATCATGATATACTATGCTATATAGCATATTAGGTCCCGCAAAACTCAAGGAAGATTAGCTTAATGTTATACATTATACTTACCCAATCAAAATTGAATTTGGATATCAAGAAAGCAACCAAAAAAATAATAAAAGTGCTAATTTTGGCCTAAAAACAGGATTATGCAATTCTTGTAAATTGGTCATAACTTTCAATTTTAACACTTAGATCTCCCTACAAGCATCAAAACACGTTGAGAACTATGAAGGCCCAACCTCTAGCCATCTAAACCTCACAAACATGAAGTTTAGAGTGGTATAGTTGCCAAAAATTGAAAAAAAAACAAAAACAAGACCCGTTTTTTCACACAGTTTAGGTTCAAAAATGTTGTGCAAGAGTAAGGTTAATGGTGAGATCGATACTCCAAAAAAAATACTAAGTTTTTTTCATCTCATAAGGCAACTTTGTGGATATATAGCACCTAGAAATTCATTTTCATACTCTTCAAATAATTCAAGCAAAATGGTCACTTAACAGGACACAAAAGTGTCCAAGGACATAAAAGTGTCCTGTTACCATTCTAGTGTTAAGGCATTCAAAAACCATATAGTCAGCATTACTAGGACAAGGACTAGCTGTGGGAAAAAATTCAGTGTATTTTTACACAAAGATACATGGATTGCGATCCATGTTTCCCTGACACAAATTGACACCAAACTAGTACCATATCTAGAGGGTATCATAGAGAGTCTAGTGGTCCTTCCAGAGTTGAAATTGGGTGCAATAAACCCTTCCAAAAACTCAGAACTGGCAGAAGCTCATGCAAGTGACAAAATCAACTCAGCCTCCAATCCTGAGATTCATTTAAAAAAAAATGGTATTGGAAGACCTCTTAATCATGTTAAAACTGATGATAGTAACAAAAGTTCAATTGGCTTCTCAACGTGGATCGAGATCCATGTACCTCTAAGCCAAAATAGTGACAGAAAATTACCATACAAGGAGCTAGGAAATAGCAACCTGGTGCTTCCTTCAAAATTGAAATTGGATCAAAATCGTTGAGGTCGTGTAGGGAATTGTGTGCTAAGTTTTGTTGAACAAAAGCAAGAACTAACAAGACTAGTTGTAAGCTTATAGCTATCAAGCACATTCTTGACAGGTTGCAGGTACTAGAAGATACTACCCAGCAAGCAAGAACAAACTGGAGATTCATACTATTTTATGAGGTAACTCGGTTTGGATTTTTCTTGTTACCAATTCTTCATGAATCTGCGATGAGGAAGATTGTACCATAATAGGAACCACAACATCTTTGATCAAGGGAGTAATCACTCAACAGAAGAAAGTGTGAATCAGAGACCACTATCGCCTTTGGAACCCATTTTAGAGGAGAGTTTCTCTGACACTTCATCTAAGAGATCATACGACCTCATGACTGAAGATTCTAACAAGTCAAACCCTAAGGGAACAGCTTCGATGGCTGCAGGTCCTTCTCAGTCTACATCTGATGTGAAATTGTTGTATTTGAAGTTTCAATTTGAAAATGTTCTTAAAGCCAAAATCTATAAGGATAGAATGGACCGCTACTGTGTTAAGTTGGAAAATAAGAAGAGCTATTTCAGAGACCTTGTAGATGTTGATTATGACGGGGATAGATATTTTGACCGAGAAGGAATGATGTACCTAGTGGTTCATAACCCTTATATTGTGGATAAATGGGGAATGACCGGCACCAAGGACAAAGTAGATAATGATCCGGTTGATGCACCACCCAAAATGGAGAAACAAAACGCTGTACTCAGACGCACCAATGAGACAGAGTGCCTTAACACAGACAACACATATGTGGGGCTTCATAAGTTGAATAATGGAGAACAAACACTCTATTACAGATGTGACAAGCCCCGCATCAAAGAATTAATAGACCGGAAAAACTTGTATGTTTGCATGTACACGGAGGTCAAAAGTATTCAGGTGGTCTTAATGGACAAGTATGGATGAAAGTACTCTCCAATGGATCGGAAGGAGTTAGAGAGATATACATATTTTGGAGGACCACTCCACCAATACTATGTAAATTTGGAAGAGGTAAAAACCACGACTACTCACATCAGACCTAAGACTGTACTTGAGAGCCCCTTGAGAACCAAAGTGCAGGATTCTTATGGACATGAACGAGTTCCAAGAACGGAACCTTTAGGGTCGACAGAGACTAGGGCTTTCATGAACACACATAGGGGCAGTACTGTTCCTGAATTCACTTGCACCATGGGAATCCCTCCGACTATTACACGAGATCAACTTGATGAACGTATGGCGGATAGGATACCACTGTTAGTACCAAGAGGAAATTACGAACCAAGAGAAGAGACCCCAGGGGGACCAATAGTTGTTAGAATGGTTGTAGAGGCCAGGCGTATGATACCATCTCAGGTGGCAAAATGCTTACCTAAAATGTATAATGGACCTGGTGATCCGTATGCCCATGTTTCAGTCTTCAAAAAGTATTGATAGCGGAACAAGTAACTGATTTCCACACTCAATATGAAGGATTTGGGTTGACATTGGAAGATACTACCCTGACTTGGTTTCAACCATTAAACAGTTTGTAATTCCCAAGTATTGAGCAACTTCTTTGAGAATATGCTGAGGAATTCTCAAAAAGAGGGATCAAGCATAACACTGTCTCCCAGATCTATGCATTTAGGCAAAAGGAAAAAGAAAAAGTGAAGGAAGCATCGCTTCATTTCAAGCAATACATAGAAAGATGCCCTGCTCGAGAACTACCTCAGGATGAAAGACTATCAGTCCTCTTCATAGAAGGATTGCAAAATGACAGGCTCAAAAAGGACTTGCAGCTGAAAGCATGTGTAACCTTTGAGCAAGTTACGAAAGAGGCGTTGTATCTTGTAGATAACTGCAAAGCATATGGGGAGGTGATTGAAGACACAGAGCAGGGGACTAGTAGCACCTCTTCAACCACGAGTGAGACCACGAAAAAATTGGGAGGGCAAAACCCAGTTGTGTCGGACGTTGATCGAATGATCGAGGAAGTGATCAAGAGGATAAACCAAGGAAACAGGACAAACCCAAAAACACGACAACCACCCACCCAAAAATGTGATACTTGTGGAGGTGACCATCCAACCCAGTGGTGCAACCTTCAACAAAGGCAAGGAGTGAACGCACATCGTATATTGAAATGGTGTGCTACAGAAAAAAAATGGACAAACCACAAAACTCAGGAATGTTTTTTATTATAATCGGAACTATGTTAGAGAACAACAATACGGACCACATGGGGGACAACAACTTTCGCCCCCTCCAAGGTACCAAGTGGGGCCAAATAACGCAATCCTGGGTCTGGAAAAAGCTCAACCTGTGCTTGGACATCAACCTCCTTTACCCCAGGAAAATAGGGCTATTGTAAGGATTTCTCAACCCATAGAACCACCTTCTGATCAGAGTATGATCCAGGTAGTCTCATACCGAGAAGATTTAGGCAATACTTATGAAAGGGAAATTGATAGGAATGCATATGCTCGAGAGTGACATAATCCATGGATAATTCAACCACTGCCAATTTCGGAGGTAGAAGAACAATGGCCTCAAGAGTTGTGGGAACATATTAGGAATAGAAAAGATGGAAGTGCCAGACTTGTGTCAGCTCCTATCCAAGAAATCCACCTGGAGCATGAGCTCTACCCAAAATGACATCCGATCATTGTATGGCGATGCAGGCACATCGATATCGGAAGACAGTAAACCACAATCGTTGAAGACTTTACCTTCATTTATTGGTAACCGTGAAACTCGATTTGAGGTAAGGAAAGTTTCATCTCAATGGAAAGCCAATCCTAAGATGATGGACACTGAAACTCTTCACGAGCTAATGTCATCCCCTATTCGTTGTACACTACCTTTGTCAGAGTTGTTGAATATTAGACCACATCTTTGGGACGAGGTCGCGAAAAATTTGGAAAAAATAGGGCTTGTAATTCCTTCACCCAAGGCTTCTCGAAACATGCTAAAGACACAACCCTAGAAGAAAACTAAACATGAGCCAGTTCTAGTAAACAAGGTAGGGGACTATTCTGAAGGTGAAGAAGGAAATACTACCCTACCAGTAGAGTACAAGGACGTAAAATCGGTAGCGATATTGGGTAGTGGAGCCTGAATTGCCATAGCCACCAAAGAAATGTGGAAAAAATGGAAAAAACCTACTCTAAGAAAAACTAGAATGAAACTTCAACTAGCGGATGGGTACCTGGAGAGACCTATTGGCATCTTTGAACAGATTGTAGTAAACTCTTGTGGAATTTCATATGAACACACCTTGTCTATTATGAATTTCGATGAGAGCAGCAATTTCGACATCATACTAGGAAGACCATTCATGCGTCACTCAAAATGGTGCAAGATTGGGGCTACGACTATATCTACCTCAGGAACAAGGATGTCACTACAAAAATTAGTGTCACAGATCATAGTTATAAAGATGTAGAGAGAACCCTAGGAGAAGACTTGCATTCCACAACTGACCAGGAAGGAGTAATACCGGCTTCGCTCCATAACAAAGGTCACCAATGGATAGGAGAAGCTTCGGATTGTGGAAGTCTAAAAAAAGAAGACTGCATTCTTGATAGGACTGCACAAGATGAAGCATACATACCAGAGCCTTTTCCGAAAGAGATTTTCGAACCGTTTGGATGGCAACAAATACTAGCTACTCTTGATGTTTGTGTAAACGATGTGACCAGAGAAAAGGAACAAAATGAGAAGCTACAAGGCTCATATGCAGTGGTTAGCAGGTCTCTCACTCAGCTCCTGGCCATACAAGAGACACCCTCCTCTTCATCTATGACTGCACGATCTACTTCCTTGAGCCAGGAAATCAAAGAGTTGAAGGAGGCCCTAAAACAAGAGAAATATGACAGACAAATCATGACAGCAGGTCATAGGGCCCTAGAACAGGCCAAGGATGAGGAAATCGATGACTTAAAGAGGCAACTGGCTGAGGCAAGAAAGGAAGTAGAAGCTCTGAAAGAAAATCAAACAAAGTATTAGCAGGAGCCCAGGAGAATTTGAGCAGGGAGAAGGATTTGAACAATCAGCATTCAAAACTCATCAAACAGAAATGCCCACTACGAGCACTGGAAAAGGCACGCAGGAATCTGCAGATCCAGTCACGACATCCACCTCGCAGTACGCAAAAGATGAAATTCAGTGCTGGATCTTAGAATTAAAAGACCCTTCACACAAGGCGTATATGCAATATGAACTAAAAGTGCTGGAATCAATTGCCCTCCTCTTCATCACTCCAGATGAGGTAGCAAAAAATCATGGGCACGAGATGATAGCACTACCATTGATGCGGCAAGAAGTTTGATTATGGCAAGATGCTCCCATAAATTGAACCAAACAGCAGAAGGGACTACAGTGAGGTTCCGATTACGGCCCTTCAGATTGAAACCATCCTGGATAGTCAACCACTCTGGAGAAAAAATGGTTCGATCAACGACCAACTGACGAAACCTGTTATAGGAACGCCTCTCAACATCTCAGGATCGACCCCACTTACTGTCCCATGAGCAGACAACGATCTTGGGATAGTTTTTATAGTTGGAAACGCAAGAGACCGGTAGTGTTGAACTACCCGGTAATCACAAAACCGCTTAATAACAACCCCCCATCATAGCATTACATGGTGCAAACTCTCAAAGGAGTATTCAATATGATGAAAGAGATCCTAGATCTTGCTTGTTAGATGCTAGTAAAGATTGCCAAAATACTCATCACGTGCATTACAGCTTTTAGAGACATTGAAGCAGCAGAGAATCCATGGCAAGTTTTTGTCGAGGGAACGCGGGGTATTTGCTGGAATATGGAGACAAAAATCCCCAACAAAAATGTTATCATGGGATTATATGCAAGAGTCATGTTTCTGCCCTCTCATTACATGCAGACCTTAGAAGAAGCTTTCATGATAGGTTTATTTGAAGTGGACACTTCCATATTCAATCCAATGACAAAAGATTTGCCAGCCCGCCACATCGCCTACCAAAGGCAATAATCCATTCAGAGAGCTGGCAACCAAAGTCGAGATTGAAGCAAGAGCTCAAAAGTTTAGAAATCTCACTGCAACGCTCGAAAGAAGACAGTAAAGTAAACTCCCTCAAAGACAGCTTGCACGAGGACATGCAATGAATAGGAAGGGGGAATGTTTGGTGGATACAGGCGTATGCACACCAAACCCTGTGGAAACTCAATTTTTTTGGAAAAAACCCCTGTAATTTAGCTTAAGATGAGTTGTAATCATGATGAGATTAGACCATACCCTTTTTATTTCTCTGAGTCTACACCCTTGTAAGAGGCCAGATGGCCATGGGAAAGCCCCCTAACTTTTAAAGTCAAAACCCTTAGTTTTGAAGAGAAAAAGTATCATTAGCTGAAGAAAGAAAAATGCACTGTGGAGGCTTCTTGTGACTACAACTTGTAATCCTCTTTTCTCCTGAGCTGGTAATTAGAATTCTATTCCGAATAGCACATTGCGTTCCTTCTCTCTTGCTCTACAATCTAAGTGTAATTATTTCCAATTCTGTTGTGGTTCGTGATGTATTGTTTGTGAGATAAATGCATTGGTTTGGGAATTAAAATGGTTGTTTTTTGATGTTTTGACCATGGATAAGTGTTTCTTTGCTTAAGGTAAATCTTTCCAAGTACTTTCGTTCTAGTTTTCTGCACATTTTTTGTGATGGATTGTGATTTATGTACCTTCCCAGATGGTGACAGAACTTGGTAGGATTGAGCCCATAAGTGTTGTGATACCTCTCCTTAAGTTTCATGGCATTCCAGATTCATTTGGATACCAAAACGGCGTGATGACATTGAGTGTTGAGATTGAATGCATACTAATTATCTGACTAGAAAGTGGTTGATTTGCTTTTGTCGTAGAACGAGTACCCCCCAAGTTCACTTTGGTGAGATTGACACTCTCATTAAGTCTCCGTGCCCCATCCTGAGTCTCTTCCTTGCATATTGACATTATGTTAGTGCAAAAGAGCTATGCTGCAGACATCCGTCATGGCAACCCGCTAACAGATATGAAGAGAGGTGCCATTTGGTGTGCCTTAACACTAGGTTGGTAATGGGACACTTTTATGTCCTGTTAAGTGACCATTTTCCTTGAATTATGTCAAGAGTTTCAAAATGGATTTTGAGGTGCTATCTATCTAGAAAGTTATCTCATGAGCTGAAAAAAACTCGACATTTTTTTGGAATATCAATTCCATCTTTAACCTTGTCTTTGCACAACAATTCACAACCTAAACTGTGTGAAAAACAGGTCCTGTTTTTGGCTTTTTTCAACTTTTTGCAACTATACCACTTTGGAATTCATGTTTGTGAGGTCTATAATGATAGAGAACTATCTTTAGTAGTCCTCAACATGTCCTGATGCTTCTAAGGAGAAATAAATGTTAAAGTTGTAAGTTATGACCAAATTACAAAAATTGTCAAATCCTGTTTTTTAGCCAATTTTAGCTCTTCTATGATTTTTTTGGTGGCTTTCATGATATCCAAATGCAGTTTTGATTTTCTATGTCGCATATTGTAACATAAAGCTAATATTCCTTGAGTTTTGGGGCACCTAATACCCTATTTTGCATAGTAGACAACGATGGTTGATTTTTTCAATTATAGAAGAAAACGAAACATTCTAGTATATCAAGTATAGCTTTCTCAATATTGTTAGTTTCTTGTGACAACTACATGCATTTTGTAGGTAGTAACCATATCTAGTCATAAGGATCAAATTTGAGTAGATATTGAATAGTTTCTATGGGATTCTACAACTCATAATGTTGAACCCAGTTTTTTCATGTTTGCTGTATTTAGCACTTCATCTTTGTCCCCAAGATTCCTCTTGGTAAGAGATGTATTATTCTTTTGACATGCTCCATGGCTCCTTATGAACCTAAAGGACAATAGGGAACTAAGAAAACATGCATATATTATTTGTATTGAGCGTGGCTATAGAAACTTTGATGATAGGTTTGCAGAATGGTAAAAATTCAACTTTTTTGTACCTATTTCTTTTGGCAAAACAAAAAATAATGAGTGAGAAGCAATCATATGTTCTGATCACCAACCCATTGAAGTTAACTAGGGAATTTATCTCAAGTCCTACAAAAATCCCTAATCTTATTTTTATGCAACAAAACGTAAGAAATGACTGTTTTGATGAAAATGTACTGGTCCATCAACTTTGGAGGCTTGGTGTGACCAAAAGATGAGAAATTATCCAGGTTTCTTATTTTTTCCATGTGTAGTAGGCCTTGAACTATAACCTCATGAAAGGATTTTACAAAATGAGTGGATCTACTATGGTTTTGGAGTTTTTTTTCAAAACCCTGAAAGGACACTTTTATGTCCTGTTAGGCTACCAACCTAGTGTTAATAGTCTTTTTTACAGGAATAAAGTGTGCTTGCTTGCTAAACTTGTTGAATATTGTCCATATTCCCGTATTTCCATGGATAGACTTGGGTAATCCAAAGATAAAATCCATGGATATACTCTCCCATGGTGAATTTAGAATAGGCAATGACTAGAGTAATCCCGGTTTCTTCCCTCTATCATACTTGGTCTTTTGACATACCACACATTTTGAAACATACTCTTATATGTCTACTTTCATGGTAGGCTAATAGAAGTATCTCTCTACTCCTCAACGAGTAGATTGAATGCCTCTATGCCCCACATAGGGAGGAGAATGGGATTCATACATAACTTTCTCACGAAGGGAGTGGGTAACACATAGCCTATTGCTATGGAGAACATAACCATCCTGCAAGCTTAGTGATTCTTATTTCTTCCCCAGATCAAGGGTTGACATTATGTCTCTAACGTTAGGGTCAATAGAATACTCATCTATCATAGAAGATAGATAATTGTGAGTTGCTATAGACAGCACATTAAATTTTGGTTTTCGTGAAAGTGTATTCGGCCACTTGATTGTGCTTACCAACAATGTGAGAAATATGGAAATAAAATTGAAAAAGAAAAAATTTCCACTTCATCTGTTTGTCAAAGGCTTCTATGTGTCTAGGACATGTAGAATAGCTAAAAGCTCTTTTCATAAATTCCCAAGCCCCGCTCATCCGTATTGATTATTCGGCTCTCATATGCTAAGGCATGCCCTTCTTGAAGCAATAATTCTCAAAGGCAATCACCACAAGCATCACATTGAACATCAAATGTCTTTGAGAGATCCGAAAGCATGAGGACTGGTTGGGAGGTAAGCTTCTCTTTGAGCTTGTCAAAAGCATTTTTCTCCTTAGCAGTCCATGAATGAACGTTCTTCTTTGTTAAGTCATGTTATGGTCCGGCTATTTGAGAAAAATTTACAATGAAGCGTCTATAGTATACACACATTCCAATAAAGCTTCTTAGCTCATGTAGATTCCTTGGATTAGGCCATGATTTTATCACCTCTAACTTTGATGGATCCATAATGAGAGATAATATGACCTAAGTATTGAATCTCTTGAAGAAAAAATTCTCTTTTCTTTTGGTTTAGAAAGAGCTTGTTCTCCCTCAATGCTTGAAAAATCACTTTGAGATGTTGCTTGTGTTCCTCCAAGGACTTGGAGTAGATATTGCTATCATCAAAGAACACTCCAGTGAATCTACAATAGGGTCTAAATATTTTCTCCATTAGAGAATTGAATGTGGCTATAGCATTAGTCAAGCCAAAAGGCATGACTAGATATTCAACAAGGCCACATGTTGTATGAAACACAATCTTTAGGATATCTTTATCCACTATCCTTATTTGATGATAGCCACTTTTAAGGTCAATCCTACTTAAGTAGGTAGAGCCTTGTAGCTTATCAAACAGATTTTATACCCTAGGCATAAAAAATCTATTTTTGATAGTGATACGATTTAGTGTTCAATAGTCCATCCACATGCAGTATGTAAAAATATTTCTTTTGCACTAAAAGGACTGGAGAACAAAAGGGAGAGGAGCTAGGATTCACCATCCCTTTGTCTAGAAATTCTTGTTCTTGCCTCATGATCCCCTCTTAATGAGATTGGGAAATTCAATAAGGAGGCTTGTTAGGCGGTGAGCTTCTTGGTAGGAGCTCAATTCATTGGTCATCATCCCCTCATTTTGGAGGTAAGTCCATAGGGATATCATTGATGAACACATCTTGGAATCCTTTTAGAAAATTAAACAAGTATAACTCTTTTAGATTCATATCATTTACGTTTGATAAAACATTAGGATCTTTTAGGGACACTTTAACAAAAATCATGAACACAGAAACCGAGCCCTTCATTGATTTATCAAAATCAAGAGGATTTAAAAATGGTATAGTACAACCAAACTCACTAGCATCTATATACATTCTCTCTCCCTTGTAGGTGAAGTAGATTATCGAATGAGCACTGCATCTGTGCAATTGGGAGCGAGGCTACACCTAATCTTCACACACACAAGAGTTTTGAGTTAGTATTGGTTCTTTTTCAAAGTGGAGATTTCATGGATGGAGTTTGGTTTTTTTTTAGTGTGTTTTTGGCTTCAAATCATCTACGCCTTGCTTGATTTTGCTACGAATCCTCACAGTTAGAGGCCTGACGCTTTCCTAGTCGCACTGCGCACTTCCTGACAGGTTTTTGGCGAACCCGACGCGAAGTAGGCTAGGGTGAGGGCTCAAAAGCTTCATTGAAGGTCTCAAAAGAAAGGTTTAAATCTATGGAGCAACAAGAGCAACAGGGGGTTCGGTTTGATCCAGTCACAATGCAAATGTTTCAAGCTTTTGTAGTGTTTATGCTAAGGGAATTCGAACGCCGTTATGATCAACTTTCAAGAACTGAAAAGGCTACTCTAAACTCGGAGAAGACAAAGCTCTTCTTGCAAGCCGCAGGTAAAGAGATTCAAGAGAAGTTAGAGCTACTACTTGAGGATAAGGATGTGGAACAGGGTTTGAAGACTGATTGGAATGAGGTTGAAGACGCCATTTCTCTGCTAGCTAAGCGATAACGATGAAGAGACAAGATGATATTCAACCCTACGCAATCCCCAAGTGTTCTTGAGTGTCCTATAAAGCCTGTGATTGTGGTTCCAAAGAGTGAAAAATCCATCCTAGATGATATTGGTCAAAGGAATGCAAGAGCTCAAGTTAAAGCTTACAAGGCTAGAAGAAAAGGGGCAACCATCAAGTCAATCTATAGGGCAACGACCGCAAACCAGAGAAGGTTTTGTCAATAGATGCATATGGTGTGATAGTACTGACCATGGAAGGAGGGATTGTGAAAGTTTTAAAGACGCTTTGACAAAGGAGCTCATTTTCTTTAAAGATGGAAAAATTCACTTAAGTGAAACAGGTAAGCTCTTGGGAACAAACTTTGGCAAAGGCGGGATGAAGAAGCTAGTTGAGGACATGGATACTGGCCATGCCATCTCGATGGTTGAGGCAGCCACCTATGGGTTGAAGGTGGATCCTATTAAGAAAAAAGGATTAGTCAAGGTTGGAGAAGAGGAATCTAATGGTATTGGAGAGCTATGGCCATGCACAATAGAGTCTTCTATGAAGGGTAAATTGACTATGGAGGTTTTACATGAAGCTGGAGATTGCATTCGGCTTGAAACACGTGGGAATGACCCTGTGGACTCTTTGTCAGTGCATGCATATATTTCCAAATGTCAAGCAAATGAGGCCATTGTTGAAGAGAAACGTAGGCGCGAGAATGGGGATGAAGGGCCTTCAAAGTGGGCAACGAGGAGTGGAGGTAGAAATGACACAGTGCCTCCTAGAGCACCTTCCCCACAACAGATGCCTGTCCCCGAAGTGCCTATGCAAGAAGCCTCTAAAGACAAGAAGAAGGATGCAACAAAATCCAAAGGAAAGGGTCCGGCCTACAAACTCCAATCCGATATAGAGGCAGCAACAGATCTCAAAAAGGTTTTGGAAGAGAGGATTCTAAATAGTAAGGTGGAATTTATGTAACATTTAATGGTCTAAAAACTTGTGTGTAGAGGAAATTAGCATGAACATAGTGGGAATTTCATTAGAATAGATTCCTAATGAGAATTACAAGAGTGCTTGGGTGGAGAGAGCAACAAAAAGCATAACACCTAGTTAGATTAGCATGAACAATACTTTCAAAAGAGAGAGAATTTAATCTATTGACAATAGTTGAGGACCGGATTTGTATGGAGGCGGTCCCCCCTCCAAAAGGCTTTGTATTATGGTTTCTCCCATCAAGAGAGACATTGTACAATACAATTCTTTGTGTTCCTTCAAGACTAGTTAGTGCAATGAAGACGAAAGCTTCATGCACTAAGCAAAACACTTAGCAAACACAACATCAATTATCCCCGGTCTCAGACCCAAGACCTCACACACCTTCGAAGATGGTGAGAGTATGAGAGTAGATTGAGAGGAAGAAGGAGTATCTTATGAGAAAGATGTACATCTCCTCACATAATCACTCATATTAGCATAGCTTAGCTTAGTAATTAGCTTGGTAGAGGAGATGAGCATGCATTGAAGCTTGGATCTTGGTTGGATTTTCATCCACATGCCAAGAGTATGTAGATGTAGGCTTCTATCTCACAAGCTTGGAGTAGGTGATGAGATCTTCATTAAAGCTTGGGAAGAGATAGTCTTCTTTTCTTAATACATAGACTGTGTGTGAGTGTGTGTGTGATAATGCCCTGCAAAAATCATCCCCCTCTCTCTCTTGGGAGAGCCCTCTTGAAATTTGCTCTTGTAGGCTCTTCATTGGACCTCCCCAGGGCTAGCCTCACAATTAAGCAGCATAGGTGATAGCCTTCTGACATGTGTCCCCCTTTCCACTTTTGTGAGAGCTTTAGGTAATTTAATAATTAATCAAAACTCTCACTGGACCCCTTTGCCTCCTGGCCAATAGGAATCAGGCAAGCCATTGGGTTGCTTAATGCTCATTGGACCCCTTGGGAGACTGTCCAATAGTCATCTAGGAGACTTAATTTTCATTGGTTCTTTTTATTAAGTACTTTTAAATTAACTAAACTAGATTTACTCTAGTCTAATTCTCATTGTTCCACCTTCAATTCCATCCAATAGGAATTGGGTACACCTTGTGGGCATCTGGCCTAGGGAGCTGACATGTGTCCCTCATTCCCTTTGTGTAAAGGGAGCTTGTGTGTGTGTGTGTGTGTGTGTGGATTTATCTCTCATCCCCTAGAAGAAAGGCTCGCCCCCTCCCAAGTAGGGATGTACAAAGACCTTTTTGGTCACACACAAAGCATCCAATTCCCCTAGGGTTGACGTTTGGACATAACCTTTGAATTTTGGAACCTTAGCATTTTGGAAGTCTTAATGGGCTGAACCTTAGGGTCTTTTTAGCCCATTGTTGCACATGGCTCTTTTGCAGATGGCCCCCCCTTTGGATCCCTATTTTCTCTCCTTTGGATCCCTACTATGGTCGGTCTGCTAGCTTAACCAATATTCTAGCTTTTTCTCCCTTGGCACTTCCCCACATTAAATGATCAGTTTAACATGAGAAAATCATTTAGGAGATTTTGATATTGATTATTATGACATTACATCTCTCTTGAAATCATAGTCGTCCTCGACTATGGTGTAGAGAAGATAAAGCATATTCATGAGTCCTTTTCTTAGCGGGCAGAGGATCCCTATGTTACCCTACGACATCATTCCACAATGGATGACTAGTCCATTTGGTGCTTGAGAGACTGAGGCTGCCGCAAGCATGTCTGCACATTAGTCCTATCAATCTTCCATAGTAGAGTGACAAGCTCTACTTGCACTTTGGGAGACGTCGTCTCCGCAAACTTGATCTAAGCATGCATACTACTTCATTTTTGTGCACAATAAGGAAAAGAGAGAGTCTTATAAGACAAAAAACTTTGTTCATTTTGAACATTTTGTACATTTTCTTACTCTTGGGAAGCATTGTAAGCATTGACAAGGTTTAGGTTATCCTTTAATTGTATGCCTTGCATCCATCTAGCATCTTCAAAAGGATAATTATTAAACTTAATAAGATATCGTCGGATAGTCTTACCGTCTCTTAATACCTTGTCTTCATGTCGAAGAATGGACTTGGGCTGCAGTACCTCCTCTTGGTCCTCGATCTCCGGTGGGTCTTCAATAGTTGGTTCTTGAGGTGGCTCTCCTTTGTAAGGCTTTAATAGGCTCACATGGAAAGCATTGTGTATGAGCCAATGATTGGGCAACTTGAGTTGATAGGCCATCTCATTGATTGGCCTAAGAATTTGGAAGGGACCATAGTACCTTTTTGCTAGCTTAGCATAGTACTTTTGGTGTCTCGTAGGATTCTTGCCCGTCGTGTGCCTTAATCGAGCCTTGGGAAACTTTAATAAGACCCAATCATTTTCTTTAAAGGTTTGGGCTCTTCTATGCTTGTCAGCAGCAGCCTTTTGCCTTTGCTGTGAGATAGAGATAGCATCCTTAATCTTTTGAAAAGATTCTTGTAGGTCTCGGCTATACTCATCTGCAGCGAAGATCTTCCCATGTACCTTAAGTAGCAAGGGACTTTTTGATCTCCCCTCAATTACCTCAAAAGGTGCTTTTCCCGTGGAAGTATGTACAGTGTTATAAGCATACTCCACTAAGGGTAAGTACTTCTCCCATTGGGATCTTTGATCTACTTCCGTTACATAGGCTTTTAGTAGATTGAGAATGGTTAGGTTAGCTATTTCACTTTGGCCATCGGTTTGTGGATGATAGGCCGAAGAGAAGTTTAGCCTTGTCCCTAAATTCTCAAAGAGACCCTTCCAAAAATTACTGGTCATTCTAGGATCTCTATCCTACACTATGGACATTGGCAATCCATGGTACTTGAAAATTTGTGAAATGAACAGGGTTGCCATTTGATGGGCTTTGATAGTCTTTTTGACAGGTATAAAATGAGCTTTTTTACTGAACCTGTCTACTATCGTCCATATTCCCGTATTCCCATGGATAGACTTAGGAAATCCAAAGATAAAATCCATGGATATGCTCTCCCATGGTGAATTAGGGATTGGCAAGGGTTGAAGCAATCCAAGTTGCTTCCCTCTATCAAATTTTTTCTTTTGGCATATCACACATTTAGAAACATACTCTTGTATGTTCACTTTCATGGTAGGCCAATAGAAATATTTTTCAATTCCCTTTAAGGTAGACTGAATCCCTCTATGCCCCGCATAAGGTGGAGCATGAGATTCATACATTACTTTCTCACGTAGTGAGTTAGTGACGCATAGTCTATTGCCATAGAGAAGATAACCATCTTGCAAAGTAAATGGTTCTTCTTTCTTCCCTAATGCAAGGGCTGAAATCACATCTCTAAAATTGGGATCAATAGCATACTCATCTATCATTGAAGATAGATCATTGTGAGTTGCTATGGAAATCGCATTCACTCTCGGCCGTCTTGAGAGTGCATCAGCTACTTGATTATGCTTGCCAGCAATGTGAGCAATATGAAAATGAAATTGCGAAAGGAAGTTTGCCCACCTCATTTGTTTGTCAGAGAGCTTGGTCTGCGTCATGAAGTACTTAAGACTTTCGTGATCCGTTCGCAGAATGAAAGGAGTCCCCAGTAAATAGTGCTTCCATGAGTCTTAGGCATGTAGAACTGCAAGGAGTTCCTTTTCATATATGCCTAGATCTTGCTCAATAGGGTCCAGCCTTCGACTCTCATAGCCTATGGCATGCCCTTCTTGGAGCAAAACAGCTCCAAGGCAATCACCACAAGCATCACATTGGACCTCAAATGGTTTTGAGAGATCCGGTAGTGTAAGCACAGGTTGAGAGATAAGCTTTTCTTTAAGATTTTTGAAATCATTGTTCTCCTTAGCAGACCATGTATACCTAACGCTTTTCTTTGTTAGGTCATGTAATGGTCCCGCAATTTGTGAGAACTTTTCTATGAAGCGTCTATAGTATGCACACATACCTATAAAGCTTCTTAGTTCATGAAGATTCCTTGGTTTAGGCCATCCTTTTATTACCTCTAACTTGGATGGGTCCATTTGGATGCCATCTTTAGAGATAATGTGACCTAAATACTGAATCTCTTGCAAGAAAAATTCACTTTTCTTTCGATTAACATAAAGTTTATTCTCTCTCAAAACTTGAAATATTACCCGGAGGTGTTGCTTGTGTTCGTCTAATGAATTAGAGTAGATGATAATATCATCAAAGAACACTCCAGTGAAGGTTCGATGAGGCCTGAAAAGATTCTCCATCAAGTGGTTGAATGTGGCTGGTGCATTGGTCAAGCCAAAAGTCATGAAAATGTATTCATAAAGACCAAAGGTGGTGCGAAATGCGGTCTTTACAATGTCTTGATCAACTATCCTTATTTGATGATAACCACTTTTTAGGTCAATCCTACTGAAGTAGGTCGATCCTTGTAGCTTATCAAATAGGTCTTCTACTCGTGGAACGGGAAACCTATTCTTGATAGTGATCTTATTTAGTGCTCTATAGTCGACACACATACAATATGTGTTGTCTTTCTTTTGCACTAATAGCACAGGTGAGCAAAATGGAGATGAGCTAGGCCTAACCATGCCCTTCTCAAATAACTCATGCACTTGTCGCATAATCTCCTCTTGTTGATCTTGAGAAACTCTATAAGGATGTTTGTTAGGCGGTGAACTTCCTGGAAAAAGTTCAATTGCATGGTCATCATTACCTCGTTTAGGAGGTAGCTCGCAAGGGATGTCGTCAATAAAAACATCTTGAAACCCCTTGAGAAAATTGGATAACTCTAATTCCTTTTGGTTGCTTTTATTTTCTTTTGCTAAAGCATTAGGTTCATTTTGAGAATCTTTAACAAAAATCATGTACACGGAAATAGAGCTCTTTATTGACTTGTTGAAAGCTGGTGTATGTACAATGGGGATAGTGTTACCCATTTCCTTAGCATGTATATACATGTATTTTTCCCTGAACTTAAAAGAGATTCTCCTTTCAGGAAATTTAACATTGGCAGCTAGGCGGTCAAACCATGGTGCCCCTAGGATTACATCCTCATGCTTGAGAGGAGAGATAAAGAAGTCCTCTTTGTCTACATAGCTTTGAACATGAAGCCTCAATTTCTCGATTAAGGGAGTGACTGAAGCTTCTTGCTCCTTGAAAGCACTGGCTGCGGGTAGGACATCTCCCATCTCGTAAGCTTGTATGCCTAGCTTGGTGGCCAACTCTATAGATATAAAATTGTGAGTAGAACCAGGGTCAAAGAGAATAAAATCATCATGTTCTCTTACCTTTCCCCAAGCATGGCATAGAGGAGATCCTTTGTGGTGAGTTTGGTGAGTCTCCTCCTCTTGGATTTCAACCAAGGAAGCTCTAGGAGGATCTTGGCGGTTGTTCTTGTGGGGACAAGCGCGGTACGTATGCCCTTGTTCGCCGCACTTGAAACACCGGTTATCCTTGCGATAACGCTCAAGCTCTTCAGGAGAGAGTTTGCTCTTACCTTTGTAAACTCCCGTCTCTTTAGCTTTGTTGGAGTTGCCCTTAGGAGACTTTTGTACATTGTCCTTCCCCTTAGGCTCGTTGGAACCCTTGTTTTCCGTGGGCTTATTATTTCTTTTAGCCCTCGTTTGGAAATTGATTCAAGAGGCCACCATAGTATGGTGTATTACCGCCGATATGGTACGTGGCCTTTGGGAGTTGACATACTCCGCCATTTCTTCGGTTAAGCCCGCACAAAATTGTTGCTTTTGCTCTCCAAAATCCAACTTTTTGAAGACAGTGGCTTTGAGTTGTAAGTCCAAAAACTTGTCTACATATTTGTGGATGGATTCATAGGGAGAGAGCTTTAAGCTTCGCCATTCGGTGAGTACTTTGTCTTTGGCATCGATGGCCAAAAACTCCTTCATAATGGAAGCTCTTAAAGCTTTCCATGTTCGTGGAGCTTCACCATTGGCTTGTAGGCTAGACCACCATTGCCTGGTGAAAGTCCTTGACCTTGGAGAGGTTGCACATTTCCATTTACATTTCCTTCATTACCTATTTGTCTTTGTATGATAGGATATATACCTCCTGGCTCTCTCCTTGGTTGATTGCAATTGGGCGATATATGCCCTCTCTCCCCACAATTGTAACACATCACATTATCACCTCTATTCCTTTGAGGCCGTTCTCCTTGAGGTCTTCTTACTTGTTGTTGGATAGCTTGCATAGCAAGGTTGAGGTTTCCTATTTGCTCTGTCAATCTTTGAATGTCTTGGTGAAAGGATTCCTGTCCTCTATTGTCCACTCTTGGAGCTTCTACATGGATTTCCCTTTCAACATGCATATCCAAAGGCAAAGGCTCGACCACATTATTTGTTGATACATAAACATCCCTTTGATGTACATTTGCTTCTCTTTCCCTATTTGCCATTTCATGCCTTCTCACCTTCTTTCTCCATTGCTCTCTAGCAACCTTTACTGCCTCATTGTAGGTCCCTGGGTCCTTGAGCTCCACCTTGTCTCTAATGCTTTGATGTAAGACAACCACAAACCTATCTTTCTTCAAGAAATCAGGGAGCATTTGATTCTCTTCAAGTCCCTTTATGATCTTTCTCCAACAAGCTTCAAACCTGTTCATGTGCACATTGATGTCTTCATGTTCTCCTTGTTGCAGCTTGCTTAGCTCTCTCCACAAATACTCAGGATCATCCTCCTTCTCAAACTCTTATCTCAAGGCATGAGAAAGAATATTCCAATCTCCCTTTACACCACTTTCAAGCCTATCTTCATACCATTCACGTGCTTCACCTTCAAGTAGCAAACTCACCAAACGTACCTTGAATGCACCATCGTCCCTATTGTTTTTCAATGCAATCAATTCAATCCTTCGGATGAAATTTTCCACATCTTCTCCTTTCCCACCCTTGAAGACTTCATACCCATCTCCCGCCATAGGCCTTGAGTTGATCTTCAAATGGATGCCAATCTGTAGATCAAAACCCTGTTAGAAGGATTCTCTTCTCCTCCGTGGGGGCACCAGTTTATGTGAAGGATTTGGGGGCTGGCCTCTACAACACCTCAAACCAACACCAAGAAAAGAGGATGAAGAGTATAGCTCTCTTGAGATAATATGGGCTGATCTTCTCTCACTAATTTTCTCAATTTCACACACACTCAACCTCGACTAGCCTCGACTAGCTCCGACTAGCTTCCCTCTACACCGCTACAACTCCCACTACGCTCCATTGCACTCAAAGACACCAAGGAAGCAATAAAATCAAGGAAAAAAGTGAGAAAAAAAACCATGGAAACCTCTGCACTTTTGACCATAACTCAAAGAGCTTCACTTCTTTTCAAACGCCCTTCCATGTGCTAGTAGGGCTTCCATAGGCGCTCCCATATATACACATAGCTTGACCAAAACCCACTCAAATCAAGCTTAATTTGAAAATCCACAAAGTTCAGAAAAAAAATTCAAAAAAGGTGATGGAAAACTTGGGGGAAAACTTGCCCTTTGATATATGTACAAGCAAGGCATTGCAGCACATAGTTTACCCTCGACTAGCTGCACCACAAGGAGCTGCACACACCATAGCCACCATACCTCAAAACAAGATGAAGAGAGGTCAATATGCAGAGCTAAGAACCCACTTTCATCAGCCCATTGAGGAGATACACGCTCTCAACTCACCACATCGGGCCCTCGACTAGCAAGACAGGCTGCTCTACTCCCAAACGCCTCTATCCCTCGCGGCAATCAGGGCTTCTTGCGGCTAGATCTTCCTCTGTCAAATCCCCCACTCACTCACAACCTGAAGCTGATAAAAAATCAGTTTTGTTCATATTTTTCAAGTACTAAGTGACTCTTTCAAGTCTCAACACGTCTATGTACAAAAACAGCAAAACTATGCACCCCGCACAACTGGCCCGCATGCGTAGAGATAGTTGGCACACACCGCCTTTGTACACTTTGTACAAGCATGCTTTAGTTACATATAAGGGACCCAAAAGAATTAAAAAACCCTTTCCAAAGTCCTTGGGGTGGCTTTCATCATTCCGTAAAAACACGTCACATATTGTCCCCCCAACAAGCATGGAACACTTTCAAGTGTTTCATGTACATTTCTTGCTTCATCACATGATTCTGGTCACATCAGGCCTGATTCGGATCCCATTGACTCTTGCCTTATGCATCTTTCCATCCAAGTCCTTGAGCTGATAGCTTCCATTATCATACACCTTATGCACCACAAAAGGACCTTCCCACTTTGCCTTGAACTTTGTTTGAAAGGTATTGTCCAAAGTACTATTATACCTCATAACCAACATGCCTTCAAATAGCCCTTTTTCCTTTATCTTTTCATTGAATACATCAGCCCTTCTTCTTTCCAAGTCTTCATAGTATCTAATGGCACTTTCTCTATCCAACAAGAGGCTATGCATAGATGCCAGTCTCTCTTTTACATGCTCCTCCTCAACCAAACTATGCTTCAAAATGAACTCCAATGAAGGAAGCATCACATCAATCGGCATAACACACTCTTCTCCATATACCAAATGAAATGGAGTGAATCCCGTGGATGATTTTTGAGTCACTCTACATGCCCACAATGCCCTCTCCAAATACATATCCCAATCTTTTGGATATTCTTCCACAAGCTAGAACAATATCTTCTGTAAAACTCCATTGAATCCCTCCACCAACCCATTGCATTGTGGATGATAAGGAGTAGCATACCTATGTTTGATCTCCAATTTCTCCACCAATTCAGTGATAAGATCATTCCTAAACTCTTTCCCTTGATCACTTACAAGCTCCAATGGCACTCCAAATCTACAACATATGCAATCAAAGATAAAGCTGCATACATCTTTGCTTGTAGCCCCTCTACCAGCCTTTGCTTCTGGCCATTTTGTCATATAATCCACTGCACTAAGTATGTAGTGCTTCCCATTTCTAGTGCCTGGAAGAGGACCAATTACATCCACACCCCACTTCTCAAAATTCCCATAGCTTACAATGTGTCTCAAAGGCTCGGGCATCAGCTTTCTCTTTTGATATATTTGGCACTCGTGACAGCTTCTACACCAATGCACAACATCCCTATTCATACTTGGCCACATAAGTTGAGCATTCAATACTTTACTTCTTGTAATTTCCACTCCAAAATGGCCTCCACATCCTTCCTCATGACATGCTTTTAAGCAATCAAAAAATTCATCATGGTAGAGAACTCTTCTCATGACACCATCAGCCCCCTTGTGATACATTTGCTCTCCAATCAAGACATACCTCATAGCTCTTTGTGTGATTGCATGCCTTTGTTGAGAAGCCAATACCTTTCTTGCAAAACCCGTTTGCAACACATGTTCTTCCTCATGGAGGGATTCCCTTCCAAGATACATTGGCTCTCTAATTATCACCGCATGCACATCCTTTGTGAACACCTGTTCCGCCAACTCATGAGCCCTTACATTCATATTTCGTGGTACAGGCCATATTTGAAAGGAAGTAAAAGACTTACAACTTCCTCACTTTGAAAACCATCCCTTCATGCCTTCTTGATTTACCTTCCAGGTACCTTGAACTTGCCGCACAATCAACATAGAATCACCTTTGATTAAAAGCCTCCTTACATGTCTTTTGACACATTCTTCCAGGCCCAAATAGAGGCTTGCATACTCAGCCTCATTATTACTCTTTACATCCACTTCTTGGCTTCCAAACCAGCACTCAATGCCATTTTTATTCACAAATATATAACCAATAGTGCCCTTATTAATGCTCCTTTTAAAAGCCCGGTCAAAGTATAAGGTACCCTCTACATCCTGAAGCTTCGCATGCATAGTTGGGCTTGGTGCTACCTTCTTTTCCAAATCTTTCTTCAACTCACTCCTTGCATGAATCTCTTTAAAAGTGAGCATATCCGCCATATTTGCTCTCACACTATCCTCCTTAGTAAAGCTCATGTCAAATTGTTGCAAGCTAAGTATCCACTTTTGCAATTTAGGACTATCCCCAAGATACCTTAGTGCATGAGGCAATAAACTACATGATGTTAACACCACAAAAGTCTTACAAATAACATAAGATTTCAGCCTTTTTGTTGCATATACCAATGCCCAAACCAATTGCTTGATCTCATGCCAAGATTTTTGTGCATCATTCTTCACTTTGCGTGTGTAGTAAACCGGCCTCATATAAGATTTCTTTTTTCCTTTTTGCATCAATACTGCACCAATAGCATGCTCACCCACGCTCAAGCTCAAATTAAACATTTCATCCCAACAAGGAGGCATCATCAAAGGTAATGTAGATAGCTTTTCCTTGACGTCCTCAAAAGCTGTTTGCTCATGCTTCGTCCAAAGGAAAGGGTATTTTTGTGTTGCTTCTTGCAAAGGGTGTACATATTCAGTAAGCATACAAAAAGACCTTGACAAGTACCTTAACTTTTGTACAAAACTCATCAATTCCTTTGTACTTTTAGGACTCTCCATGATAAGCAAACATTCCACTTTTGCAGGATCTGGAGCTATCCCATTCTCACTTACCTCATGGCCAAGAAGTATCACTCTAGCTCTTGCAATTTTACATTTCAAAGGATTGAGTTGACCCCCATCATCATCAATCCTTTTAAACACCATAATAATATTTTTCACATGAAGCATTCTATCACTGTAAACACAAAAATCATCCATAAAAACTTTTACAAAGCTTCCAAGGTAAGGCCCCAATACTTTGTCCATCCAACTTTGGAAGCTCGCATAAGAATTCATCAAGCCAAAGGGGCATCACCCTATAGCAAAACACTCCCCATGGGGTCAAAAATCTGGTCTTCTTTTGATCTTCATATGCAATCCCAATTTGAAAATACCCACTGAACCCATCACATACCGAATATCTCTCATGACCTGCAACAGTGTCCAAAATCTCATCCTGAAAGGGAAGGGGATAGTGATTCCGATTTGTTGCCGCATTCAATGGCTTATAGTCCACACATATTCTCCATTTATTTCCATTTTTTGGGACTATAGCCACAGGGGAAACCCATTCTGCATCATCCACAAGGTGGATAAAACCAGCTTGCAAAAGCTTACTCACCTCTATCTCCAACACCTTTCGTTGAATGGTGCCCAATCTCCTTAGCTTTTGAGCAACAGGCTTTGCACCTTCTTTAAGATTTATTTTGTGAAAAACACTCTTTGTTCCCCTCATTTGAGCATAATCTTTGGCAAACAACTTGGATACTTATCAAACAATGTGTCATACGCTTCTCTCTCACGACTAGTCAGGTCACCTGCAAGCATATCCATTAATTCAGCTTTTGGTACATTCGACTCATGATCAGCCCCATGGTCATTTTCTGATCTCATATAATCCCCTTTATCACAATTTTCATCATATACATGTATCCCACAAAGATCTACATCAAGATCAAGAAGACTTTGATCATAAACCTCATCGTCAGTACATGTAGAGGATGCACTAGAAGAACTGTCACACATGTCATAAGTGGATGGCGATAAATCTTGATGCATAGCTGGTTCATCATCAATTTACAGCACCGTACATATTTTCATATCATATCTAATCCTCTTCTCTTTAGGCCTGTCCACAAAGAGGTCAATACATCCCCTGTACCAGTCCTCCCGTGACCTCATAGCAATCAACCACGGTCTACCCAATATAACTGGATATGCCCCAAGATTTGCAGGCATCACATGAATGTCCATGACAGCCCTTGACCCAAAACATTAAGCTCCAAGTCATGAATAACTCCCAAGCATTTCACTCTGCTACTATTTGCCATCTTCACACTGAACAAGGATTTGCCTGTGAGCTACAATCCCAATTGCTGCATTGTTTCCTCTGTCATAACGCACACTTGGGCTCCACCATCCATGTACGCCTTATTCACCCTCCTTCCATGTATCCAAGCATCAAACACAGGAAAAACATCAGTAACTTTATGAAGTTGCACTACATGTGCATCGCGTGTCTTTACCTTCACCCTTGTAACACTAGCTAGTTTATGCCAGGGCCTTCTCATACTTGAGCTCAAATGCAAGAGTTTCCCATATGATATGTTGGCCCTCTTGTTCTTCAAGTCTTCTAAGAGATTGTATGCTGATTGACCCTTCCCAAGCTGAAAATCATCCATGCCTATCTTCCTTCTTCTTGCCCTTACCTTTGCGTGCTTACTACTTTCAGCCTCTTCCATAGGTGCCTTGCCTTTATCTACATCTCTCCTTGGATTTGTCCTTGCTCTTTCCTCTTTGAAAAGGCCTTCACTCGTAGAGACAGCTGGCACACACCGCCTTTATACACTTTGTACAAGCATTCTTTATTTACATATAAGGGACCGAAAAGCATTAAAAAAAACTTTCCAAAGTCCTTGGGGTGGCTTGCATCATTCCGTAAAAACACGTCACAACGTCTACCATGCCAATACTCATGTGTAATCGATGTGGCATAGATCATTTGATTGCCCAATGTCCAAATAATCCAAATGCACCGAAGATCACACCATTAAACTTGATTGATGTTACCGAGGAGCCATCACCAAGTACACCCGTGGTACTAGTAAATGTACTCACACGATCGATGCTCCAAAAACAAAATTATATTCTTGAGGAAAGAGACACGGCATCAATTGCCCAATCTCAGAAAAAGAAGAAAACACGAAGAAAGAGATTGCAAAAAGCAGCGAAGTCAGACCCCAGTTCAAAGACCAACATAGGGACTGGTGACGACCCCGTATATATGTACGACGCTGAAGAAGATTCTGATTCAGGTGAGACCATGGAGACCAAAACGACCACTAACATAGAAAACAACAAGGAAGATCTTCATGAGCCACAATGGCCAGGATCCAAAAAGAAGATAGGAACTTACCCAAACCCTATAGAGGAGATTGAGCGAGTCAAGCATTTAAGGAGTTTGGTAGAAGATACCCAAAGGGATCTAGAACCAGCACCTAGGAAGATCTAGATTACAGACACCATGTTCCCTATGCAACAACAACCTCACCAAGACCATAGACCCTTAGCCATACCTAGTGTCATCCAAGAAGAAAGTGACTTAAAGTCATGGGAAAGTGGGCGTACTCACTTCTTGATGGAAAGAATGTTTACAGAGGGACTACTTTGATCCTATCGAAGAAATGGAGATCCCATCTTCCCCACGTCAAGGGAATGAAGTCCAAAAGGCGCCGTTAAACATTGCCAAATTGATGGATTTCATGTCTTCAGAAGTTAGAACCACCATCATGTCCAAACTATATAAAGACCCTGAGCTAGTCTCAACTCTTCAAGCCTTCCTCAATGGAGAACTGAAGCTTGGGCTACCATAATTTGCACAGATGGATGGCACTGGGGAGATGCCAATAGAGGAGGAACACTTAGATCCACAACCCAACCTAGATGAGAACCTTGTTATAGAAATACCTGTTAACAAGTTGGGACAATACTTTGAGGGTGATGAATCCAATGCGACTATACCAATCAGTACTAAGGGATTAACTGTGAAGGGAATCCTTAATGGTGGCGCTGGGGTTAGCATTGTCACTAAAAATTGCTGGGAAACTATGGGAAGACCTCACATTGCAACCACAACCATAGTAGTGAAGATGGCCAATGGGTCTATTGTTAAACCTATTGGGATGTTAGAAGATCTCAATATCAAGGTCTTTGGACATAAAATAAGAGTTACCTTCATTGTTATGGATTTCTCCAAGCACACTATGGCATCTGAGATGATCTTAGGACGTCCTTTCATGAGGGAAGCAAAAATGGTGCATGACTGGTCTAAAAACCATGTCTACCTACAGTTCCAAGATTCTGTCATTAGAGTGGATCTTGTGACTGGTCGAGCACATCCTCTAGGAAACATGTTTATAATTGATCATAGATCTGACACCACAGTTCACTCGGCCCCATTGCAGTATTGTTATACGTGTAAAGTGGACACTGATGTTGGGGAAGATTCTCCTTATATGGATGTACTACCTGGGAAGACCGAGTCGAACAATGTGGATTGGGTCCACCTAGCAGCAACCATAGACACTTGGTGCAATAGGGGGATGACCTGGGTAACACCTGAGGGGGATGAAATGCCCGTACCCTTAAATCTGCTACAAGCAATGCATATAGCTTTTGACAAGATTCATCCTTATATAACAAAGAGAACATACAAGTGGGTCCCTAAAGCTTCTTTAGCGACCATAGCTAGTGCTAAAAAACAGAAACCTTGTAAGAAACATTCCACTCGCTCCAAGAAATGTAAGAAAATGTGGTGTTGGATTCCTAAACGACTATTGGAAGCCCAAGGCTACTATCAAGGAAATGATCACATCTGGGTGCCAAAATGTAGATTGTGTTCTTACATGTCACCTGACCCATGTGCGCCCAATCTTGTAGCTCCAAAACAAATTGACAATCTCGGAAAGGAAAAAATCACAGAATGCTACACACCCACTCCAGAGCTAGTTTGGGTACCGAAGAAAGAACGATTTGTTCCACCTAGCTCAGGAAGGGGGGAGTCCCATGAAGCTTCTAGCTCCTCATGTAATGTATCCATAGAGGTAAAAGCTTCTCCACAGCCTCCACCTAGAATAGTGGACCTCCATAAAGTTACAAAGGAATCCACACCTCCCAGTGTTCAAGAATCACATGATGAACCACTTCAAGTTCGATCCTGGGAGAGTACCTTACCACCCTTGCAACTCGACGAGGCACCTAAGGTAAGAGAAAAGTACTGGCAAAAATCCTCACCTATTACCAACTGGAATGATTGCTTTCAAAGGGTTATGAGCACATTTCAAACGATATGATCTACCCAAGGAAGGGGGGAGTGTTTTCTAACAATTATCATTCACTTGCTTCCTTCTCAACCTTCCTCCCTGACCTCTCAATCTCCCAATCTTAGGGAATGTATATATAAAGCCTTATACTCACCAAAAACAAAAAAATAAAGAGCAAGAGCAATTAGAAAACGAGTATGCACAATAAAAGTCAAAACATTGACTCAGACCTACACATTCGCATCCAGTACACTGAAATAGAAACCTATGCCATTGAGGCGGTCCGGGGCGGGCAACAAGAGAGGCGACCTCTAAACACCCCTCAAGGCTCCCGTGCTGCTCAATTGGGGCTGGGGCAACCACAAGCACAACAAAACAACAAACCCACAGCCAAACCCAAACAAGATAGGGGCACCACCTAGTTATGGTATGCGAACTAGGACGCAAGAGAGATTTTGGTACAACTATACAATAGTGGTTTTGAGTTTTGTGGAACTCACGCTCTCTCACTTGCAATGTGTAGCTTGAAGGCTTCTCTCACACCAAGAGTGAAGCTCACAAGTGGTTGCTACACCTAAGTCTCTCCTCACGCATAGAGTGTTGGGGTGCTATGTGAGATGTTGGAGGTTGTTTTACAAGAAGGAGAGGGGTCTATTTATAGGTTGGAGACCCCTCATAAAGATTATTGGAAATCCTAATTTACAAGCTAACAAATCAGGATTATGATTTTTTTGAATATCAAAACATTGCGGGCGGGCCTTCTTTGTCTGCTTGAGTCATGGGTGTGGGCTCAAAAGAGAGCATTATTGATGGTAGATAAGGTGAAAGTAAGTAAGGAGAGAGAGAGAGAGAGAGAGAGAGAGAGAGAGAGAGAGAGAGAGAGTGTTACTATACACATGTCTTGAGGTGAGGTGTCTTTTATGGTTAGGTCAATGCTATTTTGTGTTAGTATGTTAGTCGTTAGTAATCGCTAGAAAGTTAATGTTACATTTACAATGGGTAGAGTGAGTTGATTTGATGAAGGAAGAGGGGTGAATTAAAAGAGAATCATTGAGATGGTGAAGCTTTGAAGAAGCTTGAACTCACCCTTGTGTAGATTGTGGAAAAAATGACCGCTGGTCTTCTTCTTCTTCTTCGCTTCTTTACGCCGCCGCCACGGTTGACCACCACGATGAAAAGAGGATTTGTTGATGAAAAATCCTCAATTTGCAGAAGTTATCATGGTTAAGATGCTGAATTTTAGATATTTTTAGGAGAGGTAAATGAAATTGTAACATAGAAGCAATAGAGAGAGACATGGAGAGGGTGTATGTATGTAGAGGTTCATAAAAGAACTATAGGGATGAGAGAGAAGGGTAATGGTGAAGAGGGTGGGAGAAGCCATGGAAATTGCAGGTTTGAGTGAGGGAAGGAGAGGGAGGTATGTGTAAGAGTGAGTAGGTGTGTGGAAGGGTGAGAGAAGACTAAGGGCTACTTGTGAGAAAAGTGGGCAGATTGGGGTCCACTCAAAAAATCATAGCTCACCGCTGGTAGCTCCAAAAATCATGAAAAACTTTGAGGTGATTATTCAAAGCGTGGGCTACATTTTCTCTTTTGACCACTGCTCCAAATTCGGAGTGGAGATAGGTGCCAAAATTCTCACCAAAAAGCCTATTTTTTATGCCTGCAAAAGTCTTTTAGTGGCCCCCTCCTTTGTTGAATTTGTACAATGCATCCAAGAGTGAGCCCCTCTTTTGTCCTATCATAATACAAAGCATCCAAGTTGCCCTTGACCCATGCATGGAGGAGGATTATTGGTGAATAAAGAAATATATACATGGTGGGACTAGTGTATGGACTATTCATGGACTTTAGCTCAATGAGCACATGGTGTTAGAATAATGAGTAAAAATAATAATAAAAATATGGAGGAGTTATGGATTTGGAAAGATATTGGAATCATATGATATGGTCCCTCTTTGAATTATTTTGGGTGAAAGAGGAAAAGGTATGCAAGTAAATAATATAATAAACGTGACCAATGAGTAGAAATCAATTTTTTGTTTTCACGAGGGTGAGGGTGAAAATGTGGGAGTGATTTGTATAAAGGAAAAATATGAGGTTAGAGTATGTACATATTGGCAAAAAATATAATTATGGTGTAAGAGGATGAAAGAAGGTGTACATAGGTTTAATAAAACACACACCTAAGTAGAAATATTTAAATAAAATACCAAAATAATTATAAAAAATCCCTATATTTAGGCCATATATACAATGAAATATTTACACACAAAGAGGCCATAATATACTTTTTTTTTTTTTGGCTCACCTAGCCCAGTGACTAGCTAGCTGAGGGTTTTTTAGGAGATATGAGAAAAGTCTCGTAACTCACACACGCCTATGTACAATGAAATGGTAGGGATAGCCATAGTGTTTGGGTGAATTTGGTAGGGTGAGGTAGCTTACTATGGCAATTATGGAAAGCCGAAAAACGGCTATCATTAGCCCCCCCCTTAGATAATGGTACATTCATGTACCATTTATCCGATCATACAACATGTAGATTGTGTAACTTCTGTCTTTGTTTGCTCTCATCTTTGAAGAACCTTTGTTGTATGATTAAAAAACCTTGTGTGATATGAAAGGTTCTTAAGCCAATAGCATGATGAAATGAAGTGACGGAGTAAACCTCCTCCATCGAGAAAGTTTCCATAAGCACCCCCCAGGATCAAAGATCTTGAAATATCTTTCCCAAAGCGAGATGTATGGTATGGAATCACTTACTGATTTTGATTGAAGAAACTTGTAGATTTTACTCTTGTCCATCATTGCATCTATCACTATGAATGTGATATAAAATATTGGTTGCTCTTCCTCTTGTGTAAAGTTGATGTATCTGCTACGATCTTCAAGATCTTGTATGAGCAAATTCCTGAACTGTAGCTCATATATTGCATTCAACCTGGGTAGGCTCATCAAGTAAAAAATTCTATGACCTTTATGATTTAGGAAAGCTTGATCCATGCTTCCAGCTGCTATTGGAAGATATTGCAGATAGTTTACCACATAAGTAGATAATAGATGAAGGTTTCTATTGCTTCCAACACATTGGAAGAGAATAGATTTTGGTACTGATTGATGAAATATCCACATGTAGCAATCAACAAGTTTTTCATCTATGATGAAGACCAGAAGCATCACAATGTGCGACCTCCATACAACAAATAACCAAGTGAAGAAGATTTGGAAACATCCGTTTATCACCAAGTATTCATGTCCTCTTCCACTTAAGAAGGTATGGTGTCCCCGATGAAAGGTATATGTGAAGAGAGGAGAAGTTGACCTTGAAGAGGTGAAACCCAATGTGAAGATGATTGGGGCTTCAAAAGTTTGGATTTTCTTGCTAAGAGATTGTCCCATGAATGAAGAGCCACCCACTAAAACACCATTGGAGAGAATGATACCCTTCTGACAGTTTCCTTTTATGATTTTATTTTTTACTACTCTCCCTTGTTCTTCATCCCCTTCTAAGCCCCCCCTTTGGCAAGGTTGTAACTCCTCACTTTGTACCACCTCAAAGGTTGATGGATTACTGTTTGATTTTGTGAAAACTTTGGCTTCTTCCATGATAGGTTCCTCCATGCTTAACATACATGGGTCATACCAATGCTTTTCAACATCCTCAAACACTTCTTCAAGATTATCCTCACATGGATTCAACTCACACTCTTCTACTTTGTTTTGGAGTTGGCTTTCCATGTACACAATCATCTCTTTATGATCAATGTGGTCTATGATCTCTCCACCTATGATTTCATCTTCTTCTTCACTCTCTTCTTTTAGACAAGATACACTCTCAGAACATTCCATAAGTTCAAGGTTACCTTCAAGGTCTTCATTCTCCATAGAGTCATGTTGCACAAAAGCTTCGTCTGCTCGGACTAGAAATTGATCCTCCAACAAAGGGTTGGATATATCCATTATTGAATCATCAATGGCATTTGAGATATCTTGTGTCGATTTTCGCATGCTTGTGATAAAGGTAGAAGAAAGAGATTCCACATTTGAATCTTGGCCACACACTTTAGCACTTGAATAATCAGCTAGCATGTAAGTAACTTCTTCAACATTTGTCGGAGTAGAAGGAGACAAGTATGGCAAAGGAGATGACTCCTTGATAGAAACACTTTCATGATGGTTGGTTCTTCCAGCATGATGGAAACCATTTTTGATGTAGAAGTACTTGTGAAACTTCCTTCGGGCAATAGTGACCGCTTCTTCAAAGGTAGAGGGTCCACTACAAGTAACCTTAGTCTTTAGGAAAGGAGACAAACCCGAAATAAATTGATCCATTTTTACATAGTCTGGAAATGTAGAACTAAATCCACATCCTTCCCATTGACGAGAAAAAATATCCTCATAAGCATAGTAGTCTTCACCATGTTGTTGAAGTCTCCGTAGTGAAGCCCATGCTTTCTCCACTGTTGGAACTTTAGAGAATCTGGCCTTCAAAGCTTTGGAAATTTGGGTATATCCATCTTCAATTTGAGAAGACATACTCCAAAACCATTGCTCAGCGTTGCCTCTAAGGCATAGCAATAGAAAATCCCCTTTTTCAATGTCATCCCTTTTACCAAGGATATGACAAACCATTCTAAAATCAGCAAGAAAATCATCAACATCTTCTTCTGGATTTCCGAAGAAGATTGGGATATCATCAAAGGTATAGCGTGTCATAGTCTCTCAATGCTAGAAACACACAAAGATTAGTTCCAAACAATCATCAACTAACTACACAAAGTTTTGAAAGGTCTTTCAACATGAATTCTAGATTCTTATGTGAAAATGTTTTTTTCCTTTCTTATGTTATGCATAATCCGAACCATATTCTAGATCAATTTTTGTTTTCTTGAAATTAAAATTGGTCATACATGTTTCCATGATTCATATAATCTACTTGATTATGCTGAAATTTAAGCATTCATGCAATACAACAACAATAAGTACACAATCGCTCCTCAGTGGGGGCACCAAAATTGAGGCGGTCCGGGGCGGGCAACAAGAGAGGCGACCTCTAAACACCCCTCAAGGCTCCCGTGCTGCTCAATTGGGGCTGGGGCAACCACAAGCACAACAAAACAACAAACCCACAGCAACCCAAACAAGATAGGGGCACCACCTAGTTATGGTATGCGAACTAGGACGCAAGAGAGATTTTGGTACAACTATACAATAGTGGTTTTGAGGTTTGTGGAACTCACGCTCTCTCACTTGCAATGTGTAGCTTGAAGGCTTCTCTCACACCAAGAGTGAAGCTCACAAGTGGTTGCTACACCTAAGTCTCTCCTCACGCATAGAGTGTTGGGGTGCTATGTGAGATGTTGGAGGTTGTTTTACAAGAAGGAGAGGGGTCTATTTATAGGTTGGAGACCCCTCATAAAGATTATTGGAAATCCTAATTTACAAGCTAACAAATCAGGATTATGAGTTTTTTGAATATCAAAGCATTGCGGGCGGGCCTTCTTTGTCTGCTTGAGTCATGGGTGTGGGCTCAAAAGAGAGCATTATTGATGGTAGATAAGGTGAAAGTAAGTAAGGAGAGAGAGAGAGAGAGAGAGAGAGAGAGAGAGAGAGAGAGAGAGAGAGTTACTATACACATGTCTTGAGGTGAGGTGTCTTTTATGGTTAGGTCAATGCTATTTTGTGTTAGTATGTTAGTCGTTAGTAATCACTAGAAAGTTAATGTTACATTTACAATGGGTAGAGTGAGTTGATTTGATGAAGGAAGAGGGGTGAATTAAAAGAGAATCATTGAGATGGTGAAGCTTTGAAGAAGCTTGAACTCACCCTTGTGTAGATTGTGGAAAAAATGACCGCTGGTCTTCTTCTTCTTCTTCGCTTCTTTACGCCGCCGCCACGGTTGACCACCACGATGAAAAGAGGATTTGTTGATGAAAAATCCTCAATTTGCAGAAGTTATCATGGTTAAGATGCTGAATTTTAGATATTTTTAGGAGAGGTAAATGAAATTGTAACATAGAAGCAATAGAGAGAGACATGGAGAGGGTGTATGTATGTAGAGGTTCATAAAAGAACTATAGGGATGAGAGAGAAGGGTAATGGTGAAGAGGGTGGAAGAAGCCATGGAAATTGCAGGTTTGAGTGAGGGAAGGAGAGGGAGGGATGTGTAAGAGTGAGTAGGTGTGTGGAAGGGTGAGAAGACTAAGGGCTACTTGTGAGAAAAGTGGGCAGATTGGGGTCCACTCAAAAAATCATAGCTCACCGCTGGTAGCTCCAAAAATCATGAAAACATTTGAGGTGATTATTCAAAGCGTGGGCTACATTTTCTCTTTTGACCACTGCTCCAAATTCGGAGTGGAGATAGGTGCCAAAATTCTCACCAAAAAGCCTATTTTTTATGCCTGCAAAAGTCTTTTAGTGGCCCCCTCCTTTGTTGAATTTGTACAATGCATCCAAGAGTGAGCCCCTCTTTTGTCCTATCATAATACAAAGCATCGAAGTTGCCCTTGACCCATGCATGGAGGAGGATTATTGGTGAATAAAGAAATATATACATGGTGGGACTAGTGTATGGACTATTCATGGACTTTAGCTCAATGAGCACATGGTGTTAGAATAATGAGTAAAAATAATAATAAAAATATGGAGGAGTTATGGATTTGGAAAGATATTGGAATCATATGATATGGTCCCTCTTTGAATTATTTTGGGTGAAAGAGGAAAAGGTATGCAAGTAAATAATATAATAAACGTGACCAATGAGTAGAAATCAATTTTTTGTTTTCACGAGGGTGAGGGTGAAAATGTGGGAGTGATTTGTATAAAGGAAAAATATGAGGTTAGAGTATGTACATATTGGCAAAAAATATAATTATGGTGTAAGAGGATGAAAGAAGGTGTACATAGGTTTAATAAAACACACACCTAAGTAGAAATATTTAAATAAAATACCAAAATAATTATAAAAAATCCCTATATTTAGGCCATATATACAATGAAATATTTACACACAAAGAGGCCATAATATACTTTTTTTTTTTTTGGCTCACCTAGCCCAGTGACTAGCTAGCTGAGGGTTTTTTAGGAGATATGAGAAAAGTCTCGTAACTCACACACGCCTATGTACAATGAAATGGTAGGGATAGCCATAGTGTTTGGGTGAATTTGGTAGGGTGAGGTAGCTTACTATGGCAATTATGGAAAGCCGAAAAACGGCTATCACCATAAAACACCTTTGATCCTCATCACTCGAGTGATGGAGGGTAGGTAGAATTAGTACGATAGGAGTGTTTGTGTTTTAGAGTTGAGTGATTAGCAAAGTCTTTTTTTTCCCACTGATGTGCCTCCTGGAGGTATTCCTTGTGTTTCCTAGTGTGTACAGGAGCGTGTTGCTGTTGTTAGGATTTGGACCTTCATGGAATCTTTATATCGACTCACTCTTCAAATCAAGCGCGACCATCAACACAAACAGGTGTTTCTTGTCCATTAGCATTGCCCCTTATCTTTTTTGCATCTATGATTGTCTACTTTGATTGTGATTGGTAGCATAATATCCAGCACATTTGCTTACTACCAAACATTAAATTCAATGTAATTTTTTGTCATAATCACTTGTCTAGGTTTAAAAGCAGTCCGACTAAGCTAGTGATAGCCGTTTTTTCGGCTCTTTGTAATTGCCACAGTGAGTTACCTCACCCTACCAAAATCACCCAAACACTGTGGCTATCCCTACCATTTCACTGTACATAGGCGTGCGTGAGTCACGGGACTTTTCCCATATCTTCTTAAAAACCCTCAGCTAGCTAGTCACTGGGCTAGGTGAGCCAAAAAAAATAAAAAAAATAAAAAAATAAAAGTATATTATGGCCTCTTTGTGTGTAAATATTTCATTGTATATATGGCCTAAATATAGGGATTTTTTATAATTATTTTGGTATTTTATTTAAATATTTCTACTTAGGTGTGTGTTTTATTAAACCTATGTACACCTTCTTTCATCCTCTTACACCATAATTTTATTTTTTGCCAATATGTACATACTCTAACCTCATATTTTTCCTTTATACAAATCACTCCCACATTTTCACCCTCACCCTCGTGAAAACAAAAAATTGATTTCTACTCATTGGTTACTTTTATTATATTATTTACTTGCATACATTTTCCTCTTTCACCCAAAATAATTCAAGGAGGGACCATATCATATGATTCCAATATCTTTCCATATCCATAACTCCTCCATATTTTTATTATTATTTTTACTCATTATTCTAACACCATGTGCTCATTGAGCTAAAGTCCATGAATAGTCCATACACTAGTCCCACCATGTATATATTTCTTATTTCACCAATAATCCTCCTCCATGCATGGGTCAAGGGCAACTTGAATGCTTTGTATTATAATATGACAAAGGAGGGGCTCACTCTTGGATGCATTGTACAAATTCAACAAAGGAGGGGACCACTAAAAGACTTTTGCAGGCCTAAAAAACAGGCTTTTTGGTGAGAATTTTGGCACCTATCTCCACTCCGAATTTGGAGCGGTGGTCAAAAGAGAAAATGTAGCCCACGCTCTGAATAATCACCCCAAAGTTTTTCATGATTTTTGGAGCTACCAGCTGTGAGCTATGATTTTTTTAGTGGACCCCAGTTTTCCCATGCTATGCAGCCACACTCTCTCTTCCACTTTATCATTTTCCTCTTTCACACACACTTCTCCACTCATCATCCCCATCTCTCTCACCACTCCTCTCTGCACACTACTCACCTTCTCCTCAACCTTGAAGAATAAGAGAAACCATGGTGAACTCATACCTCCCACACACAATTCCATTCCAAAATTGACCACCTAGTCTCATTCTTCCTCCTCCAAATTACCCATATCTATCAAAAAACCACAAAATTCAGCCTCTTCTCTTAAAAGACAGCATCATGGTGGTTGATTACTCAGCTTCAATTACCTTGTCTCCCAAGGAAGGTCAAGAGTGGAGAAAAAATGTACCGTCAAAGCTAGTGGACCGTCAACAAGCGTCAAAATTGGCCCTACTCAAGACACTTGGAGCATCAACCTTGTAAGAAATCCACCTTTTCTTACCTCTTAAGAGTTTTTCTTCCTTATTTGTATCCTACATGGATACTCCCATTGTAAATATTCAATTCCATTTGTAAATTAATACTAACTCTACTAACACTAACCCACTATGAAAAGTCCTATCACCTCCATTTCTCTCCTCTCTCTTTCCCCACCAACTTCTTGATAATTCCAAGCAAAAGAAATTAGATAAATTGCTGAAAATCTAACCCAACCATGGTTAGAGGAGTAACCCTAGCCTTCAAAATTGCTATAAAAGGAGGGTGTAGCTAGCATAAAAGGGGGGAAGCCATAAGCAAGAGCACTATGCTATAGCTTGAGAAGCCAAGCTCAACCTCTCTAGAAGGAGCTCTTGAGTGGAAGCTCATTGTCTTATGCATGTGCATGTGTTGTAATAGGGGATTAGCAAGGGAAATCTATGCCATTGTAAGAGAGAGAGTGATCATTCAATTGAGAGTAGGAAATCTATCATTTCTCCTACTAGTGTAAGCCCAACATTCGCTGAATCAAGGAGGGTGGATTTGGACTAATCTTGGATATTTTGTCTCCCTTCCAACGTGAAGTAATGGACAACAATGATGCGTAAGTGTCTTGGTTTTTTTTTAAGTTCTTGATAGCTTGTCTCTAGTGTTGTCATCAATCTAGCCATAAATCCCACATACTGTAAGAGGGCGACAGGGTGGAGAGGACTCCCCTGGCCTTAAGACAGTGATTGGGGTGGCTTTTCTAGTGATGTGTTGTGGTGAAATTTACGCAAGCTATGTTGAACAAGTACTAATCTCACTTTGATTTGTCATGACAGATTTGTAAGAAGGTATTAATGCAACAAGCACCCCCTCCCCCTTTCTCTCTCTTTCTTAAATATATAGTTGTGTTTGCTTGATCATCGCCGATAAGTTTCAAAGCAGCCCGAGCACTATCTCTCTCTCTCTCTCTCTCTCTCTCTCTCTCTCTCTCTCTCTCTCTCTCTCTCTATCTATCTCTCTCTCTCTCTCTCTCTCTCTCTCTCTCTCTATCTCTCTCTCTCTATCTCTCTCTCTCTCTCGTGTTTTATGTGTGAGAGTATTTCATTGGTGTTAGGGTTAGTGTAATTCCTTGCTTGTTTGTTGGTTGCTCTAACGATTCTCCTCTTTTGCGTCCTAGTTCGCTCTTAAACTAGGTGGTGCCCCTTGTGTAGTTGGGATTTGGCGGTGGGTTTGTTGTTTTGGTTTGTGTTGTGTTGTGCCCCAGCCCCATTGAGCAGCACGGGAGCCTTGAAGGGTGTCTAGAGGCCACTCTTCTTGTTGCCCGCCCCGGACCGCCTCAAATTGGTGCCCCCACGGAGGAACGGCTTGTGTTTTTTGTGTAGAATCAACCTTTAGCATAGTCAAGTAGTTTGCATGAATCACGAAGATTTGTATGATCCCTTCATTCCCATTGCAAGGCAAAAGGTACACATAATTGTTAGTACTAAGTTGCAATTTCAACGTGTCATTCGTAGAATTTTAGGTCCTCTTAGGTTGGCCGAGATAAACGCTTCAGTAAATCCTTTTATTTTGCCTCTCATTAGGTACGACCTTAGTTTGGATGTCTATATTTTTGTTTTGTTTTAAGCATTAGGACATGCATAGGCCATGGATAATGGCACAGGAATAGAGGTTTTTCCCTTTCATTTTACTCCACACATTAGAATAAACATTGCAATTAGTAGAAAGATCCATTCTCAACAACGAATGGTGTTCATGTTTGGTGCCCAAAGAGCAGGAGAAATTCTTGCATCACCAAACCCTGTCATTCCACCTCTCATCAACTACCACACTTCTTTTGATGTACATGTGTTCATTTTATTTTAAAATGAAGTGCAACCCGGCAAAGTAGTATGTATGTTTGTTTTTTCTTTGTCCAAGTTGTTACAAGAAACAAAAAAACGATCATTTGTTCTAACTGGGAATGTGTGTGCAGTGAAAGTTCAATCCTTAGAGATCTAGCTCTATTACCAATTGAGTTGCAGGAGCAAGTAGTAAGGCGTCTCCCTCATAACAAGAGGGTGGTGAAGTTAAGACAGAAGGTCCTACGCGTTGATTCCATTTTCCTCTTGTTGTTGGGCACTAAGGAAGACCGCGCATTCATCCAACTAGTGTGTGCCCTAAGATTGGTAAATAGAGTGAAATTTGGCGTTTGGCGAGTGCATTTCACCATTGAGGAAGACTCTTCAGGAAACTTGCGGCCAGAGTTCATGCTTCATAGACTCACATTTGGTGAATTTTTCCCTCATTTGCGTCTTATTAATAGTCTTCCTTTCGCTTTCAACAAAGGAGATAGGGAGCTATTCAGAGCTTGTCTTAATAAAGAGAGCATAGAGAAGATTGCAAATTTGTATAAATTCTCATCCTTCTCTACTTTCTATGACACTTTGTTCATAGAGACATTGTAAATCTCTTTATGCTTTTGAATGATTTAACCATAATCCTAAGGAGTTTTTGTCCAGGAATTTTGTAGCACAAGTGGAGTCTTTAAATCTTGCAAACTTGATTGGACTTGATGAGGATGTTCTTTATGAAATTGTGAGAAGGTTGCCTCACTCCGACTGTGTGGAACTCGAAGGAAAGGAGCTCCTAGTCAATTGCTACTTTCTCACGGCCTTCGACGAGCATGAAGATCTAGTTTTTATACAAACCGCTTGTGCCTTGGGAATTGTAGAGCAAGTGCAATTTATCACTTGGGACGTGGTTGCTCTTTTGGATCCAGAAAAGGAAGTTCTAGAGATTTCTGTTTATCGCCTTAGCTTTGAAGAATTTCAACCCTTCTTAGAGCTCATCAATAGTCTACCCTTTTGTTTTGATCAAACAAATCGAGACCTTATTGAAGCTTGGATAGCTGAAGAAGAAAACCTAGAGTGGTATTTTCTCACTTCTTCATTTGCAGGCGAGTGGTTCTAGATCTCTATTGTATCCCTTATTGTAACTCGTATTGTAATCTTTCATAATAATGGAGAGCCAACGCCAAATGTCTGGATATCCTCTTTTCTTTGGAGAGCCTGGAGAGGATGCAGAATTATTTTTAGCAAATTTCAAGATGTCTTGCCGTATCAAGAGGATAGTAACCGATCAAGAACGTGTAGAAATGTTTGAGGTGGTCCTTAGGAAAGATGCTAGTACTTGGTTTGACTCTTTGCCTGAGGAAGTTAAGGGGAATTACACAGAAGTTTTGAATCGTTTTAAGAGATATTTCTTTGATCCCCAAAACACTCAAAAACTATGGCAAGACATTGTTTCTCATAAGCAAAAAGACTTAGATGACTACTACTTGTACAAGCAAGAGTTTCTACGTCTTTGGGCTCTATGGATACGAAATGTTACTAACCCTGGTGATGGTGCAGAATTTTTAAAGAAGGAGAGGTTCATAGCCGGACTCTTTCCTGACCTTAAGGTAAAAGTTGAGGCGGGTGCACCTGCTACTTTTGATGCAGCTGAAACTAGGGCTGCTGAGAAGTATAGGAAACTCAAGTGCTTAAGGGGAGAGGTTCCAATAGAAGGTCTTAGACCCAAAGGTAAGTCACAAGCATCAACATCGAGGGAGCTTCCTGAGGTAACGGCGGAGGTAATTGAGAAGTTAAACGAATCTTTAAGCAGCCTGTCAATTCACCTTGCACAAGCTGTAGGTCCAAAGGGACAAGCAAAGAAGTCTGAAGAGCGAGATCCACGACCTAGGAGAGTCTTGCAATGTTGGAATTGCGGAGAGTCTGGACATGGGATGTATAATTGTCCTTGGCCCCGTGGGGAGCCAGGGAGGCCTAACTTGAATTACCCAGTGATGAATGCAGGTGAAGGAACTGGTCAACAACCAAGGCTTCTACAAAGGCCAAATGGACCAAGACCACCTCCACAAGGGGTAGAAGGAGTTCCACCTTTGCCAGATCCAAATGTGCATGTGGTAGAGGTGACAAATTCAAATGAGGTTGACATGGAAGCCAATGGAATTAAGCGTGGCCGAGGAAAAGGTAAAGAGAAAGAAGGAGTCACATCACAGAGTGACCATGGACAAGGCAAGAAGGCAAAGGGAACCAAGGAAACCAAGAGGACTCGACGTCGTATCAACCTCCAAGACTTCCCTCTTGGACATGGTATGGCTCCGTACAACTTGTTGGAAGACATGAGAGGTAAGGGTCCTGATATTTCATGGCCTCAATTTCTTGCATTATGTCCACAAGTTAGGAGGGATTTAACAAGGGCAGTTAGCACTAGGAGAAAGGTAAAAGAGAGTGTGCCTGTTGTAAAAATTGCACAAGCTGAAATGAATGAGGACATTACACCGGTGCTAGACTGTTACATCAAAGGGAGATTGGTTAGGAAAGGTCTAGTGGATGGGGGTGCACAAATTTGCATCATGACAAAGGGACTCATGCAAAAACTAGGCATGCACATCCATGAGACACCTGAAATTAGGGTCAAGATGGCAAACAATAGCAAGGCTAGGTGCGTAGGCATTTGTAAAAATGTTTTTGTGGAGGCCTTTGGCATTAAGAAGGCAGTGGATTTCTATGTCATGTCTACCAAGGGAAATGGTTACCCATTTATCCTAGGAAGACCATGGCTAATGAAAATGCGAGCTTTGCAGGATTGGGAGAGTGGAAAGCTAATTTGCAGGAATGACAATCACAAGAAGGTTGTCTTTGACATGAAGGAGCAACGCCAAGAGGAGCTCCAGGAAGAATCATCTCAAAGTGAGACGGAAGAAGGTTGGACCGATAGCACTTCAGAAGAAGAAAGTAGCGGCAGCATTACTGAAGAGGAGTCTTCCATCGAAGTCATGGGGGTAAGGTTTAAGCCAAGCAACCAAGAGACCTCTTGTCAAGGCTTGGAGGAGGTAGGTCCTCAAGAGAACGAAGGTGATCAAGATGAAGGGATGCTGGAAGGTATGCTATCAACAACACTTACAAAGAATGAAAGAGAGGAGTTCAAATGTGTGCTAAGGAAGTTTCCTAGGCTTTTTGCTAAAGACTACACCGATGTGCGTGGAGTAGATGCTGTTCAACACAAAATTGAGTTGAAGCCAGAGGCCACACCTAAGGCTCAGAAGCTACGAAGGCTAGGAGTCATCAAGGAGCAGGCTTTACTCAAGGAGGTAAGAAAGCTTCTAGCAGCAGGGTTCATTTATCCAGTGGAGAATTCAGAGTGGGTCTCTCCTGTTGTTGTCACTCCTAAGAAGAACGGCAAGTGGAGGGTGTGTGTGGATTACCGTCCCCTCAATGAGGCAACAAAGAGAGATCACTTTCCCCTCCCATTCCAGGATGAGATACTAAATGAGGTAGCTGGTCATGAGAAGTACACTGTGTGCGATGGTTACTCAGGTTACTTTCAAATAGGGATTGCACTGGAGGATCAATTGAAAACAACCTTTATCACTCCTTGGGGTTGTTATGCTTTTAGAGTCATGCCATTTGGTCTGACAAATGCTCCTGCAACATTCCAACGTTTCATGAATATGGTGTTTCAAGCATTCTTTGGAAAGTCAATTAGGGTGTTCATTGATGATTTCTGTATTTATAGCTCAAAATCATTGCATCTACAAAGGGTAGAAGAAGGTTTAAAGAAGCTCTACGACATGGGAGGTCAACTCAACCCCGACAAGTGCCATATAGGTGAGGATGAAGTAATCTTGCTTGGTCATAAAGTTTCTTACAAAGGCATTGAAGTGGATCCTTCGAAGGCAAAGGCTCTTATTGAGCTACCATCACCCAAGAGTCTTAAGGAGGTCATCTCATTCATTCAAAAGGTGAAGTATATGTCACGCTTCATTCACTTAGCCTCGGAGTTACTTCACCCTTTGCAAAAGTTGACACAACAAGTAGAATTTGCATGGTCTGATGAGCTTGAAGAGTACTTTTGTAACATTAAAGTCATTTTGTCAGAGCTACCAACACTCATGCCCCTTGTTGGGAGTACACATTCTTTGTTAGCTCTAGTGCTGGGAAAGAAACAATTGGTGCTGTGTTGCTACAACAAGATCCCCACAGTACAAGGATGCGACCCATCTACTTTGCTAGTAGGGTCATGAATGCTTTGGAGAGAGACTACACAGAAGCAGAACTCATGATGCTTTCTCTCATGTTTGCGGTGAGAAAGTTTAGATCCTACCTGCTACCAAAACCTTTTGTAATTCTCACTGCAGAAAATTTGTTCCCTTGGGTGTCATCTCAAATGAATCTTAGTACTAGGATCTCAAAGTGGATTATGGAGTTGCAAGAGTTTCAATACTCTTTCAAGGTAGAAGATAGTGTGCGTGCACAATTGGCAGGGATTCTCACTTATAGGGTGCACGAAAAGGAGATTAAGGTGCCTGAAGTAAAGACCCTACCATTGTCACCACCAAAAAGTATTCCTAATGCTTTTACTTTGTTCTTTGATGGAGCTTTTCGTCGAGCCACAGGAAAAGCAGGGGGAGGGCTAGTGTTGCTCAACCCAAGTGGAGAGGTGGTCATGAAAGAGAAGTTCAATCTACCAAGTTCAGCTAGCAACAATGAAGCAGAATATGACACTCTACTTCAAGGTTTGAAGATGTGCATTGGCCAAGGGATACAACGCCTCATGGTAAAGGGAGATGCACTTCTCATTGTTAAACAGATTTTAGGCATTTGGGCATGCAAAAATGAGAGCTTACGGACAAAAGTTCATGCCATTCGTAGATTGTTTAATCAATTTGAAGAAGTGCAACTATATCATATTCCTAGGAAACAGAATGAAGATGCTGATTTACTTGCACAACAAGCCGTTGCATGTGTAAAGAAAGAAGTGCAGGTCATCATGGTGGCGGCTGCTGTGAAGCAACCGAGGTACCAGGGATTGGAGTCATTGGCTCCCATCATTGGCTACATTTTGGAGGGTGAGTTTCCACCAGACTTCACAAAAGCTCAGAAGAGGAGACTCATGAAGAAGGCAAGCGTATATCTCTTCCTAGAAGGCTCCCTCTATCAAAGAGGGAAGGATCAAGTGTGCAGACGAGTACCAACTATCAAGGAAATTCCAGCCATTCTAAAAGGTTTGCATGAAGAGGCATGTGGTGGTCATTTTGCCCAAGAATTAACTGTGAAGAAGATTTTGTTTTCGGGGTATGTTTGGCCAAGTTTGCATGTGGATGTTCAACATTGGTGTAAAAGCTGTCACACTTGTCAGATAAATGGAAATAGAAGGTTGGTGCATGGCCCGAGGCAAATAGTGCTTGCAAATGGACCCTTTGAAAAGTGGGGCATTGATGCTATGGGTCCTCTGCCTAGGACAAAAAATGGTAAACTCTACATTCTAGTGGCTGTAGACTATATGACTAGGTGGGTGGAAGCACAAAGTGTGGCAAAGGTAAATGAGAAGACAGTGAGCAAATTCGTCTACACTCACATTTGTTGTAGATTTGGCACACCTTTGGAGATTGTTTCTGATAATGGTCCAGGGTTTAGAAAAGGATTGCTCACAGAAGTTTGTGAAGAGCTTCACATTCTACATCGTCATAGCACACCATACTACCCACAGTCAAATGGTTTGGTGGAGAAGGCTAATGGTGTCATTGCAGGAATCATTAGAAAGATGGTGCAAAACAAGACAAAATTATGGGATGACTTCTTGGATGGTGCCTTGTGGGCATATCGAACCACATATAGGGAAGCCACGGAGTTCACACCATTTCACTTGGTCTATGGTCAAGAGGCTTTGCAGCCTATCGAGCTCAACATTCCAACAATGCGACTTCATGGCAAAGGAGCACAAGATGATCAAGAGGTATGGATGGATCGACTTCTTACGTTAGTGGAGCTTGAGTGGAAAAGAGAAGCAGCATATGAGTGCTACAAGAGGAAAGCCACACAAGTGAGGGAAACGCACGACAAGAAACTGAAGGACAAAGGCATCAAGGAAGGAGAGCTTGTGCTAAGGTATGACAATCGACTTGACAATCGTTTTGATGCCAAGTTTGAAACAAGATGGCAAGGGCCATACATAGTCAAGAAGGCTTTCAATTCAAGTTACTATCAGCTTATGGACTTGAATGGTAAAGAGCACTCCAGGAAAGTAAACGGGTATCGCTTGAAGCCCTATTTGAGTCGCCTTCTACCAAAGGATCTACCAAAGATCTGTCCAAAGGCCGCTGTTTTATGTAAGTATTGTTACATGAAGCATGAGTGTAACTCCAGCCAAAATTCTGAGGGGCTAAACAATGAAGATCTCGTCAAGGACTCTGAAGCACTCTCTTTGGAAAAGATGCTCTATGATGGTACATGAATATACCATCATCCAGGGGGAGGGCTAATGATAGCCGTTTTTTCGGCTCTTTGTAATTGCCACAGTGAGTTACCTCACCCTACCAAAATCACCCAAACACTGTGGCTATCCCTACCATTTCACTGTACATAGGCGTGCGTGAGTCACGGGACTTTTCCCATATCTTCTTAAAAACCCTCAGCTAGCTAGTCACTGGGCTAGGTGAGCCAAAAAAAATAAAAAAAATAAAAAAATAAAAGTATATTATGGCCTCTTTGTGTGTAAATATTTCATTGTATATATGGCCTAAATATAGGGATTTTTTATAATTATTTTGGTATTTTATTTAAATATTTCTACTTAGGTGTGTGTTTTATTAAACCTATGTACACCTTCTTTCATCCTCTTACACCATAATTTTATTTTTTGCCAATATGTACATACTCTAACCTCATATTTTTCCTTTATACAAATCACTCCCACATTTTCACCCTCACCCTCGTGAAAACAAAAAATTGATTTCTACTCATTGGTTACTTTTATTATATTATTTACTTGCATACATTTTCCTCTTTCACCCAAAATAATTCAAGGAGGGACCATATCATATGATTCCAATATCTTTCCATATCCATAACTCCTCCATATTTTTATTATTATTTTTACTCATTATTCTAACACCATGTGCTCATTGAGCTAAAGTCCATGAATAGTCCATACACTAGTCCCACCATGTATATATTTCTTATTTCACCAATAATCCTCCTCCATGCATGGGTCAAGGGCAACTTGAATGCTTTGTATTATAATATGACAAAGGAGGGGCTCACTCTTGGATGCATTGTACAAATTCAACAAAGGAGGGGACCACTAAAAGACTTTTGCAGGCCTAAAAAACAGGCTTTTTGGTGAGAATTTTGGCACCTATCTCCACTCCGAATTTGGAGCGGTGGTCAAAAGAGAAAATGTAGCCCACGCTCTGAATAATCACCCCAAATTTTTTCATGATTTTTGGAGCTACCAGCTGTGAGCTATGATTTTTTTAGTGGACCCCAGTTTTCCCATGCTATGCAGCCACACTCTCTCTTCCACTTTATCATTTTCCTCTTTCACACACACTTCTCCACTCATCATCCCCATCTCTCTCACCACTCCTCTCTGCACACTACTCACCTTCTCCTCAACCTTGAAGAATAAGAGAAACCATGGTGAACTCATACCTCCCACACACAATTCCATTCCAAAATTGACCACCTAGTCTCATTCTTCCTCCTCCAAATTACCCATATCTATCAAAAAACCACAAAATTCAGCCTCTTCTCTTAAAAGACAGCATCATGGTGGTTGATTACTCAGCTTCAATTACCTTGTCTCCCAAGGAAGGTCAAGAGTGGAGAAAAAATGTACCGTCAAAGCTAGTGGACCGTCAACAAGCGTCAAAATTGGCCCTACTCAAGACACTTGGAGCATCAACCTTGTAAGAAATCCACCTTTTCTTACCTCTTAAGAGTTTTTCTTCCTTATTTGTATCCTACATGGATACTCCCATTGTAAATATTCAATTCCATTTGTAAATTAATACTAACTCTACTAACACTAACCCACTATGAAAAGTCCTATCACCTCCATTTCTCTCCTCTCTCTTTCCCCACCAACTTCTTGATAATTCCAAGCAAAAGAAATTAGATAAATTGCTGAAAATCTAACCCAACCATGGTTAGAGGAGTAACCCTAGCCTTCAAAATTGCTATAAAAGGAGGGTGTAGCTAGCATAAAAGGGGGGAAGCCATAAGCAAGAGCACTATGCTATAGCTTGAGAAGCCAAGCTCAACCTCTCTAGAAGGAGCTCTTGAGTGGAAGCTCATTGTCTTATGCATGTGCATGTGTTGTAATAGGGGATTAGCAAGGGAAATCTATGCCATTGTAAGAGAGAGAGTGATCATTCAATTGAGAGTAGGAAATCTATCATTTCTCCTACTAGTGTAAGCCCAACATTCGCTGAATCAAGGAGGGTGGATTTGGACTAATCTTGGATATTTTGTCTCCCTTCCAACGTGAAGTAATGGACAACAATGATGCGTAAGTGTCTTGGTTTTTTTTTAAGTTCTTGATAGCTTGTCTCTAGTGTTGTCATCAATCTAGCCATAAATCCCACATACTGTAAGAGGGCGACAGGGTGGAGAGGACTCCCCTGGCCTTAAGACAGTGATTGGGGTGGCTTTTCTAGTGATGTGTTGTGGTGAAATTTACGCAAGCTATGTTGAACAAGTACTAATCTCACTTTGATTTGTCATGACAGATTTGTAAGAAGGTATTAATGCAACAAGCACCCCCTCCCCCTTTCTCTCTCTTTCTTAAATATATAGTTGTGTTTGCTTGATCATCGCCGATACGTTTCAAAGCAGCCCGAGCACTATCTCTCTCTCTCTCTCTCTCTCTCTCTCTCTCTCTCTCTCTATCTCTCTCTCTCTCTCGTGTTTTATGTGTGAGAGTATTCCATTGGTGTTAGGGTTAGTGTAATTCCTTGCTTGTTTGTTGGTTGCTCTAACGATTCTCCTCTTTTGCGTCCTAGTTCGCTCTTAAACTAGGTGGTGCCCCTTGTGTAGTTGGGATTTGGCGGTGGGTTTGTTGTTTTGGTTTGTGTTGTGTTGTGCCCCAACCCCATTGAGCAGCACGGGAGCCTTGAAGGGTGTCTAGAGGCCACTCTTCTTGTTGCCCCGCCCCGGACCGCCTCACTAGTTTGACCAAGCTAGGTGTTAGAGATCTTCTCTTAATACCATGGGGAATGCCTTCCTAATAATCAATGGTTACTTAGGTTCTTAATCCGATTTAGGCAGCATTGTGTGAAATGTACTAGGGCTTTCTAGTGGGTTTGACCCTATTGACCTTTAGCTTAAGTATTATAAAGGGATTTTACTAGTGTGATGAGCCTGGGGAGGTGTATCAATGTTATATGACCCCCCAAAGTAACAAAATGAAAATGCTGAAAATGAACAAACAAAAAATCAAAGTGCCACAATGTAAAATCTTAAGCTGGAAGAGAAATCTTAGCTTGATTGGGTACTTCACTCACATGTATCGCCTATGGTACTAGAGCCCTAGAGGTTGCCAGTGTGGGTGCTTTCCCTTGAAAAGCAAAAAACCCAAGGCATACAAAATAAGCACACACATCAAAATTGAATCACTGTGAAAAGACTTTGGGGGGTCAAAGAAAGAGTAATCAGTCACGTAATGATTTCATGAGAAATTCCTTTTATCGTAGCTTAACTACAAGGTCTTCTAGGTATAGCCTCTAGTCAGCCCTCGAACATGAAATACTTGGCTCTCGCGATTAAACAACTTAATTGACCAGAGAAAATTAAGAAGCTTACCCATGGTATTAATAGTCGATCTCTAGTACCTTTCGACCGTTAAATTAGCGACCCCAGGCTTGTTTAATTTTTTACCTTTACATCTGTTTATGCATTTGATTATATTGCAATTTAATGTTTTTGCTGACAAATGGTTTAAAATTTTGTTACCAATCACATTGTCTGCCTACAACTCCATATGCTTTTTAATTCTATATGAGAATGCAATTACTATGCCAATGTTGTTTGATTTTACAGTGATGACTGAAGAAGGCTAAGGACATTCATCTCAAATGCTCTTCCACCTCGATGAACGAGCTTCAACTCAATAGCTTCCGAGGACGGAATCTACATCAGGAAGGGGGGCATGTTAACCCTCACGGCTCACAAACACCATATCACCTACAACGGACGTTGTATTATTCACTTGGTAGAGTCAGGTACCAGGCTTGTCGGTCCAATAGGAAAAGGGTAAGAGTGATCGCCGATGAGAGGCGCACTCTAACTGGAACATTCAAGGGATTAGTTGGCTAAGCATGGGCGCCCAAGTGTGAATGGGGCGAGCTCACATAAAAGTCAACTAAACCTAAAATTCACTCATTCTCTTATTTGTGCAATAGAAGAGTGATCTTGCTCCATCTCCATCTCCATCTTCTTCTTCTTCACCTCCTTGTGTATGTGTGTATGTGTGTGTGTGTGTGTGAGAGAGAGAGAGTGTGTGCGTGTGTGTGTGCGATCGAGCATTGCGACGACGACACGACGACGGCAAAGTGGTTGAGCGCGGTGAAGTGGCGGCTCCTTCTTCTTCGCGGCGAGGAATCCTCCACGAAGCAAGCGTAGAGCGGTGAGTGACACGCCATCTCCTTCTTTGAGCTTACTAGTTTAGGCTTGTTGTGTGCTTGGAGCCATTTGTGGCTCGCACACGGTGTATTGGCAAGTTCCTTGCATTGACACGTGCGACATATGCGCACATTTGGGTACATGAGCAAGGATATACAGCCATTCATCTACAGGGTGCTAGTGCAGTCCCGTGCTGCTTCCACTACATGGTTGAGGCTGTGAGACCTCCAATTAGGGTTTCCCCTCCTCAAATAACTACTTGGGATTCTCCAATGAAGTACTGAAGCTTCCATGAAATGGTCACGACGAACAATCGAAGCGTAAATTTAGGGTTTTTAACAGGTCGAATGAGCACTACATCTGTGCAATTGGGAGCGAGGCTACACCTAATCTTCACACACACAAGAGTTTTGAGTTAGTATTGGTTCTTTTTTAAAGTGGAGCTTTCATGGCTGGAGTTTGTTTTTTTTTAGTGTGTTTTTGGCTTCAAATCGTCTACACCTTGCTTGATTTTGCTACGAATCCTCACAGTCAGAGGCCCGACGCTTTCCTAGTCTCACTGCGCACTTTCGGACACCGTGCCTATCTCAACAATCCTCCCCCTAGGCATGGACCACTAAGATCTTGTTAGAGACTCACTATCACATAGACATTGTCACACAAAAATTGCCACACAGGCTAATATAGGTCACACAGACATTACAATTTGGTGGTCTTTGTACGATATTGTGTCACATAGACTGACTCATGATATAGGCTAAGGATCACCCATATCTCTACAAAACATCAGTGTATCCAAAATAAGGATCGGATGAGGAATAAACATGGAGACAACTCTCCTAGGCCTCTTTTTCTTCCTCTTTGTCCGCATCCTCTAAATTGTTGATTTTGCCTTTACCTTTGTTGTTATTGCTGCTATTTCCGTTGACATGACACTTTGACGATGGATGCCCTTTGACACTGCAGTTGCTACAATATTTAATTTTGTAGAAGTCCTTGGAGAAGTGTCCAAGCTTTCCACATTTGTAGCACTTCTTATTGTTCATTCTAGATGATGACGTCTTGGATGATGACAATGCCAAGTAAGCTCCTTCCACTAATTCAAATTTATCAGATTTCTTCTTTAATTGCTTTTCTTCTTCATTGATTGCCCCTGTGACATATTGTAGGGAAGGTATGGGTTCCTTTTGCTCTAAGACTGTGACTATGTTGTCCAAACTTGCAGGTAGAGCACTCAGGAGAACATCGACTTGATCTTCTTTTGGGACATGCCTTTGAATGTAATTGAGTTGCATGATTATGCTCATTAGTCTTTTAAGGAGGCTTGAAACATCCTCCCTTTGAAGCGTAGCAAGTTTGTAAATATTTTTCTTTAAGCTAATCTTACTTTGCTTTCTTTAGCAACAAAATTATGTTCCAGAATATCCCATGCTTGGATTGCAGTCGTGCAATTATCTGTGAAGTGCCCATAATTATCGTGGAGTGGTGTGATAATTATTCCTAGAGCTTGTTCATCTTTAGCATGTGCTTGTGCAATTTGGATCCTAGTTAGAGTTCCTTCAATAGAAGTGGATGGTTTTCTTACTATCGGCTTTACAACAGACCATAACTGCATTTTCATGAGGTATCCACATAGCTTTGTCTTCCATGTATGGAAACCATCCCCATTAAGTTTTTCAATCCGTTTTTCTCCCATGGTACAAAGTGGTTGTACACACGAAAGGACTTGGTATTACCAGTAGACAGACTCTCTCTATGGTAGTGTCTTACCCTATACACAATGCTCGAAAGCCGAAATTGTGAAGTCACTCTTCACTTGCCTGAAGCCCCTCTTCACAAGTGGCGATTAAATTAGGTGTGTGGAAGTATGTTTGTGCCTTGGATAAGTACGCTTTGAAGTTTGAGCAGCTCAGAAGCTTGATCGAATACAAATTGACCATCAAATATTGACGATGTGGAGCTTGGTGACGAAATCAAGCGTGTTGTTGATGTCGAGCTCGACTACCACTTTGAGTGTGCAAAAACTTGAGGGTTTTAATAAAAAAAAAATTATAATGGGAGTTGTGCAATATGTTGGTGTGAAGCTCCAGTAGCCGTTCAAAGGCTCCAAAGGCTACTACAATTTAAAAAATTGTTATATACACTGAAAACTAGACCTGAGAGTTGCTAAGATGAGCAGTTTCCATTGAAAATGAGTTGGGCTTATCTTGAAGTTATTTTCCAATCAGATATAACAAGAGGGGTTTCCCAGTAGTAGCTGCAGAAACATCCGTGGAGGCCGATCGTCGTCACGAGCTTGCAGGTGGGGAGAATGCTTGAAGCCAACATCAGCCACCATCGATTCTCACCAAAAAGGTTGATTTTCAGCTGTGGTGCAAGAAGAGGGTGCACCCAAGCTTGAGAATAAGATCAGTATTCTTTGATCGATTCAATTTTCACTGGATAGGTGATTTTGTGCGATTAAAAGGCATGATTAGTAGCCTTAATCGGCTTCAAACCAACTGTGTGTTTGATAAAAAATGGACAAGTGGGTATTCTATGGATTGTGTACAGAATTGCTACGCTAATTACGATGCAATCTGGCTCTGATACCGGTTGTTAGGTATGACGGGGGTGAGAGAACTCAAGGGGTTTTGAAGGTGAAGACTTCCATTGGTACACATGAGCTTTCTAAAGTGAAAGTGTACATCCAATGCTTCAAAGTACTAGCATTATATTACACAACATAAGGTTACATTGCATTCTATTCTCTCTAGTGGGGCTATATACAAAATCCCAAAAAGGCATATGTATAGATAAAGCTTGGCATTAGGTGTAGGGCCAGCTTTATTCTCAAGGTGTAGCATCAAATTAGGAATTAGGTGTAGGATAGTTTCCCATGCCTATCTCAACAACAATAACAACAACAACCACAATCGGTCCAAGGAGAAGGGAGTCTACAAAGGTTTAAAAAAACTCTCTCTTGAAGAGCTTGAAGATTTTCGCAAGGACCATAAATGTTTTAAGTGTGGGGAGCAAGGACATGGCTATCGTTCTTGCCTCAAGAGAAATGCCTGCAATGAGACTCCTAGAGCTTCCACCATCAAAGTTCCAAAAGAGGATGATCATTGCAAAGGATCACCTGTCTCCTTTGCTTGTGGAAAGGTAAGGGAGCATGATTCCTTCATCTTGTTTGACCCTAGCTCTACTCACAACTTCATATCAATGGAGTTGGCCACCAAGTTGGGCATTTAAGATTTTGAGATGGGAGATATTGTAATGGCCGACACCACTTTCAAGGGACAGCAAGCTTTCGTTATTCCCTTGATTTGGAAGTTGAGGCTTCATGTACAAAGCTATGTCGACAAAGAAGACTTTTTCATCTCTCCTCTCCAACATGAGGATGCTATTCTAGGGGCACCATGGTTCAGCCGCATGGCTGCCAACATGAAGTTTTGTAAAAGGATCCTTTCAATAATGCATTAAAATATGAGTATCTTTGAAAATCATGCAAGTTAGTGTCCCACTAGGATTTGATTCCTTCCTAGTAGCTATTAAAAAGAAATATAAAAAACAAATAAAAAATACATATAATATATATATATTGGAAATCACACTAGCTATAGGATCTACTAGAGTGTAAGATAATAATGGGATAGTAGAAAGAAATAACCAATGCTTTTTTCCCAAAGCTAAAGAGGCACGGCTATTGACTCTTTTTTCCACAATACTTTGTAACGATAAAGTAAGAATATATTACCCTTGAGATAAATACTAGGATGAGATAGAAATCTTATTAATATACTTAGATACGCATATATACATTATGGAAAATATACTTATGTATCTAAAAAGTCAAAAAAGAAATCTCCTAGCATTCTTTCCCACTATGTATATGCCACAACACAACATCATGCCTTGGTGGATATACCTAGTTGTGTGTCAGGAGCTTATAGTAGCAAACATGAGTGGAAGAAGCCGTATCAGGATTCTCAAGAGCCATCGTCAAATGATCTTTGATTGAAGTGTTTCCTTTTAGAGATTGTGCATCTTGGGCTTGTGTATAGGCCTTTGGAATGAACTTTGCAGCTAGATTTTCATTTTGAGCGCGTTTTGATCTTATTTTGGAGTTAGAGTGCGTTCACATGCAACAACACTAAAGGTTTGGGTTTCTAAAAATCTACATTTTGGTGGTGCAAAAAGTCCCATTTTGACTGCAATGTTCACAGGTACGGTTTAGTGTTGTGAAACATGTGTATGTATGCATAGTGTGGTCACATGTGGTTACTAACTTTTTTTAGCACACTGTTCAGAGACTTGGTAAAGCATTGAAAACATATTTTCCAACAATGATGGACTTAACCAGATTTTTAGTGAGAAGCTAAACAAGAACCACTTCCATGTTTGGAAGTTTAGAATTACCAATTTTGTTATGGGAAATGTTATTGGGAATAGATTGATGAAGAGCATTAGAAAACACTAATGTTACAAAGGAAGGTCAACTGTAGTGCAAATAAAGATATTTAAAAATCGAAACGAGTGAGCTCAAACATTCACGTATTGGATTTTCATAGTGAGTGTGCAGGACACTATGATTGTGCAAATACAAGATTCTCACAACCCTAAGAAGGCGTATGACACTTTACTATTGTTGGTGGATATGACCAATACAAAAGCGAGGAAGTTACAATTGAAAACTGAGATGATTACAATGCAAAAGAAAAACCTATCTATCAATGACTATTCATTCAAGATAAAGAATGTACGTGAGTCCCTTGCATAAAACGGTGTTACAGTTGATGACGATGATAGGGTGGAAGTATTCTTGTGAGGATTGGGTCCAAAATACAAACAATTTTAAACTAGTATTGATCTTCGAGAGAAATTTCCTACAATTTGGTGTCCTTTACTGATTGCGAAAGAAAAGGATATTGAGGAAAACTCCTCTACGCAGAGCAAGAAAAATTCTTAACAGGTCCTTTTTAGTAATAGAGGAAGAGGAAGGGGACGCGCTATAGGTCATGGAAGTGGTCGAGGAAGAGGCAACCACAAGCACATCAACAAAATAATTCCTAGAGATAGAACACAGCTGGTCGAGGAAATTATCAAGGTAGGGGGAGTCCAAGAGGTTGTGGTAATGTGCAACGTAACATGTCAACTTTATTAGCATAATCCCAACTTCTGGCACCATATGGGAAAGCCCTCTAGCCACCTAGGCAAAGATAAATGATGAGATGGTCCAATAGCAAGAGGGTGCAACTTCTCTAGCCAATGGTTGTAAAGCACTAAGCCTATATCAGATGGCTATTCTCTAATCGACTAATCACATTTTGTGCTAACTTCATTGTGTCTATACTCTTTCTCTATGCTCTCGCTCTTCGTGTAAACGTAACCCTAAGTTGCTTTTGTGTAACCCTAATAGCACCATAGTGAGCTTAAGGATTCATCCACCATAGCCTGGATCATTAATGAAGCTTAGGGTCACCACACACAGCCTCTACAAGTGGTATCAGAGCTGACGGTTCGCACCCAGGCCCAATTAATTCCTCTGTTTCTCTCTCCCTCATCACTTATCCCATTGATTAAGATTGGGCACGTTCTTGGCAATACCAATGAGCCACTACCCTTCCTAATCAATTAATCGATGATTAGTGACATTCAATAATTGCTTTTGTGCGTGCACTTTCACAATCTTTGTGGATTCTTGTATTCAGTTTTATCTCATTTCATAGTCCCATTTCTCTCATTGTAGGCATCATTTCCTTGTGAAATTCATGTGTGTGTTGTGTGCTTCCCGACACCATTCCATTGAATCAATTTATCAATTTTGGCCCTCCTATCAATTTATCAAAAGCTATGCAAATGTTTTTAGATCTTCAAAACCAATCCTTAGTTCCTGCATTTGGACATCGTTAGCCCTTTTCTAATTTCTTGCTTAATTTATGTGCATGAAGGTCTGCTATACCGATAATAAGAAAACTTAAAAAAAAAAAATCTTCCACATTGTGGGCCACTTGGCTAAGTGGATAGGTCATTATTGGTTGAGGATTTCTACGAGAGGTTGAGGCTCGTACCTTAGCAGCCTATTTTGGCTCGTGGAAAGTTGGGCGGATGCAAGCCTCAGATTTCAGATCTCCTTATGCAGGGAGGCATGTCCGGTCGGACTTTCAAAATTAAAGATCTATATCTAATGCCACCTGTCGCCCACAACTGGCTGCCGCCAAAACCATGGTTGCTGAATCCACTAAGAATCACCACGATATATCAAATTGAGAACTGTAAAGTGTTAACCCAACGAGAACGTCCGTGATGTATCGACGAGTAGATGAATCATGTTAGCCTAGGAGTACACCATGACATGATAAAAACACATGAATTCCTTCTAAACCCCAAGTTTGGATTAAGGGGGCAATTGTTAGGGTAAGCTCAACTTGTGGCACCATATGGGAAAGCCCTTTAGCCACCTAGGAAAAGATAAATGATGAGATGACCCAATAGCAAGAGGGTGTATCTTCTCTAGCCAATGGTTGTAGAGTACTAAACCTATGTTTAGAGATTATTCTCTAAGCAATCAATCATACTTTGAGCTAGCATCATTGTGTCTATACTCTCTCTCTATGCTCTTGGCATAACCCTAACACGAAATTGCATTACTTTCACCCTAATAGCACCATGGTGAGCTTAAGGCTTCATCCACAATAGCCTAGCTCACTAATGACGCATAGTGTTAGTACACAGAACCTCTACAACCATGAGAATGTTGTACGTTGGGGTTGTGTGGAGACATGGTCACCCTGAACGTGACTGTCTAGACAAGAAAAAGAAAAATAATTATGCAACTACTAGTACGAATGCATATGAGGTCGAGAGGTTACTTGTGGTGCAACACATGTTAAATACTATGTCTGCAAATGTGGTCATATGTACTAATAATGTTTGGCATGTGGATTTGGGTCGCCCAATCACATTACCAGTCAACGGTGGTGCATCCAAAATTGGTCGATGCTAGGAGATGTGTTGTGCAGTGCTATGGATGCTAACATGTGTAGGCTAAAGGGCTAAAGCAAGTACCATAGACCTAGGTAGGCAGGTAGCAATGGTTGTGTATGTCTAATGTGGTTTTATAGGCTGAAAGGGCTAAATGAGATGGAATATGAAGTGCTGGTTTTTTGCTTGAGGATGAAGAGCTTGAAATGCTGAGGGAGTTGGTCTAGACGGCTCGTCAAATAGAGCTACAGAGTAAGAGATATGGCCATATGAATGTTTGCCAGGGATTTGTTCTCAGCCAATTTGGTCGCATTGGGAAATTGTGACATCTAATGGTTTTTGAAGCTCAACAAGGTTTGCAGTGGTAGAGGGTAGCATACTAGGCTAACAAGAATTGGCTGCTTGTCAATCTGATGCCTAGTCAATTAGATGCGACTAGTCGAAGTTTGTACCAGTTGGCGGCAATGGAATGCCGAGTGTTTTTTTGTAGTTTTTGGTAGTTGTTTTGAGGGCCTGACAAAGTTGACATGTGGCGGGATTTGTGGAAATCAACATTGGGAACCTGGTCTCTTGACGAGAGTTTACGGCTCGATCACTAGGTTGGTGAGCATCAAATGACAGGAGGTGGAAGTTGGGAGGAAATAAAAAGCTTTTTTATGGAGTTCGAGGAGGTTTGAGGGGTCAGTCACCCAGAGATTGATACGTGTCATGAAATTGAACCCATATGCGCTACCATGAACAAGGAGCATGGGGTATCAGGAGCTTTACTCGAGCAACAAGTTGAGACGGAGGGCCTTGAGCTTGGCTATGACGATGAATGTTGGGATGTGCTCCTAGCACTTCTGGGACACTGTCACGAGGAGTAGCGAGTGTGAGGGAGATGGCGGTGATGTGGTGCCTTGGCGCCGTTGGGTGTTGCTGCGATAGTGGCGAAAGATCATTGACAATTGATGATGTGGCTCCTGCATGGGGTCTGTTCCCGTGGCCACCCACGGCCAATTATTCTTATTGAAGATAAGGGTTTCCCTTGGATTTGTCACGGCACCCGACAACCAATATCGGCCCTTGAGGTGCTTCACATGCAATTGGGATTGGAGTGGTTGGCTGAGCAAGCAAAAAATTTGCTAAATAGGGTGTGCGCATGTGTATACAACATATAAAAAATGCCTAAAGGAGGTGCTGGAGAGCTGCACGAGCCAAGTGAAACCCTTTTTTATTCTTGGAAAGTGTAAGACTCTTGAGAAGAGTCATTTTTGTAAAAATGAAAGGGGCTTTTGAAGCCGTGGTTTTTTGAAGCCAAGGTTGGGGAGCCCTTCTAAATGTGGAGAAGGAGAGGTGCAAGAGGAGCAAGCCATGCTCTGCACAATGGTGCTTTTGAACAAGAAGCTTGCCATTGCCCCCCTTTTGTGTATGGTTCCCCGCTCCTTTCTTGTTTCTGTTGTGCTTTGCTGAGTGTGGCCAGTGTCAATGTGGTTGGGTGCAACCCCAAACCGAGGTCCGTGTATGCAAAGTGTGTGAGAGAGAGATATAGAGAGAGGTAGGTGTGTGCTTGTAGTGTGGAACAAGGGTTTTATGGCTGTGGAATGTGTTGGAGATTTTTTGAGAAGCGCGTGTGTGCGTCGGAGTGTCAAAATGGGTGTGTAGGCAATTTTGTGGGGATTTTGAAGGTGAATCCTAGTGGATTGGGGTGTTGTGCAGATACTGGGTTATAGAGAAGTGCTTTTTGTGTTCTGGGTGTGTTTCTCTTTCCCCCTTTCCATCTTCTAGTGCCCCCACAAAGAGCGCACTGATTGCTCCCCAATGTTGAGTCCGTGATCAAAGATGTGGCAGAGTTCGAGACTGATTTTCAATGGTGATGAAGATGCAGACATGTGGTTGACAGTTTCCAAGTTGTTTATGCTCTCATTGTGAATGTGGAGCAATGAACATAAGGTTCAAATGGTGTCGTTGGTTCTACAAGGTAAAGAAAAGGCACGATTCAATGATTTAGAGGCTACAAATAAGCAGGATTGGGTTAGTTTTTGAGAGTAATTTCTTCACAGGTTTGAATGCTTTTGTCAAAAATTTTGAATCTTGTTGGAGGGACTTGGTTGCTATCCCCCAAGTGGTCAATGTGGATTGTTTCAAGCTGGAAAAGTTCCTAGCTTGTCTGCATCCTTATGTTTGAGAGAAGGTGGATGATGAAGAGCCAAGAAGCTATGATGAAGCTGTCAGAGTTGTCAAGGCCAAGATCCATAAGATGAAGAAGAAAATGGAGGCAAGAGTGCTGCAATTTACAGTTGCAGCTGGTGGATATCAATCAAAGCAGATGGGCGAGTTCAAAGTGGTAAAGGTTTTTCCCTATGCTGATATGCATTTTTGGTGGAAGCTGGTATAAGTGCTGACAGATTGTAGGAGATGCCGTGTGTACCTACAGGGCCTCAAAAGCAATAGAGATTTATGTTCAAAGTTCCACCAAAGGTGTTTGATCAAGAGGGTTTGAGAAGGGAGGTGGTGCAAGAGTTGAGAAAGAAGGTGCCGGTGCCAAAGAAGGCAGTAGAGAAAGTGATGGAAGTTCCAAAAGTGACGAGTTTTAGGTAAAAAGCCGAAGGTTGTTCAAGCTCTAGTAGTGCTTTGGACAGAGATATCACATGAGAGACAAGTCCCTATCTTTGAGGTATGAAGTTTATGATGTTTTTCATGTGGATGAAGTGGTAGTGGATAACCATAGGGTGCATATGAGTGAGATGAAGGTCAATGAGGAGCATAATGCAGATGTAAAGATACCTTGTGTGGACCAGGGGGTTGTGAAACCCCCCTCCCATTCCTTGTGATGGTGAGGCCCTGTTGAAGGAAGAGGTACCATGCAATGGCATGCCCAACTTAGTTGAAGAGGAAGTCAAAGTGTTCGAGCCCGTAAATGAAGGTAGGAAATTGAAGGTGCTGTGCGGCACTATGCTGTTGAGCATGCTTATGAAGGTGTCCATGGACTATGCAATGGTGGTGCAATAGGTACGGAGCTTAGTAAAAAAAAAGAAAGTTATTAAAACTGTGGGAGAGGAACATGTAGAAGAAAAGGGTGTGCAAGAGGTGTTGGTGGATCCGTGTGGTTCTACTTGCTTAGATGATAATGAGTGGCTACAAGTGTGGAGTGCAATAAAAAGCTAGAAGAGGTGCCTTTGGTCAAAGAACAAGTGCTTTTGGTGGTGTATGCAAAAGAGAAACAGGCTATGGATGTGGCCAAGCTGTCAAGAGAGGTATGTGTGACACCAGTGGTGGATATGTTTGCTGATGATGCCATACAATGGATGATTAAGCAGGTACAAGGGTCCTTGGAGGAGAACCCTACTTTACGTGGTCTGGACGGAGGGTTGGATATGTCTATTTTAAGTGATGGTATGTTTGATGGTTCTTGATGTGATGTGAACTGGATGCCAATGAATTCTTGTAGTGATGAAGCTCTACCAGGGGCAGCTTATATGGAAGATGGGTTATGTGCCAGGGTGCAACACTATGGGATGCGGCTACAGGTGGGATGGAAGAGAGCAGTTCCAGGTGTTTGACCCAAGTGGAAGACATGATGTGATACAAGGGATGGGGCAACTCACTTGAGGATTAATAACGCTGGAATAAAATTATGTACATATGTTTTGGTTTTCTCACAGTGTTTGCCGATGGTTGTAGTTTGTAGATGAATAAAGCATGTGTGTGGTTGAACATAAATGTTCAATAAAGGGGTTGGGCAATGATGGTGCATGCAAAGTTTTTTGAATTTGGGAGATGCTATGCAATGCTATGGATGTTGACAGGTGCATGCTAAAGGGCTAAAGCAGGTACCAAAGACCTGGGCAGGTCGGTAGAAATGGCTAAGTATGTTTGATGTGGTTTTATAGGCCAAAAGGGCTAAATGGGATCGAAAATGAAGGATGTCTAAAGTTTTGGATTTTTACTTGAGGATGAAGAGCTTGAAGTGCTGAGGGAGCTAGTCCAAATAGCTCATCAAATGGAGCTCTAGGGTAAGAGATATGGCCAGATGAATGTTTGCCATGGGTCGATTCTTAGCCAGTTTGGTCACATTGGGGAATGGTGCCATATAATGGTTTTTGAAGCTTGACAAGGTTTGAAAAGGTAGAGGTAGCATATGGAGCTAACAGGAAGTGATTGCTTGTCAATCTGATGCCTGGTCAGTTAGATACAACCATTCCAAGATTGTGCCAGTTGGCATCAATGCAATGTCGGGTGTTTTTTTGCAATTTTTGGGTAGTTTTTTTGAGGGCCCAACAAAGTCAACAATGTCACAAACCTGGTCTCTTGGCGGGAATTTACGGCTTGATCACCGGGTTGCTCAACATTAGATGGCAGGAGGTGGAATTTGGGAGGAAATAAAAATCTTTTTTGAGTGTTTTTTATGGAGTTTGAGGAGGTTTGAGGGGTCAGTCACCCAGACACTTCCACATGTCAAGCAATTGAACCCATATGCACTGCCATGAAAAAGGAGCATGTGGTATTGGAGCAATGTTGGGAGCTTCACTTGAGCAAGGAGTTGAGAGAGAGGCCCTTGAGCTTGGCTATGGTGGTGAATGTTGGGCAGTGCTCCTGGCGCTGCTGGGGCGATATCACGAGTGGCAAGTGAGAGTGTGCACTCCTTGCCACACTGTCGAAGCAAGGGACTTGACTAACATTGTGTGCGAGCCACAGACGGCTCCAAGCACACAACTAGCTTAACTAGTAAGCTCAAAAGAGGGCAATGGTGTGTCACTCACCGCTCTATGCTCCTGCCGTGGAGGATTCCTCGCCGCAAAGAAGAAGGAGACGCCGCTACGTCGCGCTCAACCGCTTCACCGCCGTCGTGCTGCCGCAATGCTCGATCACACACACACACACTCTCTCTCTCTCTCTCTCTCTCACATACACACACACACAAGGAGGTGAATAAGAAGAATATGGAGATGGAGGTGGAGCAAGAGCACTCTTCTATTGCACAAATGAGAGAATGAGTGAATTTTAGGTTTAGTTGGCTTTTATATGAGCTCATCCCATTCACACTTGGGCGCCCGTGCTTAGCCAACTAATCCCTTGAATGTCCCAGTTAGAGTGCGCCTCTCATCGGCGATCACTCTTACCCTTTTCCTATTGGACTGACAAGCCCGGTACCTGACTCTACCAAATAAATAATACAATGTCCACCGTAGGTTACAACGTCCGTCTCGTAGGTGATAGGGTGTCCGTGAGCCGTGAGGGTTAACATGCCCCCCTTCCTGATGTAGATTCTGTCCTCGGAAGCTATTGAGTGAAAGCTCGTTGGTCGAGGTGGAAGAGCATTTGAGATGAATGTCCTTAGCCTTCTTCAGTCACTGCAAAATCAAACAACATTGCACAGTAATTGCATTCTCATAAGCGATTAAAAAGCATATGCAATTTTAGGCAGACAATTGATTGGTAACAGAATTTTAAACAATTTGTCAGCAATAAGCATTAAATTGCAATGTAATCAAATGCATAAATAGATGTAAAGGTAAAAAATTAAACAAGTCTGGGGTCGCTAATTTAACGGTCGAAAGGCACTAGAGATCGACTATTAATACCATGGGTAAGCTTCTTAATTTTCTCTGGTTAATTAAGTTGTTTAATCGCGAGAGCCAAGTATTTCATGTTCGAGGGCTGACTAGAGGCTATACCTAGAGGACCTTGTAGTTAAGCTACGATAAAAGGAATTTCTCATGAAATCATCGCCTGACTGATTACCTTTGCTTTGACCCCCCAAAGTCTTTTCACAGTGATTCAATTTTGATGTGTGTGCTTATTTTGTATGCCTTGGGTTTTTTGCTTTTCAAGGAAAAGCGCCCACACTGGGAACCTCTAGGGCTCTAGTACCATAGGCGATACATGTGAGTGGATTACCAATTTAAGCAGGGATTTCTCTTCCAGCTTAAAATTTTACATTGTGGCACTTTGATATTTTTTTGTGTTATTTGTTTTCATCATTTTAATTTTGTAGCTTTGGGAGGTCATATAACTCTGATACACCTCCCCAGGCTCATCACACTAGTAAACTCCCTTTATAATACTTAAGCTAAAGGTCAATAGGGTCAAGCCCACTAGAAAGCCCTAGTACATTTCACACAATGCTGCCTAAAACGGATTAAGAACCTAAGTAACCATGGCTTATTAGGAAGGCATTCCCCATGGTATTAAGAGAAGATTTCTAACACCTAGCTTGGTCAAACTAGCTTAGTCGGACTGCTTGATTTTTAAACCTAGACAAGTGATTATGACAAAAAATTACATTGAATTAAATGTTTGTTACTAAGAAAATGTGCTGGATATTATCCTACCAATCACAATCAAAGCAGACAATCATAGATGCAAAAAAGATAAGGGGCAATGCTAATGGACAAGAAACACCTGTTTGTGTCGATGGTTGCGCTTGATTTGAAGAGTGAGTCGAGATAAAGATTCCATGAAGGTCCAAATCCTATCAATAGCAACACGCTCCTGTACACACTAGGAAAAAAAAAGGAATACCTCCAGGAGGCACATTAGTGGGGAAAGGTACCAACACTTATTGAACACAACAAAAAACATAAGGAACCCTAACCTAATTATTTGCACTCCCCCTAGAGAGGCAAGGGAATAGGATATTGTAGAGGTTGGGGGGAAACCCTAAGGCTAAACCCCTATCCTCGTCGTCGAGATAAACAAAGTCATCATCCATGAGACCATATGTGACATCCGTGTAGTCCTGTAAATTTTCTTCTTCATCATAGGTGCCCATGTTTACTAAGAAGGTCACTAGATGCCTATAGTCATCTTGGTCAAAAGGGTAGGCTTGTGCAATGGGAGAAACGCTCTCTATTAAGTATGGATCAGACATGGTCAAGAGACGTATCAGCCATTCTAACTCCTCAAAATTCCTCTCACATGCTAGCGTACCTATCAAATCCCATTCACATGCAAGCACTGGAAAGACCATGTGAAATATTTGTGAAAAGTAACGAGGGTACCTCTCACCCAAGGCAGGAGTGGATGACTCTAGCGTACTAGCCATATCTGTACACGCAAATAGATGATGGTTAGAGTGCAAATATTACAAGGGTCGTGTTCTTGTGCATAATTTGTTTTTATGATTTTGTGTTATGGCTCTTGCTCTTTTACTTTTTTATCTTGTTTTTGTGAGTATAAGGCTTTACATATACATTCCCTAAGATTGGAGATTAAGAGGTCAGGGAGAAAGGTTGAGAGGGAAGCAAGTGAATAATGGATGTCCACAAACAGCTCCCCCTTCCTTGGGTAGATCATACCGTTTGAAATGATGTCGTCACCCTTTGAAACCAGTTGTTTCAAGTTGTTATAGGTGAAGATTTTTGCCAGTAGTTTTCTATTACCTTAGGTGCCTCGTCGAGTTGTAAGGGTGGTAAGGTACTCTCTCAGGATCGAACTTGAAGTGGTTCATCAGGTGATTCTTGAACACTAGAAGGTGTGGATTCCTTTGTAGCTTCATGGAGGTTCACTATTGTAGGTGGAGGCTGTGTAGAAGCTTCTACCTCTATGGATGTATTACATGAGGAGCTAGAAGCTTCATGGAACTCCCCCCTTCCTGAGCTAGGTGGAATAAATTGGTTTTGCCTTGGAGCCCAAACTAGCTCTGGACTAGGTGTGTAGCATTCTGTGATCTTTCCCTTCCCACGGTCTGCCATTGGCTTTAGCGTTACACTGTTTGACTCATATGGGTTTGTTGTCGATAGGGAAGGACACATTTTACGTTTAGGTACCCAAATTTGCTCATTTCTATCATAGTAGCCTTGGGCTTCTAATAGTTGTTTTTGAATCCATCGTGATTTGGTCTTGACTCTCCTAGAGCGCGCTCTTGGTTTTCCAGGGAAATTTTTTCTTGGAATGGATGGGAGGGTTGAGGTAGTTGGAAGTAAGGCCTTGGGGACCCATTGATATGTACTCTTAGGTCGTGCAGGTTGAGTACTTGCAATATTACTGCTTGCTGCAACTACAAGTGTTGAAGTGCTAGGTTCATGGGTAGCCGGCAAAGACGAGTTAACCACTTTGGCTTGTGAATGTTGGCTATCCTTCAACTTTGCTAGAGTTTGCAACGTAGGTGACTTTGCTTGAATGATAGCGGTAAGAGTCGGTGGTCGGGTCGTGACACTACCAGTATCCCAATTAATAGTGCATTTGGTTGCCAACATCCACGTGCGTCCCAGGTTTACGTTGCCTTCCATAGCTCCCGCGGGCATGACTAGAAACCTCTGCACTATGCTTCCATTTTCATAGACAACAAGGGTCTGAAGGACTCCAAGAATAGCAGTTTTCTTTTCATTAATGCCCTTGACTTGCATCGTACTCGGGGATAGGGTCGGTTTCCCTAATTGACACCAAACTCCATAGGATAACAAATTGTGTTTAGCTCCCGTATCTAATAAGGCATTGTATAGTACTTTCCCATAGGGGCTATTTAGCTCAATTGGGTATCGTAGGGGTGGCTCAGATTCTAATGAGTTGTCATCTGTGTCCTCGAAAAATGCTTGCGTGATTCCCAGATTAGCCTCTCGTTGGCGTCTAAGACGTTGTTGTCGTTCTCGAGCCTCAACTCTTGCTTGGATTTTTCTAAGCTCTGCTTGTTCCTTGACAGCCTTCTTTTGATGGATGGCTTGCAACTCTTCCTGGCTTAGAGGATCATAATATCTTTTGAATTTACTCCCATTAAGGAATCCAATGGTTTCAACTCCATCTAGAGTCTCCACACGAATGGTACCTTGCGGGGTAATTTCACACACTCGATATGGTCCCTTACCAACGTATTTCAATTTCTTCTTTTCATTACGTACCCCGTACATAAGAACTTTATCACCAACCTTGATGTCTTTATCCTTTAAATGGCTATCAAACCACTTCTTTCTCCTATCCTTCTCCACTAGAGCATTTCGCACAGCTAATTGCCTCTCTTCATCTAGCCTTTCCAAGATATATAATCGCTCCACTAAGGGGTTACCATCCCAACCTTCTTGAGAAGCTACTCGAAGACTAGGAATGACAAACTCCCATGGCATAACTGCTTCTTGGCCATACACCATCTTAAACGGTGTGCAATTAATAGCAACTTTATACGCAGTACGATAAGCCCATAAAGCTGATGTAAGCTTTATTGCCCGCAACTCTTTCAAGCACATGTTCTGAATATGGCAAGGGATAATGATCTCTCCTAGTAGTTGCATTAACTTTCTTGAGGTCCACGCACACTCTTAGTTTCCCATTCTTTTTTGGCACAATGACTATTGGAGAAACCCATTCTGAGTGCTCAATAGGGTATATGAATCCACATTGGATAAGTTTTTCAATCTCCTCTTGTACAATTTTGGCATACTTAGGATTCATTGGATAGGGTGGTTGCTGGACGGGTTTAGCAATGTTGATCATGGGAATTGTATGTTGCATCACAGAAGGTGGAACTCCCTTCATGTCATGATATGTCCAAGCAAAGATATCCTTGTATTCCTTGAGGATCTCCTTAAGTACAACCTCTTCACTTTCGGTAAGGTCTTGAGCAATAAAGACTGGTTTAGACTCCTCACCTGGTTCTGCTAATTCTATCTCTTTAACTAACGCTGGACCATCATAGACTCCACTGCTTCCATTGGTAGGTATTCGTTGGGCTTTGGCATACACAACCTTTCGCTCCCCCATGGTATAAGATTTAAAATGTTCAGGAGCCGTATGTAAGTCAGAAGGCTCTTGTCCTGACAGAGACCTTTCTTTTAGTTCTGCCTCCTTTTGTTGTTGTGCTAACTCTCGGTTTTGACGTCTTCTTATAGTTCGACTCAATTTTGGCTCTGTAACCTCCAATTGAGCGAGGTCAATGGGTCGCGGGCTGCACCACATGACACTATGGAGATGTTCACCCCAATTGTCTACTAGCTTTCGATGAGCATCACATGCCCCTAGATAGCTAAGCCATTCTGCAGTAGATCTTTCCTTGTTTATCCTAGATCTCACATTTGCTCGATATCGTCGTCTCTTATATGTCCTTTGTTTCTTGTTAAGGTTTTGATTTTGGTAAATGTTTGAACTCGACTCGCCTGATAGGTCTTCGCTTGTATCTTCTTCACTCTCATATAAATTACCATAGATGGTCGTACTAGGCCTTGAGTGTTTAGTTTCTATACTTGGTTCACTCGATGTTTCCTCAGGTTATGAATCCATTTCTCCCTGAGATTCCGTTTCTGACGTGTATTGGCCTGAAGCCTTTGAGGAATCATCAGTTTCACTCTCAGGTAGGTGTGCCTCTTTCTTATCATCGGATGTTACATGCGCTACACCTAACATGTTTACTGGTGCAATGTGTGGTATCTCTTCCCCATCTGGTGCTACCCAGGTTGTTCCTCTAGCTCCCCATGTATCTATAGTTGCTGCTAGGTGTACCCAATCGACATTGTCTGACTCAGCCATTCCGGGTAGGATATCCATATAAGGAGAGTTCTCCCCAATATCTGTGTCTTCGTTACACGTGTAACAATACTGTAATGGAGCTGAGTGAATTGTTGTGTCTGATCGATTATCAATGATGAATTTATTTCCTAGAGGATGCGTTCGACCACTTAAAAGATCAACTCGAATGATAGAGTCTTGGAACTGTAAGTAGACATGGTTTTTGGACCAGTCATGCACCATTTTTGCTTCCCTCATGAATGGACGCCCTAAGATCATCTCAAATGACATAGGATGCTTGGAAAAATCCATAACAATGAAAGTCTGCCTTACCTTATGTCCCAAGACCTTGATCCTGAGATCCTTTAGCATTCCAATAGGTGTAACAATAGATCCATTAGCCATTTTTACCACTACGCTTGTGGCTTCAAGGTGAGGTCTCCCCGTAGACTCCCAACAACTCTTTGTCACCATGCTGACTCCCGCACCACCGTCAAGGACCCCCTTTACAGTTAATCCTTTAGTAGTGATTGGTAGAGTAACATTAGATTCATCACCTTCAAAGTATTGCCCCAACTTGTTAACCGGTATTTCAATTACAGATTCATGTCCCGCTAGGTCAGATGGTGGTGCTAAATGTTCCTCATCATTCATTACCGAGTCAGGTTTGTTCATATGTGCAAACTGAGGTATTTCGGCCTGTAATTCTCCATTGAAGAAGGCTCGAAGAGCTGAGACTAGCTCGGGGTCTTTATATAGTTTGGACATGATGGTGGTTCTAACTTCTGAACACATGAAATCCATCAATTTGGCAATGGTTAACGGCACCTTTTGGCCTTGAGTCCCTTGACGTGGGGAAGATGGGATCTCCATTTCTTCGATAGGATCAGGTAGTCCCTCTGTAAACATTCTTTCCATCAAGAAGTGAGTACGCCCACTTTCCCATGACTTTAAGTCACTTTCTTCTTGGATGACACTAGGTATGTCCAAGGGTCTATGGACTTGGTGAGGTTGTTGTTGTGTAGGGAACACGGTGTCTGTAATCTGGATCTTCCTAGGTGCTGGTTCTAGATCCCTTTGGGTATCTTCTACCAAACTCCTTAAATGCTTGACTCGCCCAATCTCCTCTGTAGGGTTTGGGTAAGTTCCTATCTTCTTTTTGGATCCTGGCCATTGTGGCTCATGAAGATCTTCCTTGTTGGTTTCTATGTTAGTGGTCATTTTGGTCTCCATGGTTTCACCTGAATCAGAATCTTCTTCAGCGTCGTTCATATATACTGGGTCATCACCAGTCCCTATGTTGGTCTTTGAGCTGGGGTCTGACTTCGCTGCTTTTTGCGATCTCTTTCTTCGTGTTTTCTTCTTTTTCTGAGATTGGGCAATTGATGCCGTGTCTCTTTCCTCAAGAATATAATTTTGTTTTTGGAGCATCGATCGTGTGAGTGCGTTTATTGGTACTATGTTTATAGTTGGTGGTGTCCCATCAACAATCTCTATTAAGTTCAATGGTGTGATTTTCGGTTCGTTTGGATTGTTAGGACACTGTGCGATCAAATGATCTATGCCACAACGATTACAAGTGAGTATTGGCATTGCCAATGCACTCCCTTGACTTGTTTGCATTAGTGCAACATTCTTTTGCATTCTAATGGGGCACTCAGCTACTCGATGTGGTCCACCACATTCGTAGCACTGAAGAGGTGGTCTCCTAGCAAAACTATTAATGTTTTGGCCTCTTGCTGCTAGCGCAGTAGCTTGATATACCGGTTTGATTTGTCCCCAATGGTCTTCCATATAGTACATGGGACACTCCTCAAGCATGTCGACTCCATAGGTGATACTAGAGTCTATGTCCTCTTCGCAATCTACATAAGTACTAGATGACTCGCAACCTATTTGGTTCATAGGTGTAACTCTTGGATGAGGGGGTTGCGGTCCTAGCACTGGAGGTGGCAACGGTGTGGTTTGGACCACATTTTGGGTTCTAGGGACCATGTGCTGTAATGGCAACTGTTGCTCCATGGGTGGGGTAGGCATCAATGCTTGAACTCGAGGTGAGTCTGCCCAAGCTATAGGCGATCTATTTTCCATGATGCGTTTAAGCTTTAGGCAATCCTTCTCTTGATGGCCATACCTACCACACGCGTTACAAGTCTTGTTAAACTTTACTCTGAAAGTAGGGCATTCACTCGTAGTATGTGGGCCCAAGCAAATTGAGCACCATTGATGCTCCCTTCTTGGATACATATGAGTGTTTTGTGGAGCACGATTATCCCTAAGGCTTTCTTGGATAGCCTTGGTGAGATCTGCCAAAGTCATCTCAGATATCGTTTGCTCTTTCACGATTGGCTTTATCTTTATTGGCTCATGCCGTGACGCTTGCGAGCTACTAGACTTCGGCTCGGCAGACACTCTTTCTCCTGCAATCATTAAATTATCCTCCAATTGGATTGCATTCATGGTGACTGCTTCCCAAGTAGTGATACCTCTAATGACTAGGCCATTATAGATACTTTCATGTCGTAGTCCCCTAATGAATCTATCGAGCAATTGGTTGTTGTTGAATCGCTCGTTTGGATTGCATCGAGAATTCAAATTCTTTAGGCGACTAATGAAGTCTCTCACGGATTCACCTTCTTCTCATTGGGCTTTCTGGAGCTGAGAGGCTACACCCCAAAGTACTCCCTCTCGTATGTGCTCTTTCAAGAACAATCTCCTAAGAGTAGAGTAGATCGTTTTCTCTTCTACTCTTAAGGTTCTATACCAATCTCCAGCCTTTCCGCTTAGGGTCAAACTCAAAGCCTTACACTTATGTAGCTCATTGTGCTCTTCCAAGGAATCGCACACATGTTCAAAGACTTCCATATGCTTTCTAGCATCTCCGTCTCCACTGAATTTCTGTGTGAGCTTAGCTACTTGAACTGCCTTGCTCCTAGGCTCTCTATCAGGTGCACTACGTATGTTTTCCGCAATAGAGCGACCGATAGTTTGAGCAAATGCTGCCAAATCTCCTATTTGAGCAGGTATAATGGGTGTATGTGCTCTTGGAACCACATGTGAGATGGGAGTTGGCCTTGGCCTCGGCATACGCGCGGCTCTTGGGTCCCATATTTCGTATGGTGGTGTACCAGACGGTGGTCCAAAGTTTACAAGCGTGGCCCTAGGCATAGGGGGTGCCTGATATGACATGTTATTATTAAATGGCATGGCTCCACTTGTATAAGAGCTTGGATAATTCCATTGTGGATTGTAAGCTCTTGGAATAATCGGAGGTGTAGGAGCTACATGAGGCTGAGGTACGACAGGTGCACATGATTGATACATACATGTAGGTATAGTTGGGGGCACTGTGCTACTAGGCATCGGCGCAGTGTTAACAAATGAACTCTATGGTGTACTTCTTGTCATGCTCACCACTGGGATATGCATGGTATCCGTAGTGTCATTAAGATAAAGATGAGCTAGATCTGGGAAGGTAAAGCTGCCACTTGTGGGCTCAGATTGTATTGAGGCTCCTGGCAAAACAACATATGGAGGATCAATGGGGCTCACTGAGGGAGTCTCCATTTGTGATAGGGTTGGTTGGTTGGCCTTTCCCGTATCCAAGAATCTCATTAGGCCTGTTGAAGACATGTTGATCCCTGTGTTCTGTCTTTCTAACTCGACAATCCTATGGAGGACATCACAGACTTTCTGTTGTTGCTCATCTATGCTAGTAGCACCCGATGTGGATTGTAGAACATCTAACCAACCCACATGATAGGTGTGTCGTGTGTACCGATCAGTTAAAGCTTCTGCTTGTAGGTCATACTCCCAATTTTTGTTTAGGAATATCCCATCTAGGCTTGGCATGCTAGAGGTTTCCCTCGAAGTGGAAGCATTATTGCTCCCCATCGCTTGCCCCTCCGTGACTGCTACCTTGGGAGCACTCGGTTGCTCGGATGGCATGATTGTTGTCATAGGAGCCTTTGCTTTCAGGGCTCGACTTTGTTCTAGCCTTCGTAGGTTCTCAATTTCCCTCTCCCTTGTTGCTTGTATATAGCGTGCGATCTCTTGTACTTCGGCAAGACTCCTACCATCGGGTAGTAGAACCTCAAAGGGAGATAGTCCTAAAGGATCAAGAGGTGTAGTGGATGGAACATTCACATGCACACTCTCAAGAAGCATAGGGTCTATTTTAGGCATGAATGATGAATTTACTTCTCCACTCCCTTCATTTATTTCATTAACCGCATGTTTGGAGCGAGTAGCTCTACTAAGGGTCTCTTTTAAGCGGCTAAACACGCTGGACCCGGGCCGTGGGCCCATGGCATGCATGTCTTGACTTGAACTATCAGGGTTTGGTGTAGGATACCCCTCCATGACTTCATAGTCAGAGGAAGAATCACTAGACGTGATATGAGGATCTTGGGTCGCGCTACCTTGAGTCCCGACCGACAGTCCAGAACCTAGGGTGGAGGAATAATGGGTGCCCGCGTAAATGGAGGCACTACCAATATGCTCGTGCTCTAACACTCGTCGAGAGTGTAGGTTCATATGACTTGGATCCCCTAGAATTGTTAGTGAGTGCCCGTGAAGGCTGCTCACCTAGTATTTTTGGGTGTTTTGCAACCCAAGTCTTTTTTTTTAATTTTTTGGTCCTTTTTTTCTGACCTTGCTATAGAATAGAACGTATGATAGCTCAAAACGAGCGTCTCGGTCAGAGGGACGTGCCGTGCTTTACAGCCCTCCGTTTGGTCACTTTATGCCCTCGGAATCCCTAAAACCGTCAATTTCTAGTAGGGAACTAGGCCCAAATTAGAAAGTCTAAGGGTGCAAGTGGGAAGAGAAGGGAGGAGAGTGAAGGACTTGCCCCACATGCTCTCATTCCATCTTGAGGGGGTAGGGTATATATATAAGAGTGACTCTAGTATATATCATAAGACTGAGGACTGAGGTCTGGGCCTGGGCTTGGGCTTGGGCTTGGGCTTGGGGAAATGATCCCGATCCCGATCAAAATTTTAGTGTAGCTCCTGTCGTGGAGGATTCCTCGGCGCGAAGAAGAAGGAGACGCCACTACGTCGCGCTCAACCGCCGCAATGCTCGATCGCACTCTCTCTCTCTCTCACACACACACACACAAGGAGGTGAAGAAGAAGAAGATGGAGATGGAGGTGGAGCAAGAGCACTCTTCTATTGCACAAATGAGAGAATGAGTGAATTTTAGGTTTAGTTGGCTTTTATATGAGCTCACCCCATTCACACTTGGACGCCCGTGCTTAGCCAACTAATCCCTTGAATGTCCCAGTTAGAGTGCGCCTCTCATCGGCGATCACTCTTACCCTTTTCCTATTGGACCGACAAGCCCGGTACCTGACTCTACCAAATAAATAATACAATGTCCACCGTAGGTTACAACGTCCGTCTCGTAGGTGATAGGGTGTCCGTGAGCCGTGAGGGTTAACAAAGAGGTAGATGGCAATGATGTGGTGCCTTGGCACCGTTTGATGTTGCTGCGATAGTGACCAACAACCATTGACAATTGATGATGTGGTGCCTGCGTGAGGTGTGTTCTCCCGGCCACCCATGGCCAATCATTTTTATTGAAGATAAGGGGCTCCCTTGGGGTTGTCAAGGCACCATGACAACCAAAAGTGGGCCCTAGAGGTTCTTCACATGTAGTTGGGATTGGAGTGGTTGACCGAGCTGCCAGAGCAAGCAAAACATATGCTAAATAGGGTGTACCCATGTGTATACAACGTATAAAAAATGCCTAGAGGAGTCGCTAGAGAGCTACACAAGCCAAGTGAAACCCTTTTTTTAATTCTTGGAAAGTGTAAGACTCTCAAGAAGAGTTATTTTTGTAAAAATGAAAGGGGCTTTTTGAAGTCGGGACTTTTAAAGCCATGGTTTTTCGAAGCCAAGGTTAGGGAGCCTTCTGAATGTGGAGAAGAAGAGGTGCAGGAGGAGTATGCCATGCTCAACACATTGGTGCTCTTGTATAAATTTTTTGAATGAGAAGCTCGCCATTGCCCCCTTTTGTGTGTGGTTCCCTGCTCCCCTTTGTCATTTCTGTTGTGCTTTGCTAAGTGTTGGCGATGTCGGTGTGGTTGGGTGCAACCCCGAACCAAGGTCCATGTATGCACACAGAGAGAGAGAGAGAGAGAGAGAGAGAGAGAGAGAGAGAGAGAGAGAGAGAGAGGTGTGTGTTTGCCGTGTGGAACAAGGGTTGTATGGGTGTGGAATGTGTGAGAACTTTTTGAGAAGCACGTGTGTGCATTGGTGTGTTAAAACGGGTGTGCAGGTAATTTTTTGTGGATTTTGAAGGTGAATCCTAGTGGTTTGTGGTGTTGTGTGTATCCTAGGCTATAGAGAGGTGCTTGTTTGTGTTTTGAGCGTGTTCCCTTTTTCCCCTTTTTAACGACAAGCATTTCAAGGAAATGTAGACTTTGCAAAGTCTTGGCTATGTAGAGACTAGGGATGATACTTCACATCCCGTTATGTATACAAGAAATGTACCATTGTCTACAACATATGGTTTAGTAAAGTACTTGGTTGATGTGCCGCATGTGCCTTATATCACAAAGAATTTGGTTGCTTTTGGACATATGGTTGATTAGGGTTTGTAGGTCAGCTTTAACTCTGATGTTCTCTTTGTGAAGAGCATAAGAAGGATGGAAAGTTGGTTGCACAAGGAAAGAAAGTGGATAGAATATTTACTTGGAATATAAATGTGAATGCTGCCATGTTTGCACAAGGTGCAAGAGTTCTTGTAGATGTGAGATCTAGAACACACATATTGGTCGTGTAAACTTGCAAAGGTTGAAGACTATGTAAAATAAAGAAATGGTTGCCAGTTTGCCAACATTTAAAGTTGGTGAAATGCAAAAAGTTTGTGAGGCTTGTCAGCTTGGAAAGCAGGCCAAAGCATCGTTTTCTCATAACAAGTATGTAAGCAAAAATGCATTGGATTTAGTACATACAGATGCATGGGGTCCGTCAAAGAGTGAATTTATGGGTGGATGCAGGTACTATGTGAGCTTCATTGATGACCATATTGTTGGAGCGAGCAGCAGCTATGGGGGGTGGAGCCGAGAGCAGGCCATGAAAACAAAAGGGATGAAGAAGAGGACGAGCAGAGAGTATACGAGAGAGAGAAGAAAAATAACGCTATTTTTGTTGATTGATAATGAAAGAACATTACAATGTATATAAAGCCATAGAAGGGCCATGCAAACTTAACTCTAACTGAGTCTCTACCTGCATGCCTGTAAAAGGCGTTTCCCATGGGTACCGTAAAAAGGCTTGAACCCAACAATGCCCCCCTCAAGCCTGAACTGGACAAGCAACTCATGATACCTCGAGTTTTTGGTATACTCGTCAACCGTGAGTTTTAGGTTTTCTCACAACCAAGGATTTTTGGTTTATCCATAACCTGGTGCTAGGTCAGTAACCCCCCCTTGAACAGATAGGGTGTAGATCAAAAAATTAGCTACCAAAAGTGGAGTTTTTGGTTCACTGCCAAACCTTGGGTTTATGGTGTACCCAGTAACCTCATGAGGAGTGGAAAAAATGGTACTTGAGAACAAAAACTTATAAATTGGGAGGTCTTACCACTTATGGGTGGCAGTGTCTATAGCCTGTACAATTTATTTTGACTAAAAACAATATGAAAAGAGTTGATCTAATAAATTTCCTCATCAATAGAATATATTGGAGATTCAGTGTCTCCCTCAACCACATGAATTTGAGTTTTACCCTTTTGAAAGCACTTATTTGACGGATGATTTGTTTTACCACAGTGAACACAAGGATTCTTCTTGAAACAGTCTTTCGTCTGATGATTGTTGTGCCCACAAATGGCACAAGTTCTGGTTCCATTGAATGGTCGAGATGAAGCTGCTGTAGCAGCACATTTAGTGACTGCACATGCACTGGAAGTATCAGAAGAACTGGTGGGTGACACGATATTCGAGATTGTATGCCCTGGGAATAATAGTAGAATTGGTACTAGGTACCCTGCGCTCTTCTTCCTGCAATGAATTGATGATACCATCCAAGGAGGGCAACGGATCTTTCTCTTTTAAAACAGTAACAATCTGATGAAATTTGTCAGTCAAACTTTTTAACAAAATGGCTATGAGATCTTCTTCTGGTACTGAAGCTTCGACATAAACAAGTTGAGTTCTAATACTCTTCAGTCTATTGGCTAAAGCTGCAATATTTTCATCTTCACGCATGCGGATGGAATATAATTCCATTTTTAAACTCATTTTTGAATACTTAGCTTTGGCACCGAAAAGCTTCTCTAACTCTATCCAAGCAGCACTTGAAGAATCGACATCGTCCAAATAATGAATAAAATCATCTTCTAAGGAGGTTAGGATAATACCAAAAGATTTTTCGTCTTTCCTCTGTAGCTCAGCAGATAGTGCCCTTGTAATTGCAGCGGATGTGCCGGATTCGTCAGCTGCGAGAGGCTTGACGACATTCCAAAGATTTTTCCGCATCAGATAACCTTTGACTTTAATTTGCCAGGTATGGAAACCAAATCATTAAATTTGTCGACTTTTGATGCCATATTTGGCAGACAATTGAATTTGATTTGTTATCAAAAATGCCGAAACTGAAATTGGCAGCTATCGAACTATTGCAAAACTGATGTTGACAGCTTTCGAACTTGAAGCCGATCACCAAAATGTGCACAAAAGACTTGATGATTTGCCAAGGGTGTGAATGCCAACTTGCTTGAAGGCCAAAGGTCAAAAAATAGGACTGGCCACTTAAAATAGTATGAAAAAGAAATTAAAAACCTTCCATGATCTCTGCAGACAGCGTGACGATGATGAACGAGCTCATAGATTGCTCATAGCCGCTTGCAAAGCGTGATTTGGGCATGAAGGCAGTGTAAAAAACTCCTACCCAAGCTAGGGCGACCACGTTGATGGAGGTTCTGAGCAGTTTGACGCAGGTCGAAATTCGGGCTGTCCCTCTACAAGTGGCAGTTTTCGCGCGTTGAGTCAAGGGCCGAGAGCCGGGGCCTGGTAGGGCTCTGATACCAGTTGTTGGAGCGAGCAGCAGCTATGGGGGGTGGAGCCGAGAGCAGGCCATGAAAACAAAAGGGATGAAGAAGAGGACGAGCAGAGAGTATACGAGAGAGAGAAGAAAAATAACGCTATTTTTGTTGATTGATAATGAAAGAACATTACAATGTATATAAAGCCATAGAAGGGCCATGCAAACTTAACTCTAACTGAGTCTCTACATGCATGCCTGTAAAAGGCGTTTCCCATGGGTACCGTAAAAAGGCTTGAACCCAACACATATAAGGAAGGTATGTGTCTATTTCATGAAGCAAAAAAGTGAGGTGTTTATGCGCTTTCAAAATCTCAAGGCTTTGATGAAAAACAGAATGGGAAACATGTAAAGTGCTCAAAATCCAAATGGAGGGGGATGGTTTTCTAAAAAATCGTGGACTTGTTTTCATGTAGGTATACTCCACAATAAAACAATGTTGTTGAGCAAAAGAATAGGCACATAGCAGAAGTTACTAGAGCATTGATGAATGAGAGCATCCCTCATTATTATTTGGTTGACGCTGCTGCTACAAGTATTTACATTATGAACAAGACCACTACTGCAATGGTATATGATATGACACTTGAAGAGAAATTTTGTGGGAAAAAACTAGATGTATTAGATTTTAAAGTGTTTGGATGTATTGCTTTTGTGCATGTGCCGGATGACTTGATAATTAATCTTGATCCAAAAGCAAAAAAATGTGTGTTCATTAGATATTCTATTAGCGGGTCACCGAATGGACGTCTATAGCATAGCTTTCTGGAACTAACATAATGTCAATACTCAGGGAAGCAACTCGGATGGGGCAGTGAGACTCTTCGAGGGTGTCAACCTCAAAAAGTGAACCTACGAAACAACAATATCTCTAGCACATGCAAATCTATCACTCTCGGATCTGGCAACCTGCCTATGTCCTGTGTCACCACACTCAATCATCAATCCATTTTGACACTCGAATGAAGTCCAAATTCTACAAAACTTTAGGAGGAGTACTAAGACACTTAAGGTGTTGTTATCTTTGAGCTAAAGTAAGGACGTCTACAAATATGTATATATGATAGGAGTATTTGATTTTTTTCTAAAACAATGAAAGAACATTTTTATGTCCTGTTAGGTTTACCAAACTAGTGTTATTCTACTTGACTATCTAACATCTAGACTTGAGGTACACAGCTAGATTGGTGAGTCAATTTATGCAGTCTCCTAGGAAATCACACTTGGATATAGTAAGATGTACATTGAGATACATGAGGTTGGATTATGTAATCTTTTATTGGACTCATGCTGAGTTGTAGCTCTATGGTTACACATATGTAGATTGGGGTTGATAGAACATATGATCGTAAGTCTTACTTATGGATTCATGTTTAGTGCTACTATCACATGGAGCAACACGAAGCAATGTACGGTTTCTCTATTGAGTACAAAGGTAGAGTACATGGGTTCTATAGTGGAAACATGTGAAGTAGCATGATTGGAATTGCTACTGTAGGATTTTGGAGTACATGTATAAAGGCCAATTTTCATCTATTGTGACAAACTCAGAAGTATATAATTGGCTTGGAATCTAGTGTTTCATGCAAGGATGAAGCACTTTGAGTTTCATTACCACCTCATTAGAGAGCGGGTCTTGGTAAACGACATCAACCTTGTATATGTGACGATGGATGAACATGTTAATGATATCCTCACGAAGGCCCTTGGAGTGTAGAATCTATGGTGGTTTCACGTGATGCTTCGCATATGGAAGATGGCATTGAGCTTGAGGGGGAGTGTTGAGATACCAATCTCAACATGTGCTACTTTTGGATGACTTATCACTGACATTCATCATCACTGGTACGCTTTGGTGGGTACACATATCTTTGCTAGTGATACTATTGCTAGAATACACCAACATGGTCGACCTACCAGAGTGATAGCATATTATCCATCTACCTCACTAACTAGCGATTCACACTAGACTATTGTATTAGTTTCCTCTTGTCATAAAATCTAATATCTACCTATCCCAAATGATTTTCTCTAGTGGAATAATCATTTTATGTGGAAAAATGAATGGGAACAAGAGTAGGTTTTTTCTTTTTTGATAGACAAGTTATAAATAGGTTCTTGGCTTTGGCTCATTTAATGGGGTTTTCTCTCATTTGGCATGCAAACTGAGGCAAGTTGAATCCCAAATGGGCATGAGAAATCTAAATTAGCATGATAACACTGCCGAGTTTTTGATACCTTTAAAATTGAATATTTCCTCGTTGAGAGATATCTGTAGCTGTTGTTTTGGATACTGTATGGCTTCAAGGTACTTAAAAAATTTAGAGAGCTTGACAAAATGGCAAAGTAATTCTGGTATTGAAAGACTAATCTAAGAAATGTTATGGGGATTAAGACACTTGGTTCAGGAGGGATAGTGGCCTTTTTTGTTCAAAATGGTATATATGCTATTGAAAATATAAAAAAATGGGGATATACAAATACCATACTTATAAGTACTTCTTTTAGAATCTTTGGGGCTACTAAAACCAAAAGACTAAATAGACAATGGTTTTAAGTTTAAAAATGTTGTAAGATGGACATGATTAACAACTGATATAGTCGATCGACACCTGTAAAACACATCCAAGGCTAATGTATCCATTGTCTTGTTTGGATGGATACAAGTGAGGACTCTATCCTTTCTTGGTTTTTTTTTGGCTTAAAGCTATTGTCTTTCAGATAGTACACTTGCTCCTACCACTTGGGAAGTAATTCTTTATTGGATCGCTATCATTGTATTGTAGAATGTGGCTTCATACTCATATGCCATGTACACAGATAATTCTAAGATTGAGTTTATTTTGTACTAATTTTTGCCTTTTCTCTAAATCCACTTGTCTTTTGAATGTAAAAGTTCATTTATGTCTTATTACATAAGTTAAAACAGCTACACACATGTCCTATACATAAGGTTTTTTCATTGCATTTTTGAAAAAACTGGGACGCTGGCTTTATAAAAGTTCTTGAATCTTGGTTGTGTTTGGACCACTACATTTAAATCCTTGATTGGTTGGCTGGTGCTAGGTGGTCCTACATAGGCTAAGATTCTGGTTTCCAGCTCACGGCTTTCATGGTCTCTGACCTTGCTAGGCTAGACCGCTTTTGGCGTGGACATATGTATAAAGGGATGATGTAAATACATGCATGTGGGAGCTTTGAAAATTGGTTTAAAGTTTTAAAAAAGATGCGACATGCACAAATTGTAAATAGTCATGCTTGCATGCCAATAGTCAGACACACGTACATGCATGGACAGGGTATTGAAACCTTAGATATGATTCCAGGTGGCTAATTTTGGCTCTAGGAAATGTGTTTGAGCTTTTTAGAATGTAATTAATGCAAGTGGGAGGTGTGGACACCCTTGAACCGCCCGAGAAGTTTGGCACATGCGATAACTATCTATTTACGTTGCCTGATTTGTGGTGATGCATGCACCGCCCTAGAAGTGGTCAAAAATGGAATTGGAGATATAGAAAAGTGCTTTGGTTATCAAGGATCAAGTGTATAAAATTTGGTGAATTTTGGAGTCCGTTTGGGATTTTTCCCGTGAAAAATGCGAGTCGGGGGTCAAAATTGGCCAAAACTGAGCCAAAAAAGGTCAAAAAGGTGTGAAAAGGATTCAACTTGCCACATCAGTCATGGTGGCATGAGTTTTCAAGCTGAAGGAATACTTTTGAAGCCAATACTTAGCACTTTTACCTCTTTGTGTGTGGGAGGCAGCAGGGTTCCTATAGGTGGTCTAGTGCAGTCCCGTCACGTTCGCGTCCTGTTTTCGAGTGTGTGGAGGAGTGAATGAGAGCTTTCGCTCTTCAATTTTGAACTTGGGAGAGTCTATGGAAGTTCTGAGGTTTCCATGGATGTGTGTGTGCGAGGAATTGAGGGAATAAGGTGCGGCTTTCTGCAAGACTGTTGGAATTAGGGTTGCAGAGAAACACACACAGCTTGGAGAAGACGAAGGAAGCTCAAGGCACACAATAGAGAGTGTATTCCTTAGTGTGCAATGGAAAGATGGATAGCCCTAGAGTGATGGGCGTATATACAATGCACGGGGGAAAAAACCTCCTAAAGAGGGAAAAAATGCCCCGGCGGTCCTAGTGTGTTCACACACATCACTACCACATGTATATGGTAGCAAATCCCCCCTGGAGTGATGCGGTGAACGAGAGCTGGCACATGAGTAAAGGGAAGTGCCATGCCCTGAGGACAGGATCAGTCCACAAAGGGGAGTAAGCCCAAAGCTTTGCGGAAAGCTTCAAGCTTCTCACGAGACAATGCCTTTGTGAAAAGATCTGCAAGGTTGTCCTGTGTTGGCACATAAGCCAAGCTGATCTCTCCTGCTGAGAGCCTCTCCCTCACATAGTGGTAATGCACCTCAATGTGCTTTGTGCGAGCATGAAAAACTGGGTTCCTCGCAACTGCCAATGCGCTCTGACTATCAGTGTAGATAGTGTTGGCAGTGTCCTGTCCAACACCCAAGTCAGCCATAAGGCGTCTGAGCCATACACACTCAACCGTAGCTGTGAAGACTGCCCTGTACTCAGCCTCACAACTCGAAGTGGCCACAGTAGGTTGCTTCTTGCTCAACCATGATATACATGAACTGCCAAGCATGAAACAAAAACCACTTGTGGACACTCGCGTGTCAAAACAACCAGCCCAATCTGAGTCCAAAAAAGCATGTAAGTCTGGCGGCAATGATCCCCCCTTGGGATAAAACAAGCCAAGATGTAAAGTGCCACTAAGGTAGCGGAAAATCCTCTTGACAGCCTGCCAATGCTTAGACCCTGGGCTATGCATAAATCTGCTGACCTGCGAGACTGCAAACTGAATATCTGGCCTCGTGTTGCATACATAAATGAGGCAGCCAACAGCAGTTTGGTAAAGAGTGACATCAGCAGGATCGCCAGCATCATGTAGACTCAACTTCAAACCTGTTTCCATGGGAGTGGCAATAGGTTTGCAATCCTCAAGTCCAAACTTACATAGCAATGTCTCTATGTAACTTTTCTGACACAAGGCAATACCACCATCACACTGCTTAAACTGTATACCCAAGTAATGATGCAACAGCCCCAAATCTTTCATCTTGAAAGTAGCATTCAAATCAGCCTTAAATTCAGCAATATGTCTCTCATTTGGTCCAGTGATCAGCAAATCATCAACATAAAGAACCACAATGAGAAATACATCATCCTCACGCTTTACATACAATGTGCTTTCTGTTGGACTGTTACGAAAGCCTCGTTTAACCAAATGAGTGTCAGCTTTCTCATACCAAGCACGAGGAGATTGCTTCAACCCATACAAAGCCTTCTTACATTTGCACACTTTGTCCTCTTGTCCTTTTATGACAAAACCGCGAGGCTGCGTTACATAAACTTCCTCAAATATGTCACCATTCAAGAAAGCAGTAACAATGTCTGATTGATGTACATCCCAACCAAAATGAGCTGCCAATGCACATTGAAAACGCACAGTAGTCATACGACAAGTGGGAGCAAAAGTCTCTTCATAATCTATGCCTTTTTGTTGTGCATAACCCTTTGCAACAAGTCGAGCCTTATGGCGATCGATCTCACCATCCGGCTTGCGTTTCAACTTGTAAACCCACTTGGTACCAATGGCCTTTTTGCCAGGAGGCAAATCACATAAAGTCCATGTGTCATTCTCTATAAGTGCATCATATTCTGATTTCATGGCAGCAATCCAATTTTCTGAATTCTGTGCTTCATCAAAAGACAGAGGCTCCTCAACATCATGTAAACTAGACACAGCCAAAGCATAACAATCTGATGCATAAGATGCATGGCGAGAGCCTGAACGAGTACGACTAGATAAAGGTGCATCCAATTTACTGCCACGCAAAGTGTGCACCAGCCATTTTGGCATACCTCTAGCCTGCTCATTTTCAGCCCTTTCCTCATCAAGTACATCATGTACATCTGCATCAGTAATAGGCTGTTCTAAAACATTTTCAGAAACCCCCATAGGCTGTACATTTGCCTCATTGGAACTTACATTCGTATTTCCACCACTGAAAAGAGGCAACAAAGTGTCATAAATGTCTTGTGAGCTTACATTACTGTCTCTAGTACATGACAGCAAGGGTTGAACAGAATCTTCCACAAACACTACATCCCGTGAAACCAAAATACGTTTTGTTTGCGGATGATACAACCTGTAACCTTTGCTTTCAGCACTATAACCAACAAAAATACATTTGACAGCCTTATCATCCAATTTTCTGCGCTGCACTTGTGGCACCAAAGCATATGCCAAACAGCCAAAAACACGCATGTGCTCAATAGAAGGTTTTCTATCATGCCATGCTTCATATGGAGTAATAGACTGCAAAGCTTTCGTAGGACACCTGTTAAGTACATAAGTGGCACACATGATGGCCTCAAGCCAAAAAGAATGCGGCAAAGCTTGACTTTTGACCATACATCGTGCCATTTCCGTTAGTGACCTGTTTTTCCTCTCAGCAACACCATTTTGCTGAGGTGTATAAGGCACTGTACATTGGTGTTTTATCCCACGACTAGCCAGAAATGCATTAAATTCATGAGACATATACTCCCCCCCTCGATCGGAACGGAGGGTGCCCATAGTACATTTTGAGACATTTTCAGCCATAGCCAAAAATTGTTTGAAGCACATAAAAACTTCGGACTTTGCTTTAAGCGGAAATACCCATGCATGCCTGGAGTAATCATCAATGAAAGTCACGAAGTACAGGTAATTGCCCAAGGACGGAGTTTGCATGGGCCCACAAACATCACTATGCACAAGCTGCAACCTGCATGTGGCCCTAACTGAACCATCCTTTGGAAACTTAGAACGCTGCATTTTACCCAGAATACAGCCTTCACAAACATGTTTGATAGGTGCTTCAAGAGGCGGCAAAGAAGCAACCATATCAGATTTCTGCAAACGCAGCAAACTGGCAAAATTCAGATGACCAAAACGTGCATGCCAAAGTTTTGCATCTGAAATAGCCCTTGAATCTGCAACAGCATTTGCAAAATTTTGTCCACACTTGTCATACAAAGTGAGCTTATACAGCCCACGGCACAAAAGCCCAGATGCAACAATTTCATCACCAAAACTGAGATCATGAACTGTACATCTGTCATCCACAAATTTGACTACAAGTCCAAGTCTAGCAAGTGCGGATACAGACAAGAGATTCTTCTTGATCCCAGGTACATAAAGTGCATCAACAAGTGTGAAGGAACTGCCATTAGCAGCAGTGAGCACAATCTTTCCAACTCCCTGAAGTGGATAAGAGGCGTTGTTGGCACAAGTGACTGAATTCCCATGAGGGACAGACTCGAGAGAGGTAAACAATTCACGATGTGAGGTAATGTGCTTTGTAGCACCACTGTCGAAATACCACACATGTGAATCTGCAGCAACTGACAAGCATGCATCATGGACAGCAGGATTGTAAGTGCACTCTGCGCTAAAAGCCCATTCTGCATCAACATCAGCATCACAATCTCCTTTCACAGAAGACTCAACAATGGCTGCATTTGTAGTGGAACCAGCATTTGCAGTGGAACCACCCTCTTTCTTCTTAGCCTCTTTGGCCTTCAACTTAGGACACGAATTGATCAAGTGATCATTGGCTTTACAATAATGGCAACGCATCTTCTTTTTGCCCTTATCACCAGAATTGCCAGACGAAGTGCTGCCAGCAGAAGCATTAGGAACAGAATTTTTGCCACTCGCAGCAGAACCATAAGAAGTGGCTGCATTACTGTTACCACCCTTTCTTTGAGAAGCAATAAAAGCCTGTTCAACTGCACGCTGCCTAGTCCTGTTTTTTCTAGAAAGTGACTCTTGCAACAGCAATGTGCATAATGCATCAAACTTGACAACTTCAGGATTTCCTTGGGTCATCAGTCTCCAAGTACTAGCAAAAGTCTGGTAGGAATCTGGTAAGGCATCAAGAACAGTTTGCACAAGGGAACTGTCAGAAATGACTTCACCTGCAGAAATGAGTTGCTCATTGATATCCTTGACACTAGCAAGGAAAGTGTCCATATCATCTTCCTCATGCATAATCTTCGACTCTAGCTCTTTACGCAGCAAAGCAATTTTAGCCTCATTGCGGCTTGCATAAAGACCTGCTAGAATATCCCAAGCCTGTTTTGCAGATTTTGCTGAACGGATGTGAGGAATAATGGTGCGCTTCACAGACAACGCAATCAATGCATGAGCCTGCGCATCCTTAACATCCCAACGAGCTTGTTCTGCTGTAGGCAAAACAACTCTAACAGCTGCAATCCTTGCAGCAAGACCTGCAACATCCTCAATAACGCCTACATCTTCAGAACCAGGACGTACATCAATGCCCTGCACAATGTTCCAGACACCTTTTGACACAAGAACGTGTTGCATCATATAAGCCCACATAGGGTAGTTGTCCCCATCCAACCTGTCCTCAGTAGCAAACATCTTGAACACATCTGTGTTGTTGTTGTCAGCCATGGTAAATGCTGCACCTGATGTGAAAACTGCCCGAAAATAGGAGAAATGGAGCGGGAACAACTTGTGCTATATAGCACAAACCGTAGAAGACTATAAGGCACCTGTTATGCAGAAAACGGCACTGACAGAAAATCTGCACAAAATGACGAAATAACCTGTGCAGTACTGCCCGTAGTGGAAACGGAGGCCGAAATGAGCCCAAATCAAAATTCTGAGCAGACCGAGCTCTTTGAGCTCGCCCAAAATATTTGTCGACCTGCGAACGCTTGCCAAAGCTCACTGAAATCAGAGAAAGTGAGCAGGCGTGTGCTGGAGCAGCTGGCGACTAAGCCCGGGAGGACGTGACCTGCTCTGATACCAATTGTTGGAATTAGGGTTGCAGAGAAACACACACAGCTTGGAGAAGACGAAGGAAGCTCAAGGCACACAATAGAGAGTGTATTCCTTAGTGTGCAATGGAAAGATGGATAGCCCTAGAGTGATGGGCGTATATACAATGCACGGGGGAAAAAACCTCCTAAAGAGGGAAAAAATGCCCCGGCGGTCCTAGTGTGTTCACACACATCACTACCACATGTATATGGTAACAAAGACTATGTGACCCTGTATCGGTGCCATTAGGGTTGGCTACTCCAAAGAGTCCAACAAAGTGGAGTTAGATGAAGGCTTTGCAATGGTTTGAGAGAGGTATTTTGTCGCTGAAGTTTGTGAGGTTTTGATGGTTTTTTCTTGTATATTTTGGTCACCATCAAGTGTGATTTGAAGTGTTGATCAATTCGACTCACCTTGTAGTGTCTGCGTGCAGGCAAAGGCTTGTAGGTAGAGGTGTTTGGAGTTTGAATTGAGCTTGTGGGTAGTATTTTTATTGAGCTCTTGAGTGGTGGTGTGTGTGGGTTGGAATTTAAGTAAATTCCTTGTGTGGTGTTGAGTTGTCTTGGTGTGTGAGTGTGCACACGATGTCTTTTGCTCCATCATCCTTTGGTGATCCCGCTGGGGAGTGGAAATTTTCTGGTTGAGCACCCAGGTGAAGCGGTTTTGCTCTGAAGTTTGAGCTTCATTGAAGAAAAATGGTGGTTTGGTTGAGGTGCAAGACTTCAACTTTTGTGGAGTTACTCGCGCAAGGGAGAAGCGACTTTGAAGGGATGGCATATAGTCAGCCAATGTTCACAAAGAAAGGAGGATGTGAAGGACTTGATTGCTGACTTCGAATGGCATACGCTTGGTATGCATATTGTGAATGATGAATCAAAGCTTCATGTATTTCCTCTTGCACTTGCAACACTTCAAAGGACTTTGGGTGCAATTAGAGGCGGCATCCCAAGTACCTCCATGGGATTTGTTTAAAGTGCGTAAGTTTATGGATTGTCTCCATCCAACTGTAAGGGAGAAGGTCAATCAAGAGGATCCTGCTACATTTGAAAGAACCATGGAAATTGCCGAGGCCAATATTAAGAAAATCAAGAGAAGGTGGGCGCAAGGCATGACACATGCAGAGCCAGTTGTGGTGCAACCAATGGTCCCTATGGTAGTGGATGATAGAGTGGAGCGAGTGGTTCAAGGTCCAGATCCCATTAAAGCCCGAGTTTTGCATGATCTTGCTGATTAGTTGCAAGAATTAAGAATTAACATAATGAATAGGAACCAAAGAGAAGAGGGGCCAAGTGGGAGAGGTAGGGAACAAAGGCTACAAGGCAGATGCTACAATTGTGATGAAGAGGGTCACTGTGCCCCTGATTGTCTTGAACCACCAAGAGAGAGAGGAGGGATATACCCCTTATATGGATGTGGTCGAGGGAGAATAGAAGAAAATCATCAAGAGTGGGCACCAAAAGCACCACTGCCACAACAACAACGGCAACCATTGCCTGCAAGTGGATAAGGTAGGGCTATTAACATCATTACCCTTGAGCATCAAGATGTGGATATTTTGGTCAATAAGAAAGCTAGGCATGATAGGGAGAAAGAGACAAAATAAGAGAGGGAAATAAGAGCAAGGAAAGGAATGGCTAAGGTAGAAGACAAACCAGAGAGTATCAAGAGGCAACGAAGAAGGAAAATAGGTCCAAAGAACTACCCCCTTGGCCAAGGTGTTGAAGACTATGATATTGTCGATGACATACGAAATCAAAAGACAAATATATCTTTTGGTCAGTTGGTGGCTTTGAACGCTAAATTGAGGAGGCAGTGGACCAAGTGTGTGAGTACGCGACTTCCTTCCAAAAAGGAAAAGCATCAAAGCATGGTGTCTTCCTTAAGTGTTGGTCACCCGGTGGATACGGTGTCAATAGTTGAAGCTATGTTGGGAAAGAAGACAGAAGTGCAAGCATATGTGGATGGTGGTGCCCAGGTGTGTGTCATGACCGAGGCTATCATGAAGGAAGCAAGAGTCAAGATGTCAGTGAATGCTTCAATCCATATGAGGATGGCCAACCACAAAAAGGCAAGGTGTCTTGGGATAGTTGAAGATGTGAAGAGAAAAGTCTTGGGGATTGAGTGCTTGGTTGATTGCTATGTGATGCAAGCGGGTGAGAATGCTTATCCGACCATTTTCTTTCATCAGTCTCTCATCTGATCTTGGCTAGGTGGCCAAACCAGACAATTAGTTATTGCTCAAATTGCTTTCAACATTTTTCATGGGCTTATGCTAGATATCCTCAAAGAACTGAAAGCTGATGAACCAAGGACTTATGTAACTAGCTATGCAAATTACAAGGGTGTTAAGATTATCACCAATCTTCTCAAGCCTTGCATTGATGATGATGATTCCCCCTCACTGAAAAGACCCAACTCTCTTGCCACCCCCAATTCTTTCACTTCATTTCGGACACCCAGTTCCTCCTCTAATTTTACTAGAGGAAAATCTCGTAGCTTCACAAGGGGAAGAGGTAGGAACACCCCGATCATGCACCTTTTTGACTTATGATCACTTATGATTGTGCAGGTTGCTATTGGCCCTTGTGGAAGATTGTCTATCACCAAAAAGACATCCGGCAAAAAGTATATTTACGGACATTGTCTGTTTCAAAATGTACTTGTGGATTGGGTACACCCTAAAACACTTTTTTGTGAATGTTTTGACTTATTTTTTGGAAACCATGAGATACTTGACAATGTTCTTATTGGTTGGAAATATCAATAACCTATTAAGAATATGGTCTATAGTAAGAATTTATTATGACACAACACTATGCCTGATTGTGTTTGTGATAAATTTATCCCATACTGCAAAGATTTTGATACTTATGGCTTACATGTCTACACTTGTAATCTGGATCTCATTGAAAATACCACAATCAAGAAAATTCTTGCTAAGGGACTTAATCACATACCCACTTTTCCTAAAAACCAATATCTTGCTTTCACAGCTTTGCTTAGCTGTTTTACTGACCTTGTGAGTACTCTCCAACTGGAGAAGACAGTCCTACTGGACTTAGTTAAATTGGTTGAAAAATGCTTCTTTCAAAAGATCTCACATGTACCTTTTCAATGGTTGTCTACTAAAAGCTCTTGGATCACACCACAACTAGCTGACGATTTTCAAAAACTTTCACATAACTGGTTTATTGTTGGACTTGATAAAAGCTCCAATTGTGACTTGTCCCACTCTTATATGCAAAAACTTGGCTTGGAATGCAACTCACTCTAGGATTTCTCGAAAGGAATTCACACCACTTAATACTTCCCCCTATGAAGTCACCTATAATATTTCAAAAATTCTTAAAAGTATTCAAACTACCAGACTTCTTGTACTTTTTCCCACCTATAAGTTACACAAGCATAAGTTTAGATGGATATTTGATGCCTTAAATATTATTTTTTCTAGCATTACCAAAGATATTACCCTTTGCCTTGACCCTTTGCTTTGACCTTATTCTTTCAGAATTTGGAAATGTCTGTGCCTCTAAACATAAAATCTGCTCTAACTTTATTCAAATTCTCTATAACCCATTGTGGTTGGTAAAAAATGCCATTGAGGTTACACTAAACCTCCCTAAACAAAATTTTCATCTCTTCACAGGCTGATATTACTCAGTGCTATGAGAATATACCTTTGGAAGGTGAATGAGGGCTGAAAGATATTCTATCTCAGATGATTAAGATGGACTTCAAGAATGCTAGGATTAATGGCTTCTTTTACATATCGCTCTCCAAAAAATCAAGATGGATTAAAAAATCACAATCTTCTCATCCCCTTCATTTCGATGATGTAAAACTATTCAATAACATATCTTGGGTACTTGATAAGTTTACCATTCTCTTCGGAGGATAGTGCTTCAATCAAAGCCAAGGCATTCCCATGGGATTTTTTTGCTCACCTGTAATGTGTAATCTATACTTAGCCTTCTTTGAATACAAATGGTTTCTCAAAACCATGAGTGACAAAAGTAATTATCATAAACTTTCACTTTTTAATCATACTTACAGATATATGGATGGCCTATTAAGCCTCAATAATAGATTATTCTTGGATGAGATTAATCATGTTTACCCCAACTGCTTAAAAATTGAACCAACCTTTAAACATGGGTTTATTTCACCAACGGGTTTTTTTCCACTACTGTCCAGTTCCTTAACTTTTCAATTGAACTACATAACCCTTGTGTGGGAGACTATGACCATAAGTTCTCTTGGAAAAGAGACCTTTTCGATATCACACCTATTGAATTTTTAAAAAATAACAGTAATCATCAACATAAAGCTGCTCTTAGTACGTGTATCAGCCTCGTATACGTTATGTATAATCCTCTTCCAACTGCTTCTTTTCTTGGGAAGATATTAAGATTCTTATACATAAATTTTTCCTTAATGGTTTCAAAATAAAGGACATCATTAACAGAATCACACAATCCCTTTCTCAAAACGATTGGCCTAGCTTACATTTCAACCACATTGACCTCATTTCTCTGTAGGCCTGTTCACAATGGGCCTACTATCGACCCATTGTGTATGGTTCCTGGGACAAGGTGGGTACACACACACACACACACACACACACACACACACACACACACACACACACACACACACACACACACACACACATGTATACCTTTACAATTGTTTGATTATATAAATATATTTAAAAACATATTTTGCCTTTCATACACAGATCACTATTTACCTTCTTTATTAAGGCTACAGATTATTGTACCAAGTGGGTTGAAGCTGTTGCTCTAAAAGACAATAAAGCTCAGAGTGTAGCCAGGTTTCTTTATCATAACATCTGACTAGGTTTGGATGTCCTTGGAGTTGGTGAGTGATAGGGGAAGCCATTTTCTAAATGAGGTGATTTTTGAATTAACAAAAACTCTTATGATTATGCATAAAAAGTCCACAGCTTATCATCCTCAAGCTAATGGAGAGACTGAAAGCACAAATAAAACTTTGGTGAAGATATTGAAGAAAACTGTTCAAGACAACAAGAAGGATTGGGATCAGGAACTCGATTCAACACTGTGGTCCTTTAGGACAATTTTTAAGGCCACCACAAGTATGACTCCATTAAAATTAATGTATGATCTAGAAGGTGTGGTCCATATGGAGTTTGTGGTTCCAAGCCTTAGAGTAACTGTAGAAAAGATGAGTCCCAAATTGTCAGTCAGGTACAAGAGCAAATATTTGATGCAGTTAGAAGAGGATACGTTGATTAGTTCATATATATCTCAAGTGATTCAGAGAAGGAGGAAATCTTGAGTGAGTATGAATGTTAAACTTAAAGTTTTCCAGGTTGGAGATTGGGTATTGTTGTATAACTCCAGATTAGGGCCACATCAAGCAATTTATTTTTGAGGTATATTGGTCCATATAAGATTGTCCAAGATTTGGGACATGGAACATTCATAGTTGCTGATGTTTTTGGTACCAGAGTTGAGAAACCTGTTAATGGTTTTAGATTAAAGAAATTATAGGGGAAACCACCCCATTTGGAATGGCCTTTAGCAGGATTTGTTCAACCAGAAGAGTTCGTAGAAAGTGGTCAAAAAAGCAGGTTTAGAGCTCATCAATTTCAAAAGAGGATGACCAAAAACACTAGAGAGGTTAATTGTACAATGCATAGCAGTTTACTAACAAGACAATAGAACCCGAGTTCAGAATGGTCAAATCAAATTTTTGGAATACCTCAGGTCGGAGTTTTGCTGATCGAATATTTCTGGGTTGGATTTTTAAAGGAAAATTTGTAGATTTACTTTGAAAATCGGGATGATTCTCCATTAGATGAAATTATAGTGCAGTGTGTACTATTTGACTTGAGTGAAAAGCAGGGTGCACTACCCAAAGGTGTGAACCATCAACTCTATCGAGCTCTATACTCTCTTATGTTGTTGCCAGATTTCTTCAAGTACACACCCACCCTACACTTACCTCAAGCTATGGTGAGAGAGAAGTCTAACACCCACCCTACACTTACCTCAAGCTATGGTGAGAGGGAAGTCTAACACTACCATGCAACCCAAGTTGGAGCTTGATGAGCCACCAAGAAGGCTGCACCACAAAGGACAAGTGCGAAAAGTCGACATCAGCAGTATTGAGAGGAGGTGGCTGCTAACACCCCTCTCAACAGCACAACAAAACTGCAACAGTCATTGATGGATCCTTTTATGGATTTTAAGGTATTTGTAGACTTGACACTAGAGTCCAATGTGGCATGGTTAGAAAAGGTAGGGATGTATACTTTTGCAACACTGCCATGGGAGGAATGGAAATTTAACTACTATGCCAAATCCCAACTGGATATTCTTCGAAAAACTAGAGGTACGATTTCAAGCATAGTAGCTTTTACACCCAAATTGATTTCACAAGTATTTTATTTTCCACTAAAGGGTATCCTCACAATTCCTAAGTGTTCTAAAGCTATGTTGAGAAAGGAGTTTGGCCCTACAGAGGGTAATAGGAAGTATTACATGCTCAAGAATGTAAGTTATGCCAGGAGAGAACAACTCAAATGGTATTTGGAAAGATTATGCTTTCTCATCAAGTTTGACTAAATGTCAGAGGAAAATTATGGACCATTATGTTTTGGAGAACAAGGGGGTCAAGTAAATTGGGCAAACTGGCTCTATGATAAAATAATTTTTCAAACAAATCCTTGGGTGAACATAAGGGTGCAAATGAGCAGACAGGTGCAGGATTGTTGAGAAAAATAGAGGTGTTGAAGGATGATGAGAATTCAAGTCAAAAGGTAGAGTTTCCAGCAGATGTGCAGGAAAATCAGGAAAAAATATCTTCCTTTAGGTTTTTGGTACAAGCAGGGTAAAGGTAGTACAAAATACAGAGATGAGTGAATCTATGAAGAAACTAGAGGCTCCAATCATTACATCTAATGGAAAGGTGGCAACAACTAAATTGGGAAAGGTGTTCACACTCTCAAAGAAAAGAAAAGTGGATTTAGAAGTGTTCAAAGCAGTAAGGAAGCTGAACTTTGAAGCAAGCACTGTCAAGAAGGTACAATAGGGTGTCATCATTGAAGATGCAGAGATGACTATACACATGCTAGGGGAGGTTCAACTGTTTCTGAGCAGGCAACAAATATAGTTGGTCAATCAAGTGCAGTCCATGTGAAAATTAGGGGATACAGAGGCATTATTGCATGAACAACTTGACATTGTGTAGAATTTGAATTTGGAGATGGAAAATTTAAAGTTGAAGCATAAAGATGAGATGAAGATGTTTTGATGCAGCATAAGGGTGAAATAGCAAAGGTCAAAATGTCTTTGGGGATGTTCAGAGAATGGGCAATGGCTTTGGAAGGAAAAGTGAACCATGAGCTGGAGCAATTGGCGAGCAAAAATGAAAATTTGCAGGTTGAGAATATGATGTCTGAACAAAGGCTTAAACCTTTGCTAGATATGGAGAAGCAGGTTTTGAATCAAGAGGAGCTAGATATCATGGAGTATTGATGTCAGAAGGGGATATACAAGTACTTAGCCAGTAATGGAAGAGTACAATGCAAGAGGCATGGACATCAATGAAGGAGAGATTGAAAACTGTCTTGAAACACCCCTATGAAATGGTCAGAACTGGTTTTGTCAGTACACATGAAGCTGATTTGATGATGGAGGTGGAACAACTCAAGGAGGAAAGAAAGCATTGGATTCAGCAGGTCCAAGGATTGAAAGCAAAACAGAAGGAGAATGTTTAGAAAAACCATTGCAGGAGATGAAAGGTCAAGAATGAGAGAAAAAAGTGAATGCCGAGCCTGAATTAGAGTTACATGATATTGAGTTAGCATATTTTACAATCCAAGTTGATGACAATTCTCAGCAGGTGGAGGTTTCTTTTGATGTTTTTGAAGCTACTGAGAAGTGAAGAATGCTTTAGCATTTATACATTGAGTAGAATATGTAATTTTTGAAACTATTTTGGTCATACTTTTGGATCAAGGGATATGTAAATCTGTGTTGGATTTTGTTGAGCCAACAGAGGATCACACCCACATTTTTGCTCACACCCATCATTTTGTAACCATTGATTGTAATAAATGTCTTTCCGACATTAATTTTGATTTGAGCCATTCATTAAGTAACGGGACTCAATTGAGTTTCCAGCTTGTAATCCCGACGTAATTTCACCTGCTGATGTAAATAATTAGAGATGTTCTCACCTCCAAGGCTGAGGTATATAAGCCAAAGTTTTGTAACTTAAGGGAGATTCAATTATTAATCAAAGTGAGTTTTTGAGCGCCGTGACTGTGTCTGAGAGAGAGAGAGAGAGAGAGAGAGAGAGAGAGAGAGAGAGAGAGAGAGAGAGAGAGAGAGAGAGTCTTATCTTCTTGCTACGCGAGCTACAGGGCCGCCATTGGAGAAGCTACACCGCCATTGTGTTAGCAACGGTGAGAGCTACGCACAGATACCAAGAGTGCGCGCTATCGGCTTCTACGTGTGGTAAGTTCCTACGAGCTTCGGTGTGAGTTTTCTTCCAACTCGTGTGTCGGAATAGAGTGTGAAGCATATCTATAGAACCACAACGAGTAGAGCTACACATTAGTACCATCGGGGTCAAGTTTCGGTCACCTATATTTTTCGGCCTGTCTTCATACGCGTTTACCGCACAGAGTGGTTATAGGTTGATTTTGCAGTTCAAGTCTTTAGGGTGTTGTTCTTACTTAGTGTATAGACTTCCCCTTGAGTTTGAGATCGATTCGATGATTCTAGATCCTGTTTCGTATAGCATTCGTTCGTAGTACGGATTTCAGTCACTTGCGTATTTTAGAACTTAGATTTGATTTCCTTAGTAGTGATTGTCATTAGAAGGTCGAGTAGGTGATTTGACACCCACCTAGTTGTTTCCATGCGCCTGCGGGTCAAGCTCCGTCCTCGTCTGACAAATTCTGTTGTTGGTTGAGTTCTCGCTATTTAGCTTCCGCTAGCGGCGTAACCGCCTTAACATTTGGCGCCGCTGCCGGGGACGAGAGCCCTAAGTAGGTGACCTTAGACTAATCCTACGAGGTGAGTCGTATAAACTACTTTGTATACTTTAGTTAGAAAAGATCTAGGAGTGGTGGACTCCGAAGGTCTCGAGAGATACTAGGAAGTGGGGTATTCCTGGGTCTTCCGTGTTGACAGTATTTTTAGTTTAGCTTAGATTAGATTGTTTTTGATGGTGTTTAAGTGGTTGTTGACATAAAAAGCATTTGCTACTCCTTGTGTGGTAGTAAATCTCTTTATATTTTCAATTGCAAAAAATCCATTTTATGATTAGAAGTAGCTTAGGTAGGGCCTGATTTGATCCTGATCTAGAGCTATCAATTGGTGTTCTATTTGCTTGATGTGTTTGATTGCATGTTAGATCACTGAAAAAGTCGCTTTGGTAGTGAAATATGCAATAATCAAAGTTCAAAAAAAATTTCTGTGTAACTGATTGTTGCTGAGCACTTAAAAGATTTAGGAAGGATTCTGTGCCAAAAAACTGGAAATCTGCAACTTTAGACATCATACGCGTATGATGTCTAAATGACCAAACAGAGACCAAAACAGAAATTTTGACTTTACCAGAGTGTTCAAAAGGGGGGTTATACCCTAATTTCAACTTAAAAAAAGAGCATTAACACTCAAAGAAACCCAAAAAGACAAGTCGGAGTCCAAGAAACGCAAAGAATAGGAAATTTTGGATTCAAATCTTGTTTTTACATTCAAACCTGACAAAAACACTTGAAACTCAATTATAAACATTGGAGAAGGCTTAAAACCAAAAATAGTCAAAATCTGGGACAAAAGACATCATACGCGTACAATGTCTTTTGGCACATCCACTGCTTATTTTTGAAATCTGACCTGACAAGATTGTTACAAACACTGTAGAAAGCACAAATATCAAGTTTGGACCCAAATTGATGAAAAAGACATCATACGCGTATGATGTCTTTGACCTAATTTTGGACATATTTTGATACTTTGCTAACACAGATCCATTGTAATAGCTGTCTAGAGGTTATATTTCAAGTTTCATCCCATTTGGATCACAATTGACCCAAAAAAGAGTCAAAAGCAGAAAATTGCCTAGAAAAGCCTGAACTAGCCATAACTTGCTCAGACAGAGTTCAAACTGAATTTTGTGAGTGAACAGAGCATAAAGGGCCACTGAGAGTGAGCATAACCAAAATAATCAAAATCTGTGAAAAAAGACATCATACGCGTATAATGTCTTTTTCAGCATAACTGCGACAAAATTCTCACTTGATGAAACAGAAGTTGTCCAACTGACAAGATTAAACAGTTGACCAAGTATCAATCAGTTTGGATCAATTCTGACCACAAAAACTTGGGGAAAACAAATTGCCGAGACGGAAAAATTACAGTCCTTTAGGGGAATTGATGAATTTGAGATCGGGCAGGAATCTCCGGAATAATCAACCAAAACAAGGGGAACCAGCAAGTGTCATATCAACCGAGGGAAGTGTAAACCAAAGTTGGGTGCAACCATTAGAGCCGATCTTTGAAGGAAGTGTTTCTGATACTTCTTCGGAGAGGTCTTACGAGATTTTCACCGAACACTCGAACAGGAACAACAGAGAAAATATGGCAGCAGGATCATCAAACCCTTTCGCCACAATGAAGCTATTGTTCATAAAATATCAGTACGACAATGAGCAAGGTGCAAAGATCTACAAAGATGGAATGGACCGCTATTGTGTAAAGATAGAAGAAAGACCTAGTGAGTTCAAGGACTTAGTGCCTGTGAGCTATAGCGGAGATAGATATCTAGATGACGAGGGTACCATGTACTTGGTAGTCCTAAACCCTAAAATTGTGGACAAGTGGGGATTGATGGGCACCAAAGCCAAAATAGATGAAGAACTCGAGGAGAAAGCACCAATAATGAACTTCCCTAATGCGAGGTTAAGAAGAGAGAATGAAACTACAAGGATCAACACTGATAACATCTATGTGGGGCTATACAAATATAATAATGGGGAGCAAGATCTCTATTATAGATGTGAAGAACCCTACACCGGAGAGTTGACAGACAAAAAAAGACTCTATGTCTTTACCTACACAGAGGGATCGGAAGTGAAAATTGCCGCTTACGATAAGTATGGCAGGCAATACTCAACAATGGGCAAGAAAGAATTAGAAGGATATACATACTTTGGGGGACCACTACATCAGTATTATGTTACTTCTAGCTCACATAGACCAGCACCAACAACTGGAGTGCAAAACTCGATGACAACAGGAGGACAAAGAACTCAGGTTGCTGACTCTTTCAGTCAACCTTGGGACTCGAAGCTCGGACCAATGGGATCATTACATTCCAGAGAGTCAATGGAGACGAATCGAGGTAGTGCAGTTCCAATCCCCACCTATACCACTCCAGGTCCAAGGTTTGAAGCGGAACCATCACATTTACCTCCCAGTAGTAGATTCAGGGTAGAGGAACTGACAAGGGTAACCCACGAAGTCCATGATGCTAGAGAAAGCTTTAGCCGAGACACAGGAGCAATGAGATTGGTAGCAGACCATAGACGTATGAGACCATCTCAAGTAGCGAAGTGTATGCCAAAGAAGTATGGTGGTTCAGGAGATCCGTATGCACATGTGTCACTCTTTAAGCAAGTCTTAAGAGCGAAGCAGATAACAGATTTCCATACACAATACGAGGGATTTGGTCTTACTCTAGAAGGTACGGCATTGACATGGTTTCAACCACTGAACATAGGGGGATTCCATGACATTGACCATTTTCTAAGAGAGTTTGCTGAGGAATTCTCAAAACGACGGATTAAGCACAATACGGTCTCACAAATATATGCTTTTAAACAGAGAGAACACGAAAAAGTGAAGGAAGCTTCACTTCGCTTCAAACAATACATTGAGAGATGTCCAGTACGTGAACGACCACAAGATGACAGACTATCTATTCTCTTTATTGAGGGACTGAGAAACGACACTCTCAAGAAGGACTTGCACTTGAAAGCTTGTACAAGTTTCAAGCAAGTAACGAGAGAGGCATTGTACTTAGTGGATAACTGTACGGTTTATGGAGATACACCTCCTGATCAATTAGCACCACCTCAGATACATCCATTACCTCGATACCCAACGGGAAATGTACCGGGACCTATGGGGATAGAAAGACTGCAACCGGTATTGGGACAACAACCACCTTTACCAGGAGCAAGACCAGTGGGCATTAGATATGCACCAACCTTAGAGAATCAGGAAGAACAAGCCTTAGTGCCTGTTCAAGCCTATTATGAAGAATCTGGTGCACACATGTCTCCAACTATGTATTACCCACCAGAAGAACCCAAACAACCAGAACCATGGGGCATGATGGGGAATGTTGGATCACCAACAGCTACAAGTGCTTCTGATGAAGAGAGATACAATTTGGACGCAAGAACCTTGATGTTCATAGCTCATGGAGGGTTAACAGGACAAAGACCATCCTATCCACAAAGGACGAATCAAATGGGACCAAGACCAGCACTAGGACCCTGTTACAAGTGTGGAGGTGACCATCTGATGAATGTTTGCCCACATACGGAAATCATTAGAATAAACGCTTATTGCACTGAGTGTGGGGTTACTCACTTCATTGAGGATTGTTCAAAGAATCCAAACAAAGTGCAAAAGCCGACATTGAATATGGTAGAAACTATTCCTACCAGAAGTGGGTCTGAAAATGAAACTCTGATACCAACGCAAGTTGTTACTAGAGCTCAAGCTAAGAAAACCACTAGAGAACCTGAGAATGGAAAGTTAGCGACTGAAGTGGTTAGTCAAGGACCTCGGAGTCAGAAAAACACATGGAAAGCTAGAAAAGCACGCATGAAGTTGAGAAAAGAACGTGAAGACGCTATTCTAGCTGAGGAACTAAAGCAAACCAAAGCTAGATTAGAAAAACTTGAGAGTCAAAACGGGAAACGAGAGATGAGCCCGGAAAGAACGAAACAAAAGAGTATCAAAGAAACAACGAGCTTAAGCTCAGGGGGATCAGTGCTAGTTGACAAAGTACACGAACCATTGGACGCACTGATGAGAGCTTACGAAGCTAGGTTAAGGAACAACCAAACACAAGAACAGAGGTGGATGACATACCCAAACGCGGAATTGGAAAAGCAGAGACTTGAAATGTGCCAGAGAATGATCGAGACTGCACAAGCTTTATTAGAACCACCAAGAGAAACAATGAATTGTGGAATGGAAAACCCAATTCAGCAAGAGACTATCGTTTCACGGGTAGCTGAAAAGACTCCCAGTGCACAAAAGCCTGAAAATACACACAAGGATGACTGCATAGTGTTGAACACAACCGATCAGGAGGTTGAGAGTTTTCATCCAGTCATACAGAGGTCTTACGGAAGAGATGATGATTACAATGAATTTTGGAAACAAGTGAGAGAGGCAAACTTTGCAAACGAGCTAAGTTGCCAAGCTAATCAGACAAATTGGGAAAAGGACATCAGGAATCCTCCCATAGTGAAATTTGAGGCAGGATCTCAAGTGGACTTGGATCTGCAATCTTACTGGGGAGATGGAGGCTCTGTCAGAACAATGGAGAGCAAACCTCATTCACTGAAAACCTTACCTTCATACTTAGGCGAGTATGAAGCAAAATCCGAGATTAGAGCACTTCCCTCCCGAAAAATCTCATCAGAAAAAGTCATGGACTCGCAAGGATTGATAGAGATTTTGTCAACACCAGTGACATGCACTATCACTTTAGCTGAGCTTTTGAGGCTAAGACCACATATGTGGACCACTGTAGGAAAATGCTTGGAGAAATTCGGGATAAAAGACCCAACATCGAGACTGAAAGAGGGTATACAAGAGCTGAGTAAACCACAAAAGAATGCTAAGCCTGTACCCTTAAACAAGGTCGGAGAGTATTGCGAAGGTGAAGAGGGGAATACAACCTTACCAGTTGAATTCCAAGGAGTAAACACGATGGCAATACTAGACAGCGGAGCTGGGGTAGCCATTGCTACAAAAGAAATCTGGAAAAAATGGGGGAAACCAGCACTAAGGAAGACTAGGTTGAAACTCCAATTAGCAGATGGACACATGGAGAAACCTATGGGGTTATTAGAGAAAGTCGTAGTGACTTCTTGCGGCATTGAATACGAACATACTTTTGCTATTGTCGATTTTGGCAAGGAGAATAACTATGATATCATATTGGGAAGACCATTCATGAGACAATTGAAAATGGTCCAGGATTGGGGCTACGATCACATATACCTGAGAAATATGGAAACCACTACACGTGTGAACCTGAAAGACCATAGCTACAAAGATGTGAACCGAACACCAGTAGACGAGTTTGATTCAGCTACTTTAGAGGGATCCGAATTTCCAGCTTGGTTAGGTAAACCCAAGGAGTTATGGATGTGTGGAGCTTCGAAATGTGGAAGTCTGAAACGAGAAGAATGTGTTTTAGAAAGGGCTATCGAAGACGAAACTTATGTAGGAGAACCCTTTCCAGAGGACACGTTTGAACCATTAGAATGGACACACATTCTAGCAACCCTAGATGTTTGTGCAATTCCGGATGGTCCCACAACGAAATTTTGCGACAAGGACGGGTACGACGTGGTTCCGTATTTCATGTTGAGAACTGTACTCGAAAAAGAAACTGAAAAGAGCGATACACTGGAAAAGGAAGATGAAGAGGAGGTGTTTCACGACATTCCCAATCATCCAGAGTGGGGAAATGAAGCAGACAACAAGTCAACGGACAATTCAAGCGGAAACGAAGAAACTATAAGGGATGTCTGATTTTATGATTTTACGAACCAAACTAAACAACGCCAGAAACACTATAGAGCAAAGAAAAAAACAAAAGGGGTGAGAACCAATCCGATGCTTAGAATAAGAGGAAAAAATCAATTCCTAATGCTAGTAAAGGCTGAAGATTGTGTTAAGGATAAGATTTCTGGAAGAATGAGAGGCAGTGATCAAAAGAGCTTACGAAAAGACAAAAGAGGCTCAAGAAATCAAGTTCAAAAGAATGGAACGAAAACTGAAACAGAAAAATCAGAAAAGAACAAGCGTAACAGAGAATACACGGAGTCCAAGTTAGAACGTAGAAACAAGTATAGAGAGCTCAAGAAAACTCTGAAGGAAGTTTGGACGACAGAAATTGAGAGTGGAGAGGACGAAACCGTCAAAATCAAGGAAAACATGGATGTTCCCTCTCACTATAGGAAATTCACAATAGAGGATAGGAAGGTGATATTAACCCCACCTATTCGAGAGAGGAAGGAGAACGAATCTTATGACGGACCGGAGGATGCAAAAAAAGTTGATTTAGCAGCTCCAGGTGAGCCACCTAGACCGGTCTACATAGCCACAGATTTGTCTCCAGGCGAGGAAGAGAGACTTTTGAGTCTTCTCAGAGAGTATAGGGATGTGTTTGCATGGTCTTATAAGGACTTAAAGGGAGTTGACCCATCGATATGCCAACACTCAATCCCACTGAAACAAGACGCAAAGCCTAGCAGACAGAGACCATACACATATAATGATACTTTTGCTAAGCGAATCAAGGAAGAGATAGATAAGCTAATGGAAGCTGAATTCATATACGAGATTGAACACACCGATTGGGTATCTCCGATTGTGGTAGTACCTAAGAAGAACGGAAAACTCCGAGTGTGTGTCAACTTAAAGAAAGTGAATGTTGCAACAATCAGGGACAATTATCCCCTGCCGATAACTGATCATGTTCTAGAGCGTGTATCAGGGAAAACAGCATACTCCTTTCTTGATGGTTTTTCAGGATATAACCAGCTAGCCATAGCACCAGAAGATCAACATAAAACAGCTTTTGCAATGGAGTGGGGAATTTATGCTTATCGAGTTATGCCTTTTGGTCTAACCAATGCTCCCGCAACCTTCCAGAGGCTGATGACGCATGCTTTCAAAGCATACTTAAGGCTGTTTCTAGAAATCTACATGGATGACTTATGTGTACATTCTCTACTGAGAGATGAGCATCTAGAACACCTAAGAAAAGTATTTGAGAAATGTAGGACATATCGCATTTGTCTCAATCCTGAGAAATGTGTGTTTATGGTCCGACAGGGCAGAATTCTGGGACATATTGTCTCACAAAACGGAATATCCACGGATTTAGAGAAGATAAAAGTTATAGTGGATATGCCTAGACCAACCAATGGGAAACAAGTACAGAGCTTTATGGGACATTGTGGATATTATAGACGATTCATTTACATGTACGCTATAATAGGCCAACCACTTTACAGGCTAATAGTGAACTTTGAATGGACAGAGGAGTGTGAGGAATCGTTCAAGAAATTGAAAGAGGCACTCATTACTGCTCCAGTCTTGAAATCACCAGATTGGGAGCAGATATTCCATGTGCATATAGATGCTTCGGCATATGCAATAGGATGCATTCTGGCTCAGCCAGAAGAAGGAAACATGGATTTTCCTATCTGTTACGCCAGTCGACAGCTCAACAATGCAGAGAAAAATTACACCACAACAGAGCGAGAAGGATTAGGAATGATATATGCTGTGAAGAAATTTCGGCATTATCTTCTAGCCAACAAGTTTGTGTTTTTTACGGATCACCAAGCCTTGCTCTACCTAGTGAATAAACCATGCAATACCGGGAGAATAGTGAGATGGTTCATTATCTTACTGGAATTCGACTTCACGGTAGTAGTAAAGAAAGGAAAAACACATCTTAGAGCTGATCATCTTTCGCGATTGACGAATGGCGAAGACCCTATAGGAGTAGATGACGACATGCCAGACGCGTACTTGTTCAACATAGAAATGATACCGAAGTGGTCTCAAAATGTCGTTAACCTATTAACCAATGGAGGAGAGTTCGATAGAAGAGAATACAACCTGAAACATATTGCTATTCAGCAATCCAAGAATCTTCAATTGGTTGCAGGAAGGTTGTATCAATTGGGAAATGATCATGTTTTACGACTATGCATCAATCCTGAGGAATATAGTATATATCTGCGCGAAGCACATGTTCAGGAATGTGCATTTCATTGTTCAAGAAGGAACACATATAGGAATTTGTTACAATTGGGAGTCTATTGGCCAGGAATGAAAGAAAGCGTACATGAATATGTCACTGTATGTATTGTATGTTCATCAAAACCGCCAGCCGAGTATTCGACATTATATCAGATAATGATCGCTCCAGAATGGAGTCAGTATATTGTTGAATATCTCACAAATAGAACTTTCCTAGAAGGAACGTCAAAAGCTCGTCAGAAATCTGTAGAGACAGAAGCTAGAGATTACGCTTTAATAGGAGATCAACTCTATAAGAGAGGTAAAGACAACCTGCTTAGGATTTGCGCATCAGAGTCTGAGTATGTGATAATCCTGGAGCAAGCTCATGGAGGAGTAGGTGGAGGCCATTTCTCAGGTGATAAGACAACAAAACTTGTCTTAGCCGCAGGAATATGGTGGCCAACATTACATATGGACGCTGAGGAATACGTTAAATGGTGTGATGACTGTCAGCGGACCAAAGTACCACTTAAAAGAGATGATATGCCGCTTAGACCGATGGAGGCAAGAGCTTTTGCAAAATGGGGGATTGATTATGTCGGACCCATTTCACCTCCTGCATATAAGACTCATGCACAATACATCATTGTGGCTACAGACTATCTAACAAAGTGGATCGAAGCAAAGGCAACTCAAAAAGCAGATGCCAGGACCACGGCACAATTTCTATATGAATACGTCTTTGTACGATATAGATTGCCAATAGAAATTGTGAGTGATCGAGGCACACATTTCATAAATGAAGTGATAGAGATCCTTCTAGATGAATTCATGGTAATCCATAGGAAATCAGCCCCGTATCATCCACAAGCAAACGGACAAGCTGAAGCAACAAACAAAACCATATGCACGGTCCTTACGAAGATTGTATCTGAGTCGAGAACTGACTGGGACCAGAAGTTGCATTCAACATTATGGGCATATAGGGTAGCATATAAAACATCAATAGGAACGACCCCATATAACATGGTTTTTGGGCTAAATGCTATCTTACCAATAGAATTCTTGATTTCAACATTAAGGGTGGCTAAGGACCTAGAGTGGACAGGACACGAGCTTTCTGATAGAATAGATGACCTGGAAAAGCTAGACGAGCTTCGCCTAAAAGTGGTAGCTTCTATCTACGCTCAAAAAAGGCGACAAAAGGAATTTTTTGATAAGCATGTGCGGACTAAAGAGTTTAAGGTTGGGGACTATGTTCTAGTTTACACTCTGAAACAGCATGCTAAGAAGCTTAAAAAGCGAGGGATGGGACCTCTGGTGATTAAAGATCTATCACCAAGTGGAGCCGTCAAGCTTGCTACATTAGACGGAGAAGAAATGCCCAATTGGATTAGTGCATGCAGAGTGAAAAAGTATCTTTTGCCGCTAACCCAAGACATGCTTCTCAAAATACATCAAGAAAAGCTGCGTGTCCAGAAAAAGAAAAAGATTGAGGAGGAAGCGCAAGCCGAGGCGAAGGAAAGAATGGAGAAAAGAAGACTACTGCGTCAGAAACAGCGCAATGAAGGAGCAATACAAATAAACGCAGTCAGTATAACAGAAATGGGAAATGACAAAGAAGAACCCATCATTGAATGCAAAGTAGGGACCAACCAAATCAAAGCCAGAGCACTATTGGATTCAGGAGCTCAAGCTAACATACTTTCACTCAGTTTGTATAGACAATTGACAAATGACACGAAATTACAAACTGCCAAGCAAGAGTTAAAGAGTTACTCTGAGAATTTAATCAAAACTGTCGGATGCACAGTTTTACATATACAGATTGACCAATATGTGTATCCTCATATGTTTTACGTGGTTGAAGACCAAGCTACACAACATCCATTATTGCTAGGACAACCATGGCAGAAGCAATATAATGCAATGATTGACTGGAGTTCTAATTCAGTGCTTATCAAATACGAAGGTGAAAGTCAATCAGTTAAGTTCACCAAAGGAGAAGAGCCAACTCCAAAGGACGAATCCAAAGACAAAGATAAACAACAACCAGAGAAAAAGAAGAAGCAATGGCAACCAAAAGTTTCTATACAACCGGATTACTCTTCGACGAGGAATTCTCAACAGTGGATAAGGAAGACAAGCAATAATATAACAGCTCAACCTTGGAAAAAAACGGAGTCAGAGTTGGTATGGAGACCAAAAAAGGCTGTGCCAGAGAACACAAAGGTGGAAAACAGAGTCTTCAATACCAGACAACAGAGTGATTCTAGACAATCAAGGACAGTGAAACAGATCTGGATTCCAAAGAAGTTCATGACAACACAAAGCTATAACAAGCAAATTTGGATCCCAAAGATTTGTAAACAGGAACTCCCTTCAATACAATCAACGGAAACTCCTAGGTATTTCAAGGCGAGGAAATCAACACACAGAACAAAGCAGGTTTGGGTCGCAAAGAGTTTGTGGCAAGCACAAGCAAAGAGGAAGCAGATTTGGATTGTGAAAAAAGACAACAAGGTAACGAAGAATCCATCTACTGATTCTACTACCGAAGTGCCAAAACCAACCCAAAACCCGACCACCAATCCTTCAATCAAACAAAGAGCAGCTTTATTGGAAAGACTGTTGTATCATCGCTCTACAATTGCATTGGGAACTTATGACCAAAACAACTACAATGCTTCACCCACAGACACTTCATAGTCGTCCGGGAGGACTCAGACTAGGAGGGGGGAAGGTATACAGGAGATACAAAGCAGCTACAAGCGGGAAAAACAAAGAAAAACAAAAATTATATGACAAGGGCAGTGTCTTACATGATTTTGCATTTTTTTATGTTTGATTGCGGATATTGATAATATTTATGCCCTTATATACCTTGTTTTGCAACAAGAAGAGATCAAATGATGAATTTGGGTCTCTAGATGTGTAAATATCACTAAATAAGAGTGTTTTTGGAGCTAAAAAGTGGTAATCCAAGTCCAGAAATCACAAAGAAGTGTATATTCATATACACAGGGTTACCAGCTATTTATCGTGTATGTTTGGAATTTTTTGGCTTCAATTTGCTATTTTCCTTTATTTTTTATGATTTTCTTAATAAAAATAAAAGAAAAATAAAAAAGCGGGTGAAATGAGATCGGAAAAAAGAAAAGAATAGACGGTGATGATCCTAGTGACAAGGGAAACCCATGGTAAAAATTGGGTACAATTCTGAAAAAGTTGCGGAAAGCCCGAAATGACAGAATTTTGGCAAAGTGGACAGATTTCTCAGAAATAGGTCAAACGGAGTCCAAATTGAGAAATTTCAAATCCTAAAGTGCATTTCACGACGAGAAAGGAGCACATGTCAAATTTGGTAACAAGTGATCCGGGAAGTCCGAAGTTAAGTATTTTTCACATCACTTTCAAGCTCATTTCCACTATTACCTTCTTGGAGAGAGCAAAGAGCACACAGGAGCATCCGACCTTCTACCGCCTTCTACGACTGCTACGAGAGCTCAGAGGACACCAGACATGAGAGGTAGACTCGTTTCCATAAGCTTTTGATGCTTATCGTTAACTTTTGTCGCGAAAACTCACCAAAACCAAGAAACAAGAGCAGACGGGGAATGGGGAGGAACGCTAGGTAGGGGCACAACCGCCTAACCAAACCTTGCAAGAACTTAGAGGTGGGTTACCCTATTATAGGAGATGAGTTTCTAGCACTCAAAGCTCGAGAAAGAACGACTGGAAAAACCCTAGGTCAACAGAGCCTGCAAGAGGCAAACAGAAAAAAGTTGTCGGAACGACACAAAACTTCTCAGGAAGCTTAACAACATCGAGAGCAATGCAACCATGGAGTATCTCCGGGTTTGGATCACCAAAAGTAGGTCCGAACAACCGATTCGGCGGCGGACACACAAAGCGTCATTTTGGCATAACGGCTAAAATTGACGACCAAATGACATGAAACTTCACAAGCAGCTTCAAATATACATGGATGACTTATGTTTGCAAACAAAACCCAAAAGAAAGCTGATTCACTTACCGATGGTGAAAAAGACGCTTTCGGGCAACCAAATGGAGAAAGATGGAGAACGGGGAGCCAAAGTCAAGTTCAACCAAATAGGTGGCTTCACAACATATCCAATGAGCTGGAAATGCAACTCTCGAGAAGAAAAGTTGAAGAAATTCAACTCCAAGGCAAAAAGACGACTTCGGAGACTGAAATGCCTATAAGGGGGCTTTTTAGCTAAACTGATGACTTTTTAAGTTGAAAACTAGTTAGCAGGGCTTAGGGCACTAGCACAAAACATTCTTTGCACAAAAAAACCAACATTTCAAGAAAAGACATCATACGCGTATGATGTCTCACAGCATGATTTTCACATCCATTTCAACATTTGAGTGCATAGCCTCATTCCACATGTTAATCACATCCTATGAACCAAGTACCATGAGAATTGGAGTTAGAAAACCCAAGGAAAACCAAAAAAACGCAAAGTAGGCCATAAAATTGATTTTTGGTCCTAATTTTGTCAAAATAACTCCAAACTCATTGAAACTTTGTAGGATTGTTGATTAACACATCTACAAGCTATCTGGAACCAAAAAGCACCATTTTGACACAAAAGACATCATACGCGTATGATGTCTATTTGCACTTACAGAGCCAAAAATGCTCATTTGTCATCATACATCCATTATATATATCTAATACATGCTACATATGAAGTTTGGAACCATTTGGTCAAGTGGATCACCCCATTAGCCCAATTAAGAGAAAATCCTTCATACAAAGCCTATTTTTGTCCCAAATCCAACATATTCAAGTCCAAACCAAGATTTGAGTATAAACAGTCCTTCACTAGCACATGGAGAGTCCACAGAACCAATCCCATGAGAAATTGATGAAAAAGACATCATACGCGTATGATGTCTCCAGAGCCATTTTTAGTCCAAATTCTATCCAAACTTGATAAATCCACTGAATAAGCCTATCTAAAGCCAAAACCAAGCTTATAGAGAAAATTGGTCCAAAAATGCACTAAAAGACATCATACGCGTATGATGTCTCACTATGTGATTTTGGCACCTCAGGGCTTCAACCACCAAACAGAAGTGTTCTACATGCCATTTGAAAGTAATCCACCAAGTTTTACCCAATTTGGATCATAAAATCCAATTCCCTTTCAAAATTTTGCCAAGAGCCTGATCTGGACTAAACTGGCCAAAACTTGACCAAATGGGATCCAAACTCAAATCCAAGCATATGATACTCATGTATACACTATCAGCTACAAGCACAACCAATATGAAGTCATTCTGACACAAAAGACATCATACGCGTATGATGTCTCAAGCATGTTTTTGAGCCCAGTTTGCATATTTTTTCACCTACATTGCATCCTTAGGCCCTGAATAGCTCATGTTTCAATTTTCAAGTCATTTGAATAGTTAATAGCTTCATTTCGGCTTTCAGTACTAAAAAGATGCTAACTTCTGAAATTGGAGTTACAGGATCCATGGATTCCGCTAAGTCATCGGCAACTAAGAGAAAAAGACCAACCATCAAGGATGCTCTTGCAGAAGCAGAACCTTTTGATATTCCAACAGAAACCCTCAAGCCAACCAAGACTTGGGTGGAGGAAGCAGTACTAGAAAAAGAGGGAATAAAGATCTACCAGGGGACTTTCAGAGATCCTCAAGGGCAATCGGTCGATGTACCTATGATCCCACGAGAATTAGTGGATTATAGCAGATCAGAGAACATCAGCAGATACCTGGAAAAGGCTGACTTACATAGGTTTTTCACCTCGAGACCATCAGGCGTAGACACAAGAAGAGTGTATGAGTTGGCAACATCCATTCAGAAGGATGGGAAAGCCACGTTGACAGCCATGGATGGAGAAACAGTTGAAGTACAGATCACTCCACAGCTCATTGCAGATGCATTGAAGCTGCACAACAAAGGGAGTTCTGTCAGAGAAAGAAGGGAGGCCATAGAGGTCTATGGATCAAAGAAAAAAAATACAACCTACGGAGATATGGCAGATCAACGAGCGGCAACCCTTTGCCGATTATACAACCAGTTTTTCCATGTGTGCAGTAAAAGACCGCAGAAGTATACTACACCACCCCATGCCATTGTGACAACCATCACATGGGCACTGAAGAGCAACATGCCAAAAGAGGTGAATTATGCTCAATACATCCACGAGCAAGTAATCGCCATGCACAACCAGAAGCCAAAGTACATAGGAGGAGGAGAAATCCTAACAAGAATAGCTTATGAAGCTATTGGAGCTAGGGATCAAGGGCCACGGGTTTCCTCCCAGAATGAGTGGCTTAGAGAAGCCGATGAAGAGAAAGAACAGCAAGAAGTATCCAAGAGGGCGTCCACAAGAGCACGCCGAAAACTAGAAATAGTTTCAGAACCTGAAGAGGCTGTGGACGAGCCGCTCAAGAAGAAAGCGAAGAAGAAGGCTGATCCCAAGCAAACCAAAAGTCAAAAAGCCGCAAGAATGGAAAGGCTGGTGGAGCAGTTTAGAGCGGAAAGAGCTCTAAAGGGGGACTTTGAAGAAATGTGGGTGCCAGACCCCACTAAAGTCGGCCAGGCCACATGTTGATCAATATGATCAATATATTAGAGCTTATGAGGAGTCGGAGGCCATACTGGAGCAGCAACTTGTCGAGCCTTATACTGAAGAGGAAGTACAGCTTTTAAAAGCTGAGCTGAAAAAGGACGACAAGGAGAAGAAGGAAGTAGATGAGTCTACTGAACTTCGAGAGAAAGACGGGCAAGCAAACAAAGGGAAAGCCAAGATGACTGAGGACAATCAGCCCTCCTTTACTGATGTACCAAGCCCGAAGAAAACGGAAATTATTGTGGAGGAGACCACAATAGAAATAGAAACAGAAGTTATGGAAAAGCCGGAGGTCGGAACCAAGGAAAAGGAGATAGATCCAGTTCAGCAAAAGAAAGATGATTATGAGGATCTGGTAGCGATCGGATACAGTGAAGAAGAGGCCCTGGAGGCAGTGTATGGGATATCCCTACGAAAACAAGATGATCGGAAAGGGACGAAGGAAAAGACAAAGGGTACAATGGAGAGTGAAGAGAAAATGGACGAACAGAACATACTAGAAGAGCCGAAGCCATTGGAGGTGGTGGCAGAAAGAGCTGTCAAGTTGACAGATGAAGATGAAAAAGACATGCACATGGTGCATGAACTGCTCAGCAAGATTAAAGAAAGATCCAGAGCAAAGGAAGTAGCAATTGAGACAGCAAAACAAAAAGAAGCAGAGTTGCAGAAGAAGTTAGAGAATGCTATGACTGAATCTGAAAGTCATAAAGCATCACTCTACGACGCAGAAAACGAGAGAGACGGCTTGATACTCCAACTAGCCGAAGATTCAAGAGAGGTAACAAGTTCACAGGAAGCAAAGGAGCGAATAGAAGATGAGCTGGAGGCAGCCAAGGATGAGCTCATTGAGCTAAGGGAAAGAGTCAAACTTCAAGAAAGGACAATCACGAGACTCAGGACCACCCCTAGAGCTAGCAGAGCAGGAACAGAACAAGAGGGAGCCCTCGTACCAGCTCTGGAAGATCAGGTTAGAAGTTTGCAAAGAGAGCTAAGGTTAGAGCAAGTGCAAAGATTGCACATGGCGGAGGGATCATTGGCTGCAGAGGAGAGGCTCACATCAGAAAACCAAACACTAAGGACAGAAAATGAGGCCCTCCGCAAACAGCTCCAAGACCTCCAAGAGCAACAAAGAAGAGAAACAGAGACACCACAAGAAGAAGCAGGGGGAGCAGCCATAGAGCTACCAGAAACTGGAGAGGCAACCACAATTGAAGATCCAGCCCCAGTTCAAGAAGTGGCCTCGACTTCACGAATCTCTGAAGAAGAAGAACAAAGGCTCCAGGACCAAATAGAAAAGTCAACAAAGGAAAGTGCCAAGGCAGAAATGGAATGGGAAAGGAGACTCCTCATCTCCATTAGACTTCAAGGTTTAGACACAAAAGTGCTCCATGAAGAGTGGATGCAACCCAGCCTGCCTTTCCCTCTAATGAAATTTGAAGTGATAAAGACGAAAAAGAGAATAGAGGAGGAGCAGTATGTCGCTCTTTACGAAGGCGACATCACAAAGGATGAACAATCAAAGAAGATTGTAGATTCTCAACCTAGATGGAGGAAAGCGTGGCTGAACAAATACCCAGCCTACCTCATCTACTTGGTAGAGGCTCCAAAGGAGATTCGGGAGGATGCAACCTTCTGCCCGGTGCCAAGAGTCAGAAGCTGGAAAGAGCATGGCAGGATAGCTGAAAAGAAGCCAAATTGGCTTAATTATCCCAGGATGCCAGGACCAAAGGAAGGAGAGAGAATAGGTAAAGCCTACATGGTGAAAACCCTAACGGGCACCATCAAACTCTTTACTGGCTCTCCTGACCTTTCGTGTCAGATGCTAAAGAAAATCTGCAGGACTCTCTTAGCATGCATTGAAGTGTTCGCGCCAGACAAAGCCACGACCTCGAGTCTACTATCGACGGCCGACACAGTGACGGATATGATGTATGATCTTTCATTGCAGCCATCCCCAAAGGTGTTACATCTCTTATACCAAAGAATTATGTTTTTGCTTAGCTTCCACATGCAAACATTCGAAGAAGCTTTCTACACCGGCTTTTTCACTCACGAAAGCAAAATATTTGGCCCAACCTTGACCATCGGCAACCTACGCTACGAATCACATTTGCAGATGCTCAAGACGACAGGACTCTATTGACCAAGCCTAAAAGTCATGTCAGGGACGACATGAACGCGGAGGGGGGGAGTGTTGAGCCAGCAGAGGATCACACCCACATTTTTGCTCACACCCATCATTTTGTAACCATTGATTGTAATAAATGTCTTTCCGACATTAATTTTGATTTGAGCCATTCATTAAGTAACGGGACTCAATTGAGTTTCCAGCTTGTAATCCCGACGTAATTTCACCTGCTGATGTAAATAATTAGAGATGTTCTCACCTCCAAGGCTGAGGTATATAAGCCAAAGTTTTGTAACCTAAGGGAGATTCAATTATTAATCAAAGTGAGTTTTTGAGCGCCGTGACTGTGTCTGAGAGAGAGAGAGAGAGAGAGAGAGAGAGAGAGAGAGTCTTATCTTCTTGCTACGCGAGCTACGGGGCCGCCATTGGAGAAGCGACACCGCCATTGTGTTAGCAACGGTGAGAGCTACGCACAGATACCAAGAGTGCGCGCTATCGGCTTCTACGTGTGGTAAGTTCCTACGAGCTTCGGTGTGAGTTTTCTTCCAACTCGTGTGTCGGAATAGAGTGCGCAGCATATCTATAGAACCACAACGAGTAGAGCTACACATTAGTACCATCGGGGTCAAGTTTCGGTCACCTGTATTTTTCGGCCTGTCTTCATACGCGTTTACCGCACGGAGTGGTTATAGGTTGATTTTGCAGTTCAAGTCTTTAGGGTGTTGTTCTTACCTAGTGTATAGACTTCCCCTTGAGTTTGAGATCGATTCGATGATTCTAGATCCTGTTTCGTATAGCATTCGTTCGTAGTACGGATTTCAGTCACTTGCATATTTTAGAACTTAGATTTGATTTCCTTAGTAGTGATTGTCATTAGAAGGTCGAGTAGGTGATTTGACACCCACCTAGTTGTTTCCATGCGCCTGCGGGTCAAGCTCCGTCCTCGTCTGACAAATTCTGTTGTTGGTTGAGTTCTCGCTATTTAGCTTCTGCTAGCGGCGTAACCGCCTTAACAGATTTCTTTGAAATCCACCACCAGGACGTGCCATGTGTTGAAAGGGTAATAGAATAATCAAAATAGTGCTAAGTCAGATTATGTAATGCTAGTTGGAATTAGTCTTGGTCGGAATATGGTTGGTCGGATTTTGCTCAGTTGGATATGTATGCCAAGAACATTCAATTATACAGTTGTAACTCTTTTTATGGTAGAAGTCGTGGGTAACAAACACACAAGAGTCAAAATGTAACTAAGCTTTTGATCAATGGAGTTTCCTTACTGTGTCTAATCTTCTTCTCTTTGCTTTGACTTTGCTCTGTCTGAATGTTGTCTGACTATGTTCTTTGTTGAGTCTGATTATGGAGTGAAGTTTGATTCTCTGTGGAGAGTATGTTTGTTGAGAGAGATCATTGTGTTGTTGAACCCCAACAATGAATCTACAACCTAAGCACACTAATTGACCTATTCTCTACAGATTGGAACTCCCATTGAGCCCATAACACATTAAAACTATTACAATGGCTTGAAATAAATCGGGAATTTACAATACATGACCATTTTGGAAAAATGTAAAAAATGTGTAACTCCAATCTATACTGATTCTTCATGTTGATCTTCGATGTGCATCCGTAAGGCTCGGACCTTTAGAAACTTCTGTTAACTCACTTCAACTCAGTTAACAATGTGGTAGGTATGGTCATCAAGCCAAGGATTACATAGTATTTAAATGCGTGATGGCCAATAGACCAACCTTAGCATGAACGGACACACCTCAAGTGACTGCATTGATGTCGGCCCCACCTCTTGAACAACCGTCACAAACACATGGTCCCTTTTGACCAAAATGTTGTTCAAACAACACCATTACCACATCCTATGCTAGGACCACAACCCCCACATCCGAGAATCACTTCTATGAATCAAGTGGGTTGTGTGTCATCTATTGCTTGTGTGGATTAGGAGGATGAGTTAGACCCTAATATTGCCTATGGGATTTATGCACTTGAAGAAAGTCCATGATACTACTTGGAGGACTATTGGGGACAATTCAAACCTGTCTATCAAGTAGCTGCTCTTGCAGCAAGAGGCCAAAATATCAATTTCACTGCCAAGAGACCACCTCTTCAATGCTATGAGTGTGGGGGTCCACATTGTGTAGGCGAGTGTCCTATTAGACTACAAAGGAATGCCACACTAATGCAAACCAATCAAGCAAGTGAAACTATGTCATAATAACTAATATCTAATTCTCCTAAATGATTTTCTCAAAAGGTACAATATTGGTTAGGCTGGCAGACTGGTCACAATAGGGATCCAAAGGAGGGAAAATAGGGATCCAAAGGGGGGCCATCTGCAAAAGAGCAAGGTGCATTAATGGGCTTCAAGACCCTAAGGTTCAGCCCATTAAGAGTTCCAAAATGCTAAAGCTCCAAAATTAAATGAAATCTTCAATGGTCAAACTTTAGGGAAAATTGGATGCTTGTGGGAAGACTCAAAAGTCTTCCCACATCCCTATCTAGGAGAGGGCAAGCCATTTTTGTAGGGGATGAGAGAGAAACACACACACACACACACACACTCTTCCAAGCTCCTTTTACACAAAGGGCATAGTAGCTTCCTAGCCCAGCTGCACCTAAGGCGCATTCAAATCCTATTGGATGGCCATAGAGGTGGACCAATGAGAATTTGACTAGATTACATTTAGTTTAATTCATTTAAAAACACTTGATAAAAGAACCAATAGAAATTAAGCTCTCTAGAAGACTATTAGATAGTCTCCCAAGGGATCTATGAGCATTCACCAGCCTAATGGCTTGCCTGATTCCTATTGGCCAAAAGACTAAGAGGTCCAATGAGAGACTAATAGATTTATTTAAATACCTAAATCTATCACAAAAGGGGAAAGGGGGACACATGTCACAAGGCTACCCATTATGATTCTAATTTCCTATTGGCTAAGCCTGGCATAAGCAAATGAGGGGTCAGCAAGAGGAATTAGCAAGAGGGGTCAACCAAGAGAGAGAGGGGGACTGATTTTTGCAAGGAATTATCACATACACACTCACACAAGCTCATGTGTGAAGTAAAGAAGACTATCTCCTTCTCCAAGCTTTAATGGAAGCTTATCATCTTCTCCAAGATTTTGAGAAGGGAGGCCTACACCAACAACTCTTGGCTTTGTGATGCAAATCCAACCAAGAGCTAAGCTCCAATGCATGCTCATCTCCTCTACCATTCTAATTACTAAGCTATGCTAGCTATTAAGAGTGATTATGTGAAGAGACATACTTCTTTCTCATAAGAATACTCCTTCTTCCTCTTGATTTGCTCTCATACCCCAATAGCTCTCACCATCTTCAAAGGTGTGTGAGGTCTTGGGTCTGAGACCGTGAGGAAATTGATGTTGTGTTTTCAAATGTAAGCTTGGTGCTTGAAGCTTCCATCTTCATTGCACCAAAAGTTATCGAAGGAACACAAAGTATTATAGTGTAAAACGTCTCCTTTGATGGATGAAACCTATAATACAAAGCCTTTTGGAGGGGGGACCGGCTCCATGTAAATCCAGTCCTCAACTATTGTCAATAGCTTAATTTCTCTCTCATTTTGAAGTACTGTTCATGCCTACCTAACTAGGTGTTATGATTTTGTTGCTCTCTCCAATCATCCACTCTTGCTATGCTCATTAGAAATCTATTCTTGATGAAATTCTCACTATGTCTATGTTATTTTCTGCTACACACAAGTTACTAGACCATTAATTGTTACATTGGTATTCGAGCACAAGGTTTATCTTTTCTTGCTCAAGAAGAGAGGTCCTCAAGCTAACTATAAATGGTTGGTATTATTAATTGCAATTGAGTAAGTAGAATATGGATTTTTCAGCCTTGCAGTGTGATTGCTTTGTACAAATAATGGGGCATCACCGTCAAGAGCTATGGTCTTAATAATGGAGTCCTATGAGGCTTGTTGCCTACGACTTAACCACTATTGAGCTATTAGAAGCTTGACAGGAGTCCGTGCTGTTTTGGTGGTGAAAGACCCTCTCTTATATTCCTTGCATTTAATGATATTTGAGACATAGGTACAGGATCTTGAGTGGTTTGCTAAAGGGGTTACAAGGAGTCACAACTAGGGCTTGAAGGACCAAAGTACACTTAAGCACTTTACACCTAAAATTTGTTAGAATGGATGACAATAGTAGAGAGAGTGACATTAATGTTGATATATTTGACTTTGCTAATGAGCAGGCTACTAATGATGCCCCTATGCTTGTCAATTACCTTGTTACTAGGCTTCAACAAGCCACCGGCAATCCATCCCTCCAAGGTGAAGTGCAATGACAACTACGTGCTCATAGGATTCTCCAAACTCCTCACCAAGAAGACAGAGTACCTAGGAAGCCTCCTTGTGAGACTTCCAAAAGAGGCCTCTCTCCGATAAGGGAAGAAGAGGAGGATCCGTAGGAAGGGCTCATAAAAATACTACTTCACGACGCATCTCCTTCCCAAAGGAGAACTCAAGTTTCAACGGTAGAGCCCCCACTCAAGAAAGAAGTGAGTCTCCTGCCACCTCGATAGAGATGGCTCCACAAAGATGGCAGGCAAAACGCTCTCCAACACCCCCTAAATGGAGAAGACCATCGCACACTTATCTACACCATAATTCAAAGAGGGACGAGAAAACAAGAAAAGAAAAAGCCGAGAAAGAGGTCACCCTCTTCTCCATCTTCTTCATCCTCTTCCTCTTACGAAGAAACTGATGGTGCATACAAGGAGGAACAAGGGAAGAAAAAGGCAAGAAAGAGGTCACCCTCTTCTCCATCCTCCTCAAATTCTTCCTCTTCTGAAGAAAATGATGGTGTAGCTTTTGAACCACCAAAAAGAAGAGGCCATAGGGAATACTATGCTGCATGGAAGAGGTCATCCAAGCTCAAAAAGTTCAAAGAGGGAGAAAAGATCATCTCTTTCCTTACCTACGATGTCACCTTTGGTGCTACAGACAAAGTCTTCACCTTCATTCAACAATTCAATGGGGCATTTGGAGATGAGGGCTTCACGGAGTTCTCTAAGCTACGTGATGTAGCTATGCAATTTCAAAAGTCCGCCAGGCAATGGTGGTCTAGCCTATGGGCAAATGATGAAGCTCCCCAAACATGGAAAGCTTTAAGAGCTTCCATCATGAAGCAGGTTTTGGCTACCGATCCCAAAGACAAAGTACTCACCAAATGGCAAAGCTTGAAGATCTCTCCCTATGAATCTATTCACAAATATGTGGACAAGTTTCGGGACTTACATCTCAAAGCCACTGTTTTCAAAGAGATGGATTTTGGAGAGCAAAAACAACAACTTTGTGTGGGTCAAACTAAAGATATGGCGGAGTATATCTAAGGAGAAGGGAGTTTATAAAGGCAAAAATAAACTCTCTCCTGAAGAGCTAGAGCCTTATTGTAAAGATAACTGCTATTTCAAGTGCGAGGAGCAAGGGCATGCTTATTGTGGTTGTCTCCACAAGAATACATGAAATGAGCCTCCTAGAGCTACCTTGGCCGAAATCCAAAAAGAGGATGCTCACCACAAAGGATCTCCTCTATGCCATGCTTGGGGAAAGGTAAGAGGACATGATGCTTTTATTCTCTTTGACCCCAGTTCTACACACAATTTCATATCCCCATAGTTGGCCACCAAGCTAGGCATCCAAGCCTATGAGATGGGAGATGTCCTACCTGTCGATGGTGCTTTCAAGGGGCAAGAAGCCTCAATCACTCCTTTAATTGGGAAATTGAGGCTCCATGTCCAAAGCTATGTGGACAAGGAGGACTTCTTTATCTCTCCTCTCAAGCACGAGGATGTAATCCTAGGGGCACCATGGTTTGATTGCATGGTTGCCAATTTTAAATTCCCTGAAAGGAAAATCTACTTTAGGTTCAGGGAAAAAGATATGTACATAGATGCTAAGGAGTTGGGTAACACCATATCCATTGTACATATGCAAGCTTTTAATAATTCAATAAAGAGATCTATTTCCGTGTACATGATTTTCATTAAAGATTCTCAAAATGAACCTAATGATTTAGCAAAAGAAAATTAAGTAATCACAAGGAATTAGAGTTATCCAATTTTCTCAAGGGATTTCAAGATGTTTTTATTGATGCCATTCCTTGTGAACTACCTCCTAAACGAGGCAATGATGATCATGCAATTGAACTTCTACTAGGAAGTCCATCGCCTAATAAACCTTCTTATAGAGTTTCCCAAGATCAACAAGATGAGATTATGCAGCAAGTGCATGAGTTAGTTGAGAAGGGCATGGGTAGGCCTAGCTCATTTCCATTTTGTTCACCCGTGTTATTAGTGCAAAATAAAGCGACACATATCATATGTGTGTGGACTATAGAGCACTAAATAGGATCACTATGAAAAATAGGTTTCCTGTTCAATGGGTAGCAGACCTATTTGATTAGCTACAAGGGTCGACCTACTTCAGTAGGATTGATCTAAAAATTGGCTACCATCAAATAAGGATAGTTGATCAAGACATTGTAAAGAACGCATTTTGCACTACGTCGTTTGGTCTTTACGAATACATGTCATGCCTTTTGGCTTGACTAATGGACCAGCCACATTTAACCGCTGGATGGAGAAGTTATTCAGGCCTCAACAAATCTTTATTGGAGTGTTCTTTGATGATATAATCATCTACTATAACTCACTAGACAAACATAAGCAACGCCTCCAGGTAATATTTCAAGTCTTACGAGAGAATAAAATTTATATTAATAAAAAAAAAAGTGAGTTTTTCTTACAAGAGATTCAGTATTTAGGTCACATTATCTCTCAAGATGGAATCGAAATGGATCCATCAAAGCTAGAGGTAACAAAAGGATGGCCTAATCCAAGGAATCTACGTAAACTAAGAAGCTTTATAGGTATGTGCGCATACTATAGTATGCGCCCAAGGAATCTACGTAAACTAAGAAGCTTTATAGTATGTGCGCATACTATAGACGCTTCATAGAAAAGTTTTCACAAATCGTGGGACCATTACATGACCTAACAAAGAAAAAGGTTAGGTATACATGGTCTGCCAAGGAGAACAATGATTTTGAAAAGCTTATCTCTCAACCTGTGCTTACATTGCCGGATCTCTCAAAACCATTTGAGGTCCAATGCGACGCTTGTGGTGATTGCCTTGGAGCTGTTTTGCTCCAAGAAGGGCATGCTGTAGCCTATGAATGTTGAAGGATTGACCCTATTGAGCAAGCTCTAGGCAGATATGAAAAGGAACTCCTCCTAGTTCTACATGCGTTAGACTCGTGGAAGCACTATTGGGACTCCTTTCATTCTGTAGATGGATCACCAAAGCCTTAAGTACTTCATGACGCAGACCAAGCTCTCTAACAAACAAATGAGGTGGAAAAATTTCCTTTTGAAATTTCATTTTCATATTGCTCACATTGCTAGCAAGAATAATCAAGTAGCCGATGCACTCTCAAGACGACCGAGAGTAAATGTGGTTTCCATAGCAACTCACAATGATCTATCTTCTATGATAGATGAGTATGCTATTGATACCGATTTTAGAGAAATGATTTCAGCCCTTGCACTAGGGAAGAAAGAAGAACCATTTACCTTACAAGATGGTTATCTTCTCTATGGCAATAGACTATGCATTACTAACTCCCTACGTGAGAAAGTAATGTATGAATCTCATGCTCCTCCTTATGTGGGGCATAGAATGATTCGGTCTACCCTAAAAGGTATAGAAACATGTTTATTTTGGCCTACCATGAAAAGAAACATACAAGAGTATGTTTCTAAATGTGTAGTATGCCAAAAGATGAAGTTTGATAGAGGGAAGCAACCTGGATTGCTTCAACCTTTTCCAATCCCTAATTCACCATGGGAGAGCATATCCATGGATTTTATCTTTGGATTTCCTAAGTCTATCCATGGAAATACGGGAATATGGACGATAGTAGACATGTTCAACAAACAAGCTCATTTTATACCTGTCAAAAAGAATATCAAAGCCCATCAAATGGAAACCCTCTTCATATCACAATTCTTTAAGTACCATGGCTTGCCGATGTCCATTGTGTTGGATAGAGATCCTAGAATGACCAATAATTTCTAGAAGGGTCTCTTTGAGAACTTAGGGACAAGGCTAAACTTACCTTCAACCTATTACCCGCAAACGGATGGCCAAAGTGAAATAGATAACCTAACAATTCTTGATCTACTAAAAGCCTATGTAACGGAGGTAGGTCAAAGGTCCCAATGGGAGAAGTACTTACCGTTAGTGGAGTATGCTTACAATAACACTGTACATACTTCCACGGGAAAAGCACCTTTTGAGGTAATTGAGGGAAGATCCAAAATTCCCCTGCTACTTAAGGTACAGGGGAAGATCTTCGCTGTAGATGAGTATGGCCGAGACCTACAAGAATCTTTCCAAAAGATTAAGGATGCTATCTCTATCTCATAGCAAAGGCAAAAGGCTACTGCTGATAAACATAGAAGAAATCAATCCTCTAAACAAAATGATTGGGTCTTGCTTAAATTTCCCAAGGCTTGATTAAGGCATAAAAAGGGCAAGAATCCTACGGGACACCAAAAGTACTATGCTAAGTTAGCAAAAAGGTACTATGGTCCCTTCTAGCTTCTTAGACCAATCAATGAGATGGCCTATCAACTCAAGTTGCCCAGTTGTTGGATCGTACACAATGCTTTCCATCTGAGCCTACTAAAGCCTTACAAAGGAGAGCCACCTCAAGAACGAACTATTGAGACCCATTGGAGATTGAGGACCATGAAGAGGTGTTGCAGCCCGAGTCGATTCTCTGACATGAAGATAAGGTATTGAGAGGCGGTAAGATTATCTAATCGTATCTTAATAAGTTTAAGAACTATCCTTTTGAAGATGCTAGATGGATGCAAGGCATACAATTAAAGGATAACCTAAAACTTGTCAATGCTTACAATAATTTCCTAGAGTAAGCAAATGTAAAAAATTTTAAATGAACAAATTTTTTGTCTTATAAGACTCTCTTTTTCTTTATAGTGTGCACATGTTAATGAGTATGCATGCTTTTTCTTTATAGTGTGCACATGTTAATGAGTATGCATGCTTATGATCATGTTTGGGGAGACGACGTCTTTCGAACACCAAGTAGAGCTTGTTACTCTACTATGGATGATTGATACAGACTAACGTCTGCACGCTTGCGGCAGCTAACGCTCTCAAGCACCAAATGGACTAGTCATCCATTCTGGGATGATGTCATAGGGTGCAATAGGGGTCCTCTACCCGCTAGCAAACGGACTAAGGAAGACTATGATTTCAAGAGAGAGGTAATGTCATAATAAATAATATATAATTCTCCTAAATGATTTTCTCATGTTAAACTGGTAATTTAATATGGGGAAGTACTAGGGGAGAAAAAGCTAGAATATTGGTTAGGTTGGCAGACGAGTCACAGTTGGGATCCAAAGGATGGAAAATAGGATCCAAAGGGGGGCCATTTGCAAAAGAGCAAGGTGCATCAATGGGCTTCAAAGAACCTAAGCTTCAGCCCATTAATACTTCCAAAATGCTAAAGTTCCAAAATTAAATGAAATCTTCAATGGTCAAAATTTAGGGAAAATTGGATGCTTAGCCCATTAAGACTTCCAAAATGCTAAAGTTCCCAAATTAAATGAAATCTTCAATGGTCAAACTTTTACAGAAAATTAGATGCTTGTGGGAAGAATCAAAAGTCTTCCCACGTAAGATATTAAGAGTGATTATGTGAGGAGACATACTACTTATTTCTCGTAAGAATACTCCTTCTTCCTCTCGATCTACTCTCATACCCCACTAGCTCTAACCATCTTCAAAGGTGTGTGAAGCCTTGGGTTTGAGACCGTGAGGGAATTGATGTTGTGTTTTCAAGTGTAAGCTTGGTGCTTGAAGCTTCCATCTTCATTGCACTAGCAAGTTATTGAAGGAACACAAAGTATTGTATTGTAAAATGTCTCCGTTGATGGGGGAAACCTATAATACAAAGCCTTTTGGAGGGGGGACCGCAGCTCCATGTAAATCCGATCCTCAACTCTTGTAAATCGCTTAATTTCTCTCTCTTTTTGAACTATTGTTCATGCCTATCTAACTAGGTGTTATGATTTTGTTGCTCTCTCCATCCAAGCACTCTTGCTATGCTCATTAGGAGTCTATTCTTAATGAAATGCTCACAATGTCTATGTTATTTTCTGCTACACACAAGTTACTAGACCATTAAATGTTACATTGATATCAGAGCACTAGGTTTCTCTTTTCTTGCGCAAGGAGAGAGGTCCTCAAGCTAACTATAAATGTTTGGTATTATTAATTGCAAATTGAGTAAGTAGAATAGGGATTTTATAGCCTTGCATTGTGCCTGCTTCGTGCAGATAAGGGGGCATCACTGTCGAGAGCTATGGTCTTAATAGTGGAGTCCTACAGGGCTTGTCTATGGCTTAACCACTATTGAGCTATTAGAAGCTTCACAGGATCCGGTGCTGTTTTGGTGGTGAAAGACCCTCTCTTGTATTCCTTGCATTTAATGATATTTGAGCCACGGGTACAGGAGCTTCAGTGCTTTTCTAAAGGGGTTAAGAGGAGTAGCAACAACTAGGGCTTGAAGTGCCAAAGTACATTTAAAAATTTTACACCTAAAATTTGCTAGAATGGATGAAAATAGTAAAGAGAGTGAACTCAATGTTGATAGCTTTGATTTTGCTAATAAACAGGCTACTAATGATGCCCCTATGCTTGTCAATTACATTGTTACTAGGATTCAACAATCCATGGGCAATCCATCCCTCCAATGTGAAGTGCAATGACAGCTACATGCTCATGGGATTCTCAAAACTCCCCGCCAAGAAGACAGAGTACTTAGGAAGCCTCCTTGTGAGACTTCCAAAAGAGGCCTCTCTCCAATAAGGGAAGAAGAAGAGGATCCGTATGAAGGGCTCAAAAATCTACTACTTGATGAAGCATATCCTTCCCAAAGGAGAACTCAAGTTTCAATGGTCGAGCCCCCACTGAAAGAACAAGAAAGAAGTGAGTCTCCTACCACCTCGGTGAAGATGGCTCCACAAAGACGGCGGGCAAAATGCTCTCCAACACCCCCTAAACAGAGAAGACCATCACACACTTCTCTACACCATAATTTAAAGAGGGATGAGAGAAAACAAAAGAAGAAAAATGCAAGAATGAGGTGACCCTCTTCTCCATCTTCTTCATCCTCTTCCTCTTATGAAGAAAGTGATGGTGCAAACAAGGAGGAACAAGGGAAGAAAAAGGCAAGAAAGAGGTCACCCTCTTCTCCATCCTCCTCAAATTCTTCCTCTTTTTAAGAAAGTGATGGTGCAAAGTTTGAACCACTAAAAAGTAGAGGCCATAGGAAATCCTATGCCACGTGGAAGAGGTCGTCCAAGCTCAAAAAGTTCAACGACGGAGGAAAGAACATCTCTTTCCTTACTAATGATGTAACCTTTGGTGCTACGAACAAAGTCTTGCCTTCATCCAACAATTCGATGTGGCGTTTGGAGATGAGGGCTTCATGCAGTACTCTAAGCTACACCATGTAGCTATGCATTTTCAGAAGTCCACCAGGCAATGGTGGTCTAGCTTACAGGCAAACGGTGAAGCTCCAAAAATAAGGAAAGATTTAAGAGCTTCCATCATGAAGTAGTTTTTAACTACCTATGCCAAATAAAAATTACTCACCAAATGGCGAAGCTTGAAGCTCTCTCCCAAAAAATCTATTCATAAATATGTAGATAGGTTTTGGGACTTACATCTCAAATCCACTGTCATCAAAAAGATGGATTTTGGAGAGCAAAAACAACAATTTTGTGCAAATTTAACTGAAGATATGGCAGAGTATGTCAGCTCCCCAAGGCCACGCACCATATCTGCAGTCATACACCATACCATGGTGGCTTCACGAATCAATTTCCAACAAGGGGCCAAGAGAAATCTTAAGCCCACGCAGAACAAAGACCGTAATAACAAGCCTAAGGGGAAGGACCATGTCCAAAAGTCTCCCAAAGGCAATGCCAACAACAAAAAAGCTAAGGAGATGGGAGTTTATAAAGGCAAAAATAAATTCTCTCCCGAAGAGCTAGAGCGTTATTATAAAGATAATCGTTTTTTCAATTGCGGGGAGCAAGGGCATGCTTCTCATGCTTGTCCCCAGAAGAATATATGAAGTGAGCCTCCTAGAGCTACCTTGGTCGAAATGCAAGAAGAGGATGCTCACCACAAAGGATTTCCTCTATTCAATGCTTGGGGAAAGGTAAGAGAACATGATGCTTTTATTCTCTTTGACCCTGGTTCTACTCACAATTTCATATCCATAAAGTTGACCACCAAGCTAGGCATCCAAGCCTATGAGATGGGAGATGTCTTACCTGCTGATAGTGCTTTCAGAGGGCAAGAAGCCTTAGCCACTCCCTTAATTGGGAAATTGAGGCTCCAATGTCAAAGCTATGTGGACAAGGAGGACTTCTTTATCTCTCCTCTCAAGCACAAGGATGTAATCCTAGGGGCACCATGGTTTGATTGCATGGCTGCCAATGTTAAATTCCCTGAAAGAAAAATCTACTTTAGGTTCAGGCAAAAAGATATGTACATAGATGCTAAGGAGTGGGGTAACACCATACCCATTGTACATACGCAAGCTTTCAATAAGTCAATAAAGAGCTCTATTTTTGTGCACATGATTTTTGTTAAATATTCTCAAATTGAACCTAATGCTTTAGCAAAAGAAAATATAAACAATCACAAGGAAATAGAGTTATCCAATTCTCTCAAGGGATTTCAAGATGTTTTTATTGACGACATCCCTTGTGAACTACCTCCTAAATGAGGCAATGATGACCATGCAATTGAACTTCTTCTAGGAAGTTCACTGCCTAATAAACCTCCTTAAAGAGTTTCCCAAGATCAACAAGAGGAGATTATGCGGCAAGTGCATGAGTTAGTTGAGAACGGCATGGCTAGGCCTAGCTCATCTCCATTTTGTTCATCTGTGTTATTAGTGCAGAAGAAAGACAACACATATCGTATGTGTGTCGACTATAGAGCACTAAATAGGATCACTATTAGAAATAGGTTTCCCGTACCACACGTAGAAGACCTATTTGATAAGCTACAAGGGTCGACCCACTTCAGTAGGATTGACCTAAAAAGTGGCTACCATAAAATAAGCATAGTTGATCAAGACATTGTAAAGGCCGTATTTTGCACTACGTTTGGTCTTTACGAATATATTGTCATGCCTTTTGGCTTGACTAATGCACCAGCCACATTTAACCGCTTAATGGAGAAGCTATTCAGGCCTCATCAAATCTTTATTGGAGTGTTCTTTGATGATATAATTATATACCCTAACTCACTAGACGAACATAAGCAACACCTCAAGGTAATATTTGAAGTCTTATGAGAGAATAAACTTTATATTAATTGAAAGAAAAGTGAGTTTTTGTTACAAGTGATTCAGCATCCAGGTCACATTATCTCTCAAGATGGCATCCAAATCGATCCATCAAAGCTAGAGGTACTAAAAGGATGGCCTAATCCAAGAAAGTGTGCATACTATAGATGCTGCATAGAAAAGTTCTCACAAATCACGGGACCATCACATGAACTAACAAATAAAAATGTTAGGTATACATGGTCTGCCAAGGAGAACAATGCTTTCAAAAAGCTTAAAGAAAAGCTTATCTCTCAACTTGTGCTTACACTGCCGGATCTCTCAAAACCATTTGAGGTCCAATGCGATGTTTGTGGTGATTTCTTTGGAGCTGTTTTGCTCCAAGAAGGGCATGCCATAGCCTATGAAATTTAGAGGAGATAAAGTGAGTCAAGCAATTAATGATTTTCGTAGAAGAGACCCAAAGGGATCTAGAGCTAGCATCTAGGCAGATCCAGATTATAGAAACAGTGTTCCCTATGCAAAAGCAGCCTCACAAAGACCATAGACCACTAGCCATACCTAGTGTCATCCAAGAAGAAAGTTACTTTCAGTCATTGGAAAGTGGGCATATTCCCTTCTTGTTGGAAAGAATGTTTACAGAGGGATTATCTGACCCTATTGAAGAAATGGAGATCCCATCTTCTCCATGTCAAGGGACTGAACCCTTAAAAGTGCCGTTAAATATTGCCAAATTGATGGATTTCATGGCTTCAAAAGTTAGAACCACCATGATGTCTAAACTATATGGAGACCCCGAGCTATTCTTAGCTCTTCGAGCTTTTGTCAATGGAGAACTGAAAGACGGGCTACCAAAATTTTCACAAATGTATGGAGATAGGGAGGTGCCAATAGAGGAGGAACCACCAACCTAGGCATCCAAGCCTATGAGATGGGAGATGTCTTACCTACTGATGGTGCTTTCAAAGGGCAAGAAGCCTCAATCACTCCCTTAATTGGGAAATTGAGGCTCCATGTCCAAAGCTATGTGGACAAGGAGGACTTCTTTATCTCTCCTCTCAAGCACGAGGATGTAATCCTAGGGGCACCATGGTTTGATTGCATGGTTGCCAATTTTAAATTCCTTGAAAGGAAAATCTACTTTAGGTTCAGGGAAAAAGATATGTACATAGATGCTAAGGAGTCGGGTAACACCATACCCATTGTACATACGCAAGCTTTCAATAAGTCAATAAAGAGCTCTATTTTTGTGCACATGATTTTTCTTACAGATTCTCAAATTGAACCTAGTTCTTTAGCAAAAGAAAATATAAAAAATCACAAGGAAATAGAGTTATCCAATTCTCTCAAGGGATTTCAAGATGTTTTTATTGACGACATCCCTTGTGAACTACATCCTAAACGAGGCAATGATGACCATGCAATTGAACTTCTTCTAGGAAGTTCACTGCCTAATAAACCTCCTTAAAGAGTTTCCCAAGCTCAACAAGAGGAAATTATACGGGAAAGTGCATGAGTTAGTTTAGAAGGGCATGGCTAGGCCTAGCTCATCTCCATTTTGTTCACCTATATTATTAGTGTAGAAGAAATACGACACATATTGTATGTGTGTTGACTATAGAGCACTAAATAGGATCACTATCAGAAATAGGATCACTAAATATCATAAATTGTATGTGTGTTGACTATAGAGCACTAAATAGGATCACTATCAGAAATAGGATCACTAAATAGGATCGCTATCAGAAATAGGTTTCCCGTCCAGTAGAAGACCTATTTGATAAGCTACAAGGATCGACCTACTTCAGTAGGATTGACCTAAAAAGTGGCTACCATCAAATAAGGATAGTTGATCAAGACATTGTAAAGACCGCATTTTGCACTACGTTTGGTCTTTACAAATATATTGTCATGCCTTTTGGCTTGACTAATGCACTAGCCACATTTAACCGCTTGATGGAGAAGCTATTCAGGCCTCATCGAATCTTTATTGGAGTGTTCTTTGATGATATAATCATCTACCCTAACTCACTAGACGAACATAAGCAACACCTCAAGGTAATATTTCAAGTCTTACGAGAGAATAAACTTTATATCAATCGAAAGAAAAGTGATTTTTTCTTACAAGTGATTCAGTATCCAAGTCACATTATCTCTCAAGATGGCATCCAAATGGATCCATCAAAGCTAGAGGTAATAAAAGAATGGCCTAATCCAAGAAAGTATGCATACTATAGATGCTTGATAGAAAAGTTCTCACAAATCGCGGGACCATTACATGAACTAACAAAGAAAATTGTTAGGTATACATGGTCTACCAAGGAGAACAATGCTTTCAGAAAGCTTAAAGAAAAATTTATCTCTCAACCTGTGCTTACACTACCGGATCTCTCAAAACCATTTGAGGTCCAATGCGACGCTTGTGGTGATTGCCTTGGAGCTGTTTTGCTCCAAGAAGGGCATGCCATAGCCTATGAAAGTCGAAGGCTCAACCCTATAGAGGAGATCAAGGGAGTCAAGCAATTAATGATTTTGGTAGAATAGACCCAAAGGATCTAGAGCTAGTATCTAGGCAGATCTAGATTACAGACACAGTGTTCCCTATGCAAAAGCAGCCTCACAAAGACCATAGACCACTAGCCATACCTAGTGTCATCCAGGAAGAAAGTTACTTTAAGTCATTGGAAAGTGGGCATACTCCCTTCTTGTTGGAGAGAATGTTTATAGAGGGATTACCTGACCCTATTGAAGAAATGGAGATCCCATCTTCTCCATGTTAAGGGACTAAACCCCTAAAAGTGCCGTTAAATATTGCCAAATTGATGGATTTCATGGCTTCAAAAGTTAGAACCACCATGATGTCTAAACTATATGGAGACCCCGAGCTATTCTTAGCTCTTCGAGCTTTTGTCAATGGAGAACTGAAAGACGGGCTACCAAAATTTTCACAAATGTATGGAGCTAGGGAGGTGCCAATAGAGGAGGAACACTTAGATCCACAACCCAACCTAGATGAGAACTTTGTTGTTGAAATACCTGTTAACGAGTTGGGACAATACTTTGAAGGTAATGAATCCAATGTGACCATACCAATGGATTAACTATGAGGGGAATCCTTGATGGTGGGGCTAGAGTTAGTATTGCAACTAAAAGTTACTGGGAATCTATGGGAAGATGTCACCTTGGGACTACAAAAATAGTGGTAAAGATGGCCAATGGGACTATTATTAAACCTATTGGGATGCTATAAGATCTCAAGATCAAGGTCTTTGGACACAAAATAAGGCATACCTTCATTGTTATTGATGTTTCCAAGCACGTGCTATGCCATCTGAGATGATCTTAGGATGTCCTTTTGTGAGGGAAGAAAAAATGGTGCATGACTGGTCTAAAAACCATTTTTACTTGAAGTTCCAAGACTCTGTAATTCGAGTTGATCTTGTAACTGGTCAAGCACATCATTTAGGAAACAAATTTATAATTGATCCTAGATCTCACACCGCAATTCACTTGGCCGCATTGCAGTATTGTTACATGTGTAAAAAGGACACCGATGTTGGGAAAGATTGCCCTTATAGGGATGTTCTACCTAGGATAACTGAGTCTGACAATGTGGATTGGGTCCACCTAGCAGAAACCATAGACACTTGGGGAAATAGGGGGACAACCTGGGTAGCACCTGAGGGGGATGAGATGTCACAACCCGTACCTTTAAATATGATAGGAGCAATGCACATAGCTTCTGATGACCTACAAGATGAAGGCTGGACTGACACTAAAACGAGTAGCGTCTCAAAATACTATAGCTCACATGATTCAGATTCGGGATCATCAGTTGAAATTAAATCTAAGGACGAAGAATTTGAATTGAATATTGGTGCAAATATGGAAACGAACCATATGGATCCCAACAGTGCCCTAATTGACAATCTATTCAGAAGAGGAGAAGACACGAGTAGCAATTCATCTAGTGACTCTTCACTTGAGGAAGGTGGTAATTGAAAATTAGACAAGAGAAGTAAGAGATATAAGAGGCGACGATATCGAGAAAATGTTCGTGCTAGGATAAATGAAATGAAATCTACCACAGAATGACTTAATTATATGGGGGCATGTGATGGTCATCAAAAGTTGGTAAATAATTGGGGTGAATACCTTGAAAGTGTCATGTTGTGTAGTCCACAACCGATTGACATCGCACAACTAGAAGCTAGAGAGAAGACAAAGTTGAGGCGTACTATAAGGAGATGACAAAATTGAGAGCTAGCTCAACAACAAAAGGAAGTAGAAGAGAAATTATCAAAGTGTCATGTGGTGTAGTCCACAACCCATTGACATCGCACAACTAGAAGCTAGAGAGAAGAGAAAGTTGAGCCGTACTATAAGGAGATGACAAAATTGAGACCTAGCTCAACAACAAAAGGAAGTAGAAGAGAAATTATAGTCCATAGAACAACAAGACCCCATTTATTTACATCCTGCACCTTGAGCATTTCAAATCCTACACCACGGAGGAGCATAAGGTTGTGTATACAAAGGACCAGAGAACACCTATTGATGAAAGTAATGATATCATGACATGAAATGTGTTCCACCTTCCGTTGTGCAACACACAATTCCCATGCTATAGCATGGCTAAACTAGTCCAGCAATGACCATACCCAATGAATCCTAAGTATGCAAAGATTGTTCAAGAAGAGATTGAAAAGCTTGTCAAATACGGATTCATATACCCTATTGTGCACTCAGAATGGGTGTCTCTAATAGTTATTGTGCCGAAAAAGAATGTTTAACTTAGAGTGTGCATCGATCTCAAGGAGGTCAATGCCACTGTTAGTGTGAAAACAAGAAGTAAAACAAAAACCTCTATAGCCTTGCACACACCACACCATCGGAAGGAAACAATATTAAACTGTGGAAAACACCTATGTCAAACACCTGTAAAGTTGGTCGAAAAACAGCCCTAACCAAAACCATGATAAAAATTGCTGAAGACCAAGATCATAACAACAAAGATCGTGTCATGTAGACCCTTGTAGAGTATCCATATGCTTGATTCCAACAACAGACGAGAAAGCTACAAGCTTTTGAAGATGGGGTCTCTCTCAAAAGCTCCAAAAAAACTAGTCTCTGTTAGGAAAAAGGGTGTGTAGGGAATTTCAGCTATTAAAAAGGAGATTTTTTTGGCTTTTATCCCAAGGAAATTTTTCTCTCCTCTTAGCTGACATGGTTCTCTCTTTGGGCACCTTTTAATTGGTCCAATTTTGACTTTTTTGGGGTGAAAAATGAGCTGTCGATGACCATTTGACCAAGGAATGGGGTGGGGGTAAGTGTCTGAGGACAAAAAAAAATTCCAGTGCCTGTCAAGGAAGTGGGAACTCAAAATGGGCACCCCATCTCTCCCCCCATGTTGGATTACTCCATTGCCACTTGGCACCATCCTCCCACCTCCCCACTTACCCAAAAAGTTCCAGCTTCTCCCAAAGCATGAGGGGACTTCTCGGACAATTTTCGCCGAGACATACCTTGCTGCTCAGGTCACCGAATGATGCACCGTAACACATAGCTCAAAGACCATCATCTCGGCTACCTCCAAAAATATAAAACTTCAGTATTTCTAATCTTAGACCCCCAAGTTGGCCTAGTTGCGTTTCTCGCATGCACCCGCAATCACCTTCTAAGTTGTATATCGTGAATAAACCTTATTCCATGGGAAGAATTACATGATGGTCGTTATTAATTCCTATTGAGTTTAATTTTACCATTGTAGTGAGACAAGATAAAAGAAATGTCATGGCGGATCATTTGTTTTGCATACCCAATGATGAAGCTGCTTACTGGGAATTGATGATGGATTGCGCAATACTTCCCTGTTCCTAGTTGAAACCATGCTTGAATGGAGTGAGAAGATGGTTTTCCACCCAAAGAGCTTCAAAAGAATATAGATAAAAAACTATCAAAGGAATGTGAACCTTATTCTCTAATTGAAAGAACTCTCTACAAGCTAGGAAAGGAAAATATTCTTAGATGTTGGGCTCACGAGAATGAGTATTTATACATACTGCAAGAATCCCACATGGGTATAGACAGAGGAAACTGTTCAGGAGAACTAATTGCTAGGAAGGTGTTTCAATCACGCTATTGGTGGCCTACCTTATTCAAGGATGCATCACTTTTTGCAAAAGGGTGTGATGAATGCGAACGTTACAAGATCACACAATGAAATGATAAGATTCCCTTACATCCTATTAAAGCGACTCAACCATTTGAAAAATGGGGTTTAGACTTTGTAGGCATAAAAAAGTCCGGCATCTTGTAACACTTAATCTTGATATATTATTGTTTCCAATGACTATGTGACAAAGTGGACGGAAGCCAAGGTGACACACAAGGCTGATGCAAGGTCACCTGCTAAGTTTCTCTTTGAGAACATTATAACATGATTTGGTTGTGCCCTTGAGATGGTGAGTGACAATGGTACTTACTTTATAAATGGAGTGATAAAGGAACTCACAACAAGCTTCGTGATAGCCCACCATAAGCCTACACCTTAAATGGCCAAGCTTAGAGTACTAACAAGACTTTAATCTCTATCTTGATCAAAACAATGGAAGCTTATTGTATTACTTACAAAGTGGCTATTGATTGTACACCATTCAAGATGGTTTATGGCCAAGTAGCAGTTATGCCATGGGAGTTTGTAATTCCTAGCTTGCGGGTAGCTTCACAAGAAGGTTGGGATGGTAACCCTTTAGTTGAGCGTTTATATATCCTTGAAGGGCTAGATGAAAAAGACAATTGGCTTTGCAAAATACACTTGTGGATAAAGAAATGGTTTGACCGTCATTTAAAGAACAAGGATATCAAGGTTGGGGATAAAGTTCTTATGTATGGATTGCATAACAAGAAGAAAAAGTAGAAATATGTGGGCCCAAAGGACCATATAGAGTATGCGAAATCATCCCACAAGGTACCATTTGTGTGGAAACTCTTGATGGAGTTGAAACCATTGGATTCCTCAATGGGAGTTAATTCAGAAGATACTACAATCCTTTAAGCCAAGAGGAGCTATGTGCCATCCATAAAAAAAAGGCAGCCAAGGCACAAGCAGAATTGAAAAAGAGCGACAACAACGTGTTATACGCCAACAAGAGGCCAACCTTGGAGCTACACATGCATTTCAAGTTGAAATAGAGGATAATGAAGTCTAACACACCTCTATGATACCCTATTGAGTTAAATAGCTCCTATGGGAAAGTGTTGTATAACGCCTTATTGGACAGAGGTCCTAAATATAATCTGCTATCATATGGAGTGTGGTGTCAGTTTATGAAAGCCATCTCTATCTGAGACTACTATCTAAGTCAAGGGAATCAACAAGAAAAAAACTATTGTTTTTGGAACCTAGCACACTTCTGGCAATTATGACAACAGAGTCATAGCTCAAGATTTTTTGGTCATGCGTGCTAGAACTATGGAAGGCAATATAAACCTAGGATGCAAGTGGATGTTAGCGACCAAATTCACTATTGATTGGGAGACTGGGAGTGTCACAACACAGAAACCAGCTCTTAAACCTGCCACTCAAGCGATAGTCACCTCTTGAGGAAATACAACCAGAAACATTTCATGTCCAAGCGGTTGAACCATCTATACCTATAGCCCAACCCTCTAGAGCTTCAAATTCTGTAGCTGAAACAAAGCATGCGACGCATAAGACTCACCGTAATATAGCAAAGAAAAAATACGAATGGGTCCCTAAAGATTCTTTAGCGACCATTTTTGACGCTAAAAAACAAAAGCCTTGTAAGAAACGCCCCACTCGCTCCAAGAAATGTAAAAATGTTGCATTGGATTCCTAAACAACTATTAGAAGCCTAAGGCTACTATAAAGGGAATGATCAAATCTGGGTGTCTAAACGTAAATTGTGTTCTTACCTTTTACTTAGAAACCCATGTGAGCCAAATCCTGTAACAATAAAGCCGATTGAAGACCGTCTGAAGGGAAAGATCAAAGAATACACCCAATCCAGAGCTAGTTTGGGTACCCAAGCGAGAACAACTTGTATTTCTTGGCTCACACATAGGAAAAACAAATGAAGCTTCTTGATCTTCAGGTAGTTCTTCTACAAAAACAAAAACTTATTCACAAATTCTACCTACCACTAAAATTGTACAAAAAAACAAGGAAAGAATAGCACCTCCCATTGTAAATTCATCACCTAAAACAACGTTTTAAGGAAAATCATGGGAGAGTACCCTACCACCCTTGCAACTAGATGAAACTCCTAGGGTGGTGAAAAAATATTGGTCAGAGTCTTCAACCATTACAACTTGGAACAATTGGTTTCAAAAGGTGACAACATCGTTCCAAAAGGTATGATCCACCCAGGGAAGGGGGGAGTGTTTTTTGGTGACATCCATTATTCACTTGCTCCCCTCTTAACCTTCCTCCCTAACCTCTCGATATCCCAATCTTAGGGAATGTATATATATAGCCCTATATTCAAGAAAAAAAATTAAAAAAGTAAAAGAGTAAGAGCCACCAAACAAAAAGCTTGTAACCTACAAATTCTAGTACATGACCCAAAAAACATAATAACACATTATGCACAAGGACACGACCTTTTGATATGACGATTATATTATTTTCACACTAACCAAAATCTATCGATGTGTACAAATATGCCTAGTATGCTAGAGTCATTCACTCTTACATTGGGTGAGAGGTACACTCTTTACTTTTCACAAGTGTTTCACATAGTCGACCCGGTGCTTCCCTGTGTGAATGGGATTTGGTAGATACACTAGCGTGTGAGAAAAAATTTGAGGAATTAGAATTAATGATACATCTCTTGACCATGAATAATCCCTACTTAGTAGAGAACGTCTTTTCAATTGCACAAGCTTACCCTTTTGAGCAAGATGACTATATACGTCTAGTGACATTCTTAGTGAATATATGTGCATCTAATGATGAGAAAGATTTACATGATTACACAGATGGGACATATGGTCTCACTAATGATGACTTTATATTTCTTGACAATGACAAGGACAGGGGTTTAGATTTAGGACTACCCGCCCATCTATACAGTATCCTGTTCCCTTGAACTTCTAGGGGGGTGCAAATACTTAGGCTAGGATTATTTATGTTTTTTTGATTGTGTTAAATAAAGTTTGGTGCCTCTTTCCACTAATGTGCCTCCTAGAGATATTCGTTGTGTTTTCTAGTGTATATAGGAACGCAGTGTAGTAGTTGGGATTTTGAACTTCATGTAATCTTTGTCCTGTAATCTTTGTCCTGTAATCTTTGTCTAGTTCACTCTTTGAATCAAGCGCCATCATCAACACGAACAGGTGTTAACTGTCCATTATCATTGCCTCTTGTCTTTTTTAGCATCCATGTTTTTCTACTTTAACTGTGATTGGTAGCACAATACTCAACACATTTGTTTAGTATTATACATTAGATTCAATATAATTTTATGTCATAGTTTCTTGTTTAGGTTTATGAATCAAGAAGTCTAATTAAGCTAGTTTGACCAAGATAGACATTAGATATCTTCTCTTAATACCATGGGAAATGCCTTCCTAATTGTCAATGGTTAATTTAGGTTCTTAATCCGATATTATGAAGCATTGTGTGCAATGTACTAGTGCTTTCTAGTGGTCTTAATCTCTCTTGACCTTTAGCTTAAGTATTATAAAGGGACTTTACTATTGTGATGAGTTAAGGGAGGGTAACAATGTCAATATGACCCCCCAAAGTTACAAAATTGAAATGCAGTGAAAAAAAAAGAAAATTGTCAAAAATGTAAAATCTTTAGCTGGAAGACAAATCCTAGCTTGGTTTGATATTTCACTTTCATATATTGCCTATGGTACTAGAGACCTAGAGGTTCCCAGTGTGGGCGCTTTTCCTTGAGAAGCAAAAAGCCCAAGGCATATAAAATAAGCACACACAACAAAAATTGAATCAATGTGAAAAACACTTTGGGGATCAAACAAAGGAAATAATTTAGGCGTTGATAATGTCTTTTATCATAGCTTAGCTAGAAGGTCTTCTAGGTATAGCCTCTAATCAGCCGTTGGACATGAAATACTTTGCTCCCGTGATTAAACAACTTAATTGAGCAGAGAGAATTGAGAAACTTGTCCATGGTATCAATAGTTGACCTCTAGTGCCTCTCGACCATTAAATTAGAGACCCTAGACGTGACCTTTACAAGTGTTTATGCATTTTATTATAGTACAGTTTAATGTTTACTACTGAAAAATTGTTTAATATGTGGTCACCAATCAATTTGTGTGCCTATTCACTGCATATGATTTTTAATTATATATGTTCTATAAGAATGCAATTACTGTGCTATTTTTGGTTGATTTTGCAATGTTTGATGAAAGCTAAAGATATTCAAGCTCAGATGCTCGTCCACCTCAACGAAGGGGTTTCACGTCACTAGCTTCCGAGGACGGAATCGACATGAATGGAGGCATGTTAACCACTTACAGACACCCTATCACCTTTGACGGACGCCTTATCACTTTCTTTGAGTCATGGACCAGGCTTGTCGGTCCTATAGGTTCGTAGGTGATCGCCAATGAGAGGCACACCACTTATCTCATTTTTACATTATTTTTGCTATGACCGGTCACTGTGGGCGCCCATGTGTGAATGGGCAAATTCATATAAAGGGTCCATTTTGGCCTAAAATCCTTATTCTTTGAGGTGCATGGGAAAGAAGTGCTCTTGCTTCACCTCTACCTTCTTCTCCATCGTGTGCTCACGAGTGGGTGTGTGTGTATTTGTGTATGTTTGGGAGGGAGAGAGAGAGAGAGAGAGAGAGAGAGAGAGAGAGAGAGAGAGAGAGATCAAGAATTGTGGCGGCATCGGTGGTGGCGGGGCGGTTGAGCGTGGCGGCAAGGACTCCCTCTTCTTCGTGGCACGGAATTCTTCACGATGGAAAGCATCAAGCAGTGAGTGACACATTATTGCCTCCCTTTGAGCTTACTAGAATAGACTGGTTGTGTGCTTGCAGCCATTTGTGGCTTGCACATAGTGTTCGGCAAGTTCCGAGCCTCCAAAAAATGTGGTAGAAGTGCACACAACTATTGGGCTTCCTTTGCTTTCCTCTTCTCCTCTTCTTTCTTTGCTTGTCACTCTTCTTTTAATCGTTGAGTGTTATACCTATGTTTTGGGGACTTGCTCTACTTGCCATGGATTTGTTGGTGACTAGAGGGATTTCTACTTCCATAGAGCATTGCACCTGTGTTTTGGTGACTTTCTCTACTTGCTGCGACTTCTTTTTGACTAGAGGGATTTCTACCTCTTCTTCTTCTTTGCTAGACTTGCATTGTAAAGATTTATACTCTTTCCTTTTGATATCACTGTGAATCTCAAAATTTGATTAATTGATTCACTGTCAGTTGTCGGAGCTCTTGAACTTATCTTGCGTGTTTTCCTCTTGGTCGGTGTTGTAGAAGTACTTCCACCAATAGCTTGAATAGTGTGCTTTGATTTTTGGAGGAGTTCCATCTAGGATTCTACCTTTGGTAGCTCTTCTATCATGCCCAATTCTTGATATGAAATACGTGTGAGTATGGGTCTAGGATTCATGTAGCATTTGTTTCTGTCATTGCTCTTTAGATTGGCTTCCACCAGATTTTCCAAGATATAGTTGCCAAGGTTGCATTTGATGACTTGACACTCTGCCAAACCAATTGCCATGACCACCACTAAATGCAAGGGTTGGTGTAGCATGATTGTTTATGTACTTTAAAGTGCTGAGAGATCAATCTCAGTGGTAGCTCTGTCTATGAGTACATTAGATCTTTGTAGATCAATTGTCTCCTTGTTGCTTTATAAATGCCTTGTTGTTGTCAATGGTCTTGGTCTTTAAGAGTAGGTTGTGGCTCCCAACAACCTGCTCACTGGTAGATAGAATTCTTGCCATATCATTTCACTGGTTATCTTCTTGGATAGTGGATCCATCCTTATCTTTTAGTTTTTCTTTGCCATTATACTGCATGATGCTCATAAGCTCATGAGCACTCTTGAAATGTGTTCTCCATGGCGGTAGCTATAAGAATCTTACACTCACCATCACCTCTGGCTTCTGATGGAGTGTCCAGAGCATTCTGGGAATGATGGTAGCTTTGACTTTGGTATCATCCACTACCTATAAAGATGTTGGTAGTTATTTGCTCTAATTATTCATTTGTAACATGTGCTTTTTTGTTGGATGAGATGTCAACTATCTTGTATGGAATTATTTTTCACTTCTTTTGTGCACATCAACAAGGCATCTTGCTAACAAAGTTTTAGTCTTTTAGTGTCCAAAAATTGGTTAGAAAATTGTCCAAAAAGTTGTTTTAGCACAAACTTGACCATAAATATAGAAATGAGCATAAGATGAGCAAGAGAGATCCAAATGTGACCAAACTTCACCAATGTGAGACATCTATAATGACTAGGGAAAATTGTTTTTGGTCAATTTTGGGTAGGAGGTACATGAATCACGATCCATGTTGGAATAAAGTTCTGAGTGATCTTTGCACCATTTGATTCAACATGATAAAAGGATGCTATGGGTGAAAACTTTTATGATTTGGATCATTAGTTTGATTATCAAATCAATTTTTCTAAATTTTCAAAAGAGTTAATGAAATTTGGATTCTCACATAGATTTTGGTTTCCAACTGACTTGAAAATTTGGAATCAGACTTTAAATAGGATGTGGGTCATGAGGGCATGGGGCTCTGGTCCAAAAATCTAGAAAAGGTACATGGATCGTGATCCATGCTGGATCATAGTTTGGGCTAAGACTTTGTGGGTATGTTCCTAGAGTTTATCCTAGCACACGGGTGGAATTTTTCAAATCCATCTCTAATTTTACCAAGTTAAACCCAATTTCCCTATTTATGGCCATTTTTTCTTGACTTTGACCATATTGGTGTTGTTTTGGTGGTGAAAGACCCTTTCTTCTATTCCTTGCATTTAAGGATATTTGAGACATAGCTACATGAGCTTGAGTGGTTTGCTAAAGGGGTTAGAAGGAGTAACAACTAGGTCTTGAAGTGCCAAAGTACACTTAAAGACTTTACAGCTAAAATTTGTTAGAATGGTTGACAATAGTAAAAGATAGTCAAATTAATGTTGATAGCTTTGACTTTGCTAATGAACAAGCTACTAATGATGCCACTATGCTTGTTGATTACCTTGTTACTAGGCTTCAACAAGACATTGGCAATCCATCCCTCCAAGGTGAAGTGCAATGATAGTGACGTGCTCATAGGATTCTCCAAACTCCTCACCAAGAAGAGAGAGTACCTAGGAAGCCTCCTTGTGAGACTTCCAAAAGAGGCCTCTCTCCGATAAGGGAAGAAGAAGAGGATCTGTAGGAAGGGCAGAGCCCCCATTTAAAGAACAAGAAAGAAGTGAGTCTCCTTCCACCTCGACAGAGATGGATCCATAAAGAGGGAAAAACGCTCTCCAACACCCCCTAAACGGAGAAGACCATCGCACACTTCTCTACAACATAATTCAAAGAGGGATGAGAGAAAACAAGAGAAGAAAAAGGTGAGAAAGAGGCCACCCTCTTCTCCATCTTCTTCATCCTCTTCCTCTTATGAAGAAAGTGATGGTGCAGACAAGGAGGAACAAGGGAAGAAAAAGGCGAGAAAGAGGTCACCCTCTTCTCCATCCTCCTCAAATTCTTCCTCTTCTGAAGAAAGTGATGGTGTAGCTTTTGAACCACCAAAAAGAAGAGGCCATAGGAAATACTATGCCGTGTGGAAGAGGTAATCCAAGCTCAAAAAGTCCAAAGAGGGAGGAAGGAACATCTCTTTTCTTACCTACGATGTCACCATTGGTGCTACAGACAAAGTGTTGGCCTTCATTCAACATTTCAATGGGGCGTTTGGAGATGAGGGCTTTACAGAGTTCTCTAAGCTTCGCCATGTAGCTATGCAGTTTAAAAAGTCCACTAGACAATGGTGGTGTAGCCTACGGGCAAACGATGAAGCTCCACAAACATGGAAAGCTTTAAGAGCTTCCATCATGAAGCAAGTTTTGGCTACCGATGCCAAAGACAAAGTACTCACCAAATGGAAAAGCTTGAAGATCTCTTCCTATGAATCTATTCACAAATATGTAGACAAGTTTTGGCACTTACATCTCAAAGACACTGTCTTCATAAAGATGGATTTTGGAGAGCAAAAACAACAACTTTGTGTGGGTCTAACTAAAGATCTGGTGGAGTATGTCTAAGGAGAAGGGTGTTTATAAAGGAAAAAATAAACTCTCTCCTGAAGAGCTAGAGCCTTATCGTAAAGATAACCGCTGTTTCAAGTGCGAGGAGCAAGGGCATGCTTATCGTGGTTGTCTCCAAAGGAATACATGAAATGAGCCTCCTAGAGCTACCTTGGCCAAAATCAAAGAAGAGGATGCTCACCACAAAGGATCTCTTCTATGCCATGCTTGGGGAAAGGTAATATAACACGATGCTTATATTCTCTTTGACCCTGGTTCTACACACAATTTCATATCCACATAGTTGGCCACCAAGCTAGGCATCCAAGCCTATGAGATGGGAGATGTCCTACCTGCCGATGGTGCTTTCAAGGGGCAAGAAGCCTCAGTCACTCCCTTAATTGGGAAATTGAGGCTCCATGTCCAAAGCTATGTGGACAAGGTGGATTTCTTTATATCTCCTCTCAAGCACGAGGATGTAATCCTAGGGGCACCATGGTTTGATTGCATGGTTGCCAATGTTAAATTTCCTGAAAGGAAAATTTACTTTATGTGCAGGGAAAAAGATATGTATATAGATGCTAAGGACTTGGGTAACACCATATCCATTGTACATATGCAAGCTTTTAATAAGTCAATAAAGAGCTCTATTTTTGTGTACATGATTTTTATCAAAGATTCTCAAAATGAACCTATTGCTTTCGCAAAAGAAATTAAGTAATCACAAGGAATTAGAGTTATCCAATTTTCTCAAGGGATTTCAAGATGTTTTTGTTGACGCCATTCCTTGTGAACTACCTCCTAAATGAGGCAATGATGACCATGCAATTGAACTTCTTCTAGGAAGTTCATTGCCTAATAAACCTTCTTATAGACTTTCCCAAGCTCAACAAGAGGAGATTATGCAGCAAGTACATGAGTTAGTTTAGAAGGGCATGGTTAGTCCTAGCTCATTTCCATTTTGTTCACCCGTGCTATTAGCGCAAAAGAAAGCGACACATATCGTATGTGTGTGGACTATAGAGCACTAAATAGGATCACTATGAAAAATAGGTTTCCTGTTCAATGGGTAGAAGACCTATTTGATAAGCTACAAGGGTCGACCTACTTCAGTAGGATTGACCTAAAAAGTGGCTACCATCAAATAAGGATAGTTGATCAAGACATTGTAAAGACTGCATTTTGCACTACGTGGTTTGGTATTTACAAATACATGTCATGCCCTTTGGCTTGACTAATGCACCAGCCACATTTAACCGCTTGATGGAGAAGTTATTCAGGCCTCACCAAATCTTTATTGGAGTGTTTTTTGATGATATAATCATCTACTATAACTCACTAGACAAACATAAGCAACACCTCCAGGTAATATTTCAAGTCTTACGAGAGAACAAAATTTATATTAATCAAAAGAAAAGTGAGTTTTTCTTACAAGAGATTCAGTATTTAGGTCACATTATCTCTCATGATGGCATCCAAATGGATCCATAAAAGCTAGAGGTAACAAAAGGATGGCCTAATTCAAGGAATCTACATGAACTAAGAAGCTTTATAGGTATGTGTGCATACTATAGACGCTTTATAGAAAAGTTCTCACAAATCATGGGACCATTACATGACCTAACAAAGAAAAACATTAGGTATACATGGTTTGCCAAGGAGAACAATAGCTTTGAAAAGCTTATCTCTCAACATGTGCTTACACTGCCTGATCTCTGAAAACCATTTGAGGTCCAATGTGACGCTTGTGGTGATTGCCTTGGAGCTGTTTTAATCCAAGAAGGGCATGCTGTAGCCTATGAATGTTGAAGGATTGACCCTGTTGAGCAAGCTCTAGGCATTTATGAAAAGGAACTCCTTGTAGTTCTACATGCCTTAGACTCGTGGAAGCACTATTGGGGACTCCTTTCATTCTGCAGACAGATCACCAAAGCCTTAAGTACTTCATGACATAGAGGAAGCTCTCAGACAAACAAATGAGGTGGGAAAATTTCCTTTTGCAATTTCATTTTCATATTGCTCACATTGCTGGAAAGAATAATCAAGTAGCCGATGCACTCTCAAGACGACCGGGAGTAAATGCGGTTTCCATAGCAACTCACAATGATCTATCTTCTATGAAGATGAGTATGCTATTGATCCCGATTAGAGACATAATCCCTATTGATCCCGATTAGAGACATAATTTCAGCCCTTGCACTCGGGAAGAAAGAAGAACCATTTACCTTACAAGATGGTTATCTTCTCTATGGCAATAGACTATGCGTTACTAACTCCCTACGTGAGAAAGTAATGTATGAATCTCATGCTCCTCCTTATGTGGGGCATAGAATGATTTGGTCTACCCTAAAAGGGATAGAAACATATTTATTTTGGCCTACCATGAAAAGAAACATACAGGAGTATGTTTCTAAATGTGTGGTATGCCAAAAGTTGAAGTTTGATAGAGGGAAACAACTTGGATTGATTCAACCGTTTCCAATCCCTAATTCACGATGGGAGAGCATATCCATGTATTTTATCTTTGGATTTCCTAAGTATATCCATGGGAATAAGGGAATATGGATGATAGTAGACATGTTCAACAAACAAGCTCATTTTATACCTGTCAAAAAGAATATCAAAGCCCATCAAATGGCAACCCTCTTCATATCACAGATCTTCAAGTACCATGGCCTCCCAATGTCCATAGTGTTGGATAGAGATCCTAGAATGACCAGTAATTTCTAGAAGGGCCTCTTTGAGAACTTAGGGACAAGGCTAAACTTATCTTCAACCTATCACCCGCAAACGGATGGCCAAAGTGAAATAGATAACCTAACAATTCTTGATCTACTAAAAGCCTTTGTAATGGAGGTAGTTCAAAGGTACCAATGGGAGAAGTACTTACCGTAGTGGAGTATGCTTACAATAACACTGTACATACTTCCACGGGAAAAACACATTTTGAGGTAATTGAGGGGAGATCCAAAATTCCCCTGCTACTTAAGGTACACGGGAAGATCTTTGCTATAGATGAGTATGGCCAAGACCTACAATAATCTTTCCAAAAGATTAAGGATGCGATCTCTATCTCACAACAAAGTCAAAAGGCTACTAATGATAAGCACAAAAGAGCTCAAGCTTTAAACAAAATGATTGGGTCTTGCTTAAATTTCCCAAGGCTCGATTAAGGTACACGACGGGCAAGAATCCTAGGGATACCAAAAGTACTATGCTAAGTTAGCAAAAAGGTACTATGGCCCCTTCTAGATTCTTAGTCCAATCAATGAGATGGCGTATCAACTCAAGTTGCCCAGCCATTGGCTCATACACAATGCTTTCCATGTGAGCCTATTAAAGCCTTACAAAGGAGAGCCACCTCAAGAACCAACTATTGAAGACCCATCGAAGATTGAGGACCAAGAAGAGGTGTTGCAGTCCAAGTCCATTCTATGACATGAAGACAAGGTATGGAGAGGCGGTAAGATTATCTAACGGTATCTTATTAAGTTTAAGAACTATCCTTTTGAAGATGCTAGATGGATGCAAGGCATACAATTAAAGGATAACCTAAAACTTGTCAATGCTTACAATAATTTCCTAGAGTAAGCAAATGTAAAAAATTTTAAATGAACAAAGTTTTTGTCTTATAAGACTCTCTTTTTCTTTATAGTGCGCACATGTTAATGAGTATGCATGCTTATGGTCATGTTTGGGGAGATGACGTCTTCCGAACACCGAGTAGAGCTTGTCTCTTTACTATGGAAGATTGATACAGACTAATGTCTGCACACTTGCGGAAGCTAATTCTCTCAAGAAACAAATGGATTAGTCATCCATTCTGAGACGATCTCATAGAGTGCAATAGGGGTCCTCAACCCGCTAGCAAACAGACTAATGACTAGGCTTTATATTTTCTACCTCATAGTCGACGAAGACTATGATTTCAAGAGAGAGGTTATGTCATAATAAATAATATCTAATTCTCCTAAATGATTTTCTCATGTTAAACTAATCATTTAATATGGGAAAGTACCAGGGGAGAAAAAGCTAGAATATTCGTTAGGTTGGCAGACCGGTCACAGTTGGGATCCAAAGGAAGGAAAATAGGATCCAAAGGGGGGCCATCTGCAAAAGAGCAAGGTGCATCAATGGGCTTCAAAGACCCTAAGCTTCAGCCCATTAAGACTTCCAAAATGCTAAAGTTCAAAAATTAAATGAAATCTTCAATGGTCAAACTTTAGGGAAAATTGGATGCTTGTGGGAAGAATCAAAAGTCTTCCCACATAAGGTATTAAGAGTCATTATGTGAGGAGACATACTTATTTCTTGTAACAATACTCCTTCTTCCTCTCGATCTACTCTCATACCCCACTAGTTCTAACCATCTTCAAAGGTGTGTGAGGTCTTGGGTCTGACACCGTGAGGGAATTGATGTTGTGTTTTCAAGTGTAAGCTTGGTGCTTGAAGCTTCCATCTTCATTGCACCAGCAAGTTATTGAAGGAACACAAAGTATTGTATTGTAAAATGTCTCCGTTGATGGGGGAAACCTATAATACAAAGCCTTTTGGAGGGGGGACCGCAGATCCATGTAAATCCGGTCCTCAACTCTTGTCAATCGCTTAATTTCTCTCTCTTTCTGAACTATTGTTCATGCCTATCTAACTAGGTGTTATGATTTTGTTGCTCTCTCCATCCAAGCACTCTTGCTATGCTCATTAGGAGTCTATTCTTAATGAAATGCTCACTATGTCTAGATTATTTTCTTCTACACACAAGTTACTGGACCATTAAATGTTACATTGGTGTCAGAGCACAAGGTTTCTCTTTTCTTACTCAAGAAGAGAGGTCCTCAAGATAACTATAAATGGTTGGTATTATTAATTGCAATAGAGTAGGTAGAATAGGGATTTTGTAGCCTTGCAGTGCGCCTGCTTCCTGTAGATAAGGGGGCATCACTGTCGAGAGCTATGGTCGTAATAGTGGAGTCCTACAGGGCTTGCCTACGGCTTGACAACTATTGAGCTATCAAAAGCTTGATAGGAACCGGTGCTGTTTTGGTGGTGAAAGACCCTCTCTTGTATTCCATGCAATTAATGATATTTGAGCCAAGGGTATAGGAGCTTGAGTGATTTTCTAAAGGGGTTAAAAGGAGTAGCAACAACTAGGGCTTGAAGTACCAAAGTAAATTTAAAGATTTTACACCTAAAATTTGTTAGAATGGATGACAATAGTAAAGAGAGTGAAGTCATTGTTGATAGCTTTGATTTTGCTAATAAATAGGCTACTAATGATGCCCCTATGCTTGTCAATTACATTGTTACTAGGCCTCAACAAGACATGGGCAATCCATCCCTCCAATGTGAAGTGCAACGACAGCTACATGCTCATGGGATTCTCCAAACTCCCCACCAAGAAGAGAGAGTACCTAGGAAGCCTCCTTGTGAGACTTCCAAAAGAGGCCTCTCTCTGATCCGTAGGAAGGGCTCATAAAACTACTTCTTCACAACGCATCTCCTTCCCAAAGGAGAACTCAAGTTTCAACAATAGAGCCCCCATTGAAAGAATGAGAAAGAACTGAGTCTCTTGCCACCTCGACAAAGATGGCTCCACGAAGACGGCGGGAAAAATGCTCTCCAACACCCCCTAAACAGAGAAGACCATCGCACACTTATCTACACCATAATTCAAAGAGGGAAGAGAGAAAACAAGAGAATAAAAAGGCGAGAAAGAGGTCACCATCTTCTCCATCTTCTTCATCCTCTTCCTCTTATGAATAAAGTGATGGTGCAAACAAGGAGGAACAAGGGAAGAAAAAGGCAAGAAAGAGGTCACCCTCTTCTCCATCCTCCTCAAATTCTTCCTCTTCTTAAGAAAGTGATGGTGCAAATTTTGAAACCACTAAAAAGTAGAGGCCACAGGAAATTCTATGCCACGTGGAAGAGGTCGTCCAAGCTCAAAAAGTTCAACGATGGAGGAAAGAACATCTCTTTCCTTACCTACGATGGAACCTTTGGTGCTACGAACAAAGTCTTGCCTTCACCCAACAATTCGATGTGGAATTTGGAGATGAGGGCTTTATGCAGTCCTCTAAGCTACACCATGTAGCTATGCATTTTCAAAAGTTTGCCAGGCAATGGTGGTCTAGCT